>NC_135258.1:19495082-19803967 GCF_964204865.1 Styela clava | reverse complement strand
AGCAGCCTGGCGCGCTCCTTTGCTCTACCCGAGGTTTCCATCCTCGCTGAGCTCCCCTTAGGACACCTGCGTTACACCTTGACAGATGTACCGCCCCAGTCAAACTCACTCTTTGAGACAAGCATATCAGTACTGGCAGGACAACCAAATAGCTGCGACAGCTGTGCTCGGCCCCCTCAGGCAGCCTGCCGCGCTCCTTTGCTCTACCCGAGGTTTCCATCCTCGCTGAGCTCACCTGAGGACACCTGCGTTACACCTTGACAGATGTACCGCCCCAGTCAAACTCACTCTTTGAGACAAGCATATCACTACTGGCAGGACAACCAAATAGCTGCGACAGCTGCGCTCGGCTTCCTCAGGCAGCCTGGCGCGCTCCTATGCTCTACCCGAGGTTTCCATCCTCGCTGAGCTCACCTTAGGACACCTGCGTTACACCTTGACAGATGTACCGCCCCGTATGAATGAGTAACGGCCAATCACGTGGAAGATTTCAAATCGGGGAGCTAGCCAATGGGTGGCGGCCGCTCCCTCCTTTCGGATTGCGAAATGACACGTCGGCCCCGCTCGGCGTGGTGAAGATAAGTCCGACACCACGATGACGCCGCCGACGTGCCCCACCCGGCTCGGTAAAAAAAAAATAGGACAAGTCTGGCGTGGAAAAAAAAAGACAAGTCCGACACCACGGTTGGGCGAGTCGAAAAAAAAGCAAGTCCCAAAAGGAAAAATCGTAGATCTGTAGGATGATTTTCAACACATCGCAGTGAGAAACTGCTCTAGTGGGTACGACACCCCGATCTTTAACTAGGTCGTCTGCAAATGATTTAGCACCTCGCCTTCGCGCAGGCTGCTCGCCACGACTTAGGCGCAAGTCGACATCGAAGGATCAAAAAGCAACGTCGCTATGAACGCTTGGCTGCCACAAGCCAGTTATCCCTGTGGTAACTTTTCTGACACCCCTTGCTTGAAACACGCAAACTCAAAGGGATCGATAGGCCACGCTTTCGCGGTCTGTATTCATACTGAAAATCCAAATCAAGTGAGTTTTTGCCCTTTTGCTCTACGCGAGGTTTCCGTCCTCGCTGAGCTCACCTTAGGACACCTGCATTACACCTTGACATATGTACCGCCCCAGTCAAACTCAAACTCAATGCATGTATCGCTCCACTTCGCGGCTACAGCTGCGCTCGGCCCCCTCAGGCAGCGTGGCGCTTCTCTTTGCTCTACCCGAGGTTTCCATGCTCGCTGAGCTCACCTTAGGACACCTGCATTACACCTTGACATATGTACCACCCCAGTCAAACTCAAATTCAATGCATGTATTGCTCCACTTCCGGCGACAGCTGCGCTGGGCCCCCTCAGGCAGCCTGGCGCGCTTTTTTGCTCTACCCGAGGTTTCCATCCTCGCTGAGCTCACCTTAGGACACCTGCATTACAACTTGACAGGTGTACCGCCCCAGTCAAACTCAATGCATGTATTAGCTCCAGATTTACCACAGTTATCCACTTCGCTTACGAGACTTAATAAACCAAGGCTGATTTGAGTCATTTGCAGTTTCGCATTAAGAGTTACTCGTACTTGCAATTGCATGGCTTCCATCCTCGCTGAGCTCACCTTAGGACACCTGCGTTACAACTTTACAGGTGTACCGCCCCAGTCAAACTCAATCTCAATGCCTGTATTAGCGCTAGATTTACCACAGTTATTCACTTCGCTTACGAGACTTAATAAACCAAGGCTGATTTAAAAAGAGCTCACCTTAGGACACCTGCGTTACACCTTGACAGATGTACCGCCCCAGTCAAACTCACTCTTTGAGACAAGCATATCACTACTGGCAGGACAACCAAATAGCTGCAACAGCTGTGCTCGACCCCCTCAGGCAGTCTGGCGCGCTCCTTTGCTCTACCCGAGATTTCCATCCTCGCTGAGCTCACCTTAGGACACCTGCGTTACACCTTGACAGATGTACCGCCCCAGTCAAACTCACTCTTTGAGACAAGCATATCACTACTGGCAGGACAACCAAATAGCTGCGACAGCTGCGCTCGGCCCCCTCAGGCAGCCTGGCGCGCTCCTTTGCTCTACCCGAGATTTCCATCCTTGCTGAGCTCACCTTAGGACACCTGCGTTACACCTTGACAGATGTACCGCCCCAGTCAAACTCACTCTTTGAGACAAGCATATCACTACTGGCAGGACAACCAAATAGCTGCGACAGCTGCGCCCGGCCCCCTCAGGCAGCCTGGTGCGCTCCTTTGCTCTACCCGAGGTTTCCAACCTCGCTGAGCTCACCTTAGGACACCTGCGTTAAACCTTGTCAGATGTACCGCCCCAGTCAAACTCACTCTGTGAGACAAACATATCACCACTGGCAGGACAACCAAATAGCTGCAACAGCTGTGCTCGGCCCCCTCAGGCAGCCTGGCGCGCTCCTTTGCTCTACCCGAGGTTTCCATCCTCGCTGAGCTCCCCTTAGGACACCTGCGTTACACCTTGACAGATGTACCGCCCCAGTCAAACTCACTCTTTGAGACAAGCATATCAGTACTGGCAGGACAACCAAATAGCTGCGACAGCTGTGCTCGGCCCCCTCAGGCAGCCTGCCGCGCTCCTTTGCTCTACCCGAGGTTTCCATCCTCGCTGAGCTCACCTTAGGACACCTGCGTTACACCTTGACAGATGTACCGCCGCAGTCAAACTCACTCTTTGAGACAAGCATATCACTACTGGCAGGACAACCAAATAGCTGCAACAGCTGTGCTCGACCCCCTCAGGCAGTCTGGCGCGTTCCTTTGCTCTACCCGAGATTTCCAACCTCGCTGAGCTCACCTTAGGACACCTGCGTTAAACCTTGTCAGATGTACCGCCCCAGTCAAACTCACTCTGTGAGACAAACATATCACCACTGGCAGGACAACCAAATAGCTGCAACAGCTGTGCTCGGCCCCCTCAGGCAGCCTGGCGCGCTCCTTTGCTCTACCCGAGGTTTCCATCCTCGCTGAGCTCCCCTTAGGACACCTGCGTTACACCTTGACAGATGTACCGCCCCAGTCAAACTCACTCTTTGAGACAAGCATATCAGTACTGGCAGGACAACCAAATAGCTGCGACAGCTGTGCTCGGCCCCCTCAGGCAGCCTGCCGCGCTCCTTTGCTCTACCCGAGGTTTCCATCCTCGCTGAGCTCCCCTTAGGACACCTGCGTTACACCTTGACAGATGTACCGCCCCAGTCAAACTCACTCTTTGAGACAAGCATATCAGTACTGGCAGGACAACCAAATAGCTGCGACAGCTGTGCTCGGCTCCCTCAGGCAGCCTGCCGCGCTCCTTTGCTCTACCCGAGGTTTCCATCCTCGCTGAGCTCATCTTAGGACACCTGCGTTACACCTTGACAGATGTTCTTTGAGACAAGCATATCACTACTGGCAGGACAACCAAATAGCTGCGACAGCTGCGCTCGGCTTCCTCAGGCAGCCTGGCGCGCTCCTATGCTCTACCTGAGGTTTCCATCCTCGCTGAGCTCACCTTAGGACACCTGCGTTACACCTTGACAGATGTACCGCCCCAGTCAAACTCAAACTCAATGCATGTATCGCTCCACTTCCGGCGACAGCTGCGTTCGGCCCCCTCAAGCAGCCTGGCGCGCTCCTTTGCTCTACCCGAGGTTTCCATCCTCGCTGAGCTCCCCTTAGGACACCTGCGTTACACCTTGACAGATGTACCGCCCCAGTCAAACTCACTCTTTGAGACAAGCATATCAGTACTGGCAGGACAACCAAATAGCTGCGACAGCTGTGCTCGGCCCCCTCAGGCAGCCTGCCGCGCTCCTTTGCTCTACCCGAGGTTTCCATCCTCGCTGAGCTCACCTGAGGACACCTGCGTTACACCTTGACAGATGTACCGCCCCAGTCAAACTCACTCTTTGAGACAAGCATATCACTACTGGCAGGACAACCAAATAGCTGCGACAGCTGCGCTCGGCTTCCTCAGGCAGCCTGGCGCGCTCCTATGCTCTACCCGAGGTTTCCATCCTCGCTGAGCTCACCTTAGGACACCTGCGTTACACCTTGACAGATGTACCGCCCCGTATGAATGAGTAACGGCCAATCACGTGGAAGATTTCAAATCGGGGAGCTAGCCAATGGGTGGCGGCCGCTCCCTCCTTTCGGATTGCGAAATGACACGTCGGCCCCGCTCGGCGTGGTGAAGATAAGTCCGACACCACGATGACGCCGCCGACGTGCCCCACCCGGCTCGGTAAAAAAAAAATAGACAAGTCCGACACCACGGTTGGGCGAGTCGAAAAAAAAGCAAGTCCCAAAAGGAAAAATCGTAGATATGTAGGATGATTTTCAACACATCGCAGTGAGAAACTGCTCTAGTGGGTACGACACCCCGATCTTTAACTAGGTCGTCTGCAAATGATTTAGCACCTCGCCTTCGCGCAGGCTGCTCGCCACGACTTAGGCGCAAGTCGACATCGAAGGATCAAAAAGCAACGTCGCTATGAACGCTTGGCTGCCACAAGCCAGTTATCCCTGTGGTAACTTTTCTGACACCCCTTGCTTGAAACACGCAAACTCAAAGGGATCGATAGGCCACGCTTTCGCGGTCTGTATTCATACTGAAAATCCAAATCAAGTGAGTTTTTGCCCTTTTGCTCTACGCGAGGTTTCCGTCCTCGCTGAGCTCACCTTAGGACACCTGCATTACACCTTGACATATGTACCGCCCCAGTCAAACTCAAACTCAATGCATGTATCGCTCCACTTCGCGGCTACAGCTGCGCTCGGCCCCCTCAGGCAGCGTGGCGCTTCTCTTTGCTCTACCCGAGGTTTCCATGCTCGCTGAGCTCACCTTAGGACACCTGCATTACACCTTGACATATGTACCACCCCAGTCAAACTCAAATTCAATGCATGTATTGCTCCACTTCCGGCGACAGCTGCGCTGGGCCCCCTCAGGCAGCCTGGCGCGCTTTTTTGCTCTACCCGAGGTTTCCATCCTCGCTGAGCTCACCTTAGGACACCTGCATTACAACTTGACAGGTGTACCGCCCCAGTCAAACTCAATGCATGTATTAGCTCCAGATTTACCACAGTTATCCACTTCGCTTACGAGACTTAATAAACCAAGGCTGATTTGAGTCATTTGCAGTTTCGCATTAAGAGTTACTCGTACTTGCAATTGCATGGCTTCCATCCTCGCTGAGCTCACCTTAGGACACCTGCGTTACAACTTTACAGGTGTACCGCCCCAGTCAAACTCAATCTCAATGCCTGTATTAGCGCTAGATTTACCACAGTTATTCACTTCGCTTACGAGACTTAATAAACCAAGGCTGATTTAAAAAGAGCTCACCTTAGGACACCTGCGTTACACCTTGACAGATGTACCGCCCCAGTCAAACTCACTCTTTGAGACAAGCATATCACTACTGGCAGGACAACCAAATAGCTGCAACAGCTGTGCTCGACCCCCTCAGGCAGTCTGGCGCGCTCCTTTGCTCTACCCGAGATTTCCATCCTCGCTGAGCTCACCTTAGGACACCTGCGTTACACCTTGACAGATGTACCGCCCCAGTCAAACTCACTCTTTGAGACAAGCATATCACTACTGGCAGGACAACCAAATAGCTGCGACAGCTGCGCTCGGCCCCCTCAGGCAGCCTGGCGCGCTCCTTTGCTCTACCCGAGATTTCCATCCTTGCTGAGCTCACCTTAGGACACCTGCGTTACACCTTGACAGATGTACCGCCCCAGTCAAACTCACTCTTTGAGACAAGCATATCACTACTGGCAGGACAACCAAATAGCTGCGACAGCTGCGCCCGGCCCCCTCAGGCAGCCTGGTGCGCTCCTTTGCTCTACCCGAGGTTTCCAACCTCGCTGAGCTCACCTTAGGACACCTGCGTTAAACCTTGTCAGATGTACCGCCCCAGTCAAACTCACTCTGTGAGACAAACATATCACCACTGGCAGGACAACCAAATAGCTGCAACAGCTGTGCTCGGCCCCCTCAGGCAGCCTGGCGCGCTCCTTTGCTCTACCCGAGGTTTCCATCCTCGCTGAGCTCCCCTTAGGACACCTGCGTTACACCTTGACAGATGTACCGCCCCAGTCAAACTCACTCTTTGAGACAAGCATATCAGTACTGGCAGGACAACCAAATAGCTGCGACAGCTGTGCTCGGCCCCCTCAGGCAGCCTGCCGCGCTCCTTTGCTCTACCCGAGGTTTCCATCCTCGCTGAGCTCACCTTAGGACACCTGCGTTACACCTTGACAGATGTACCGCCGCAGTCAAACTCACTCTTTGAGACAAGCATATCACTACTGGCAGGACAACCAAATAGCTGCAACAGCTGTGCTCGACCCCCTCAGGCAGTCTGGCGCGCTCCTTTGCTCTACCCGAGATTTCCAACCTCGCTGAGCTCACCTTAGGACACCTGCGTTAAACCTTGTCAGATGTACCGCCCCAGTCAAACTCACTCTGTGAGACAAACATATCACCACTGGCAGGACAACCAAATAGCTGCAACAGCTGTGCTCGGCCCCCTCAGGCAGCCTGGCGCGCTCCTTTGCTCTACCCGAGGTTTCCATCCTCGCTGAGCTCCCCTTAGGACACCTGCGTTACACCTTGACAGATGTACCGCCCCAGTCAAACTCACTCTTTGAGACAAGCATATCAGTACTGGCAGGACAACCAAATAGCTGCGACAGCTGTGCTCGGCCCCCTCAGGCAGCCTGCCGCGCTCCTTTGCTCTACCCGAGGTTTCCATCCTCGCTGAGCTCACCTTAGGACACCTGCGTTACACCTTGACAGATGTACCGCCGCAGTCAAACTCACTCTTTGAGACAAGCATATCACTACTGGCAGGACAACCAAATAGCTGGGACAGCTGCGTTCGGCTTCCTCAGGCAGCTTGGCGCGCTCCTATGCTCTACCCGAGGTTTCCATCCTCGCTGAGCTCACCTTAGGACACCTGCGTTACACCTTGACAGATGTACCGCCCCAGTCAAACTCACTCTTTGAGACAAGCATATCACTACTGGCAGGACAACCAAATAGCTGCGACAGCTGCGCTCGGCCCCCTCAGGCAGCCTGGTGCGCTCCTTTGCTCTACCCCAGGTTTCCATCCTCGCTGAGCTCACCTTAGGACACCTGCATTACAACTTGACAGGTGCACCGCCCCAGTCAAACTCAATGCATTAGCTCCAGATTTACCACAGTTATCCACTTCGCTTACGAGACTTAATAAACCAAGGTTGATTTGAGTCATTTGCAGTTTCGCTTTAAGAGTTACTCGTACTTGCAATTGCATGGCTTCCATCCTCGCTGAGCTCACCTTAGGACACCTGCGTTACAACTTTACAGGTGTACCGCCCAAGTCAAACTCAATCTCAATGCATGTATTAGCGCTGAATTTACCACAGTTATCCACTTCGCTTACGAGACTTAATAAACCAAGGCTGATTTAAAAAGAGCTCACCTTAGGACAACTGCGTTACACCTTGACAGATGTACCGCCCCAGTCCAACTCACTCTTTGAGACAAGCATATTACTACTGGCAGGACAACCAAATAGCTGCGACAGCTGCGCTCGGCCCCCTCAGGCAGCCTGGCGCACTCCTTTGCTCTACCCGAGGTTTCCATCCTCGCTGGGCTCACCTTAGGACACCTGCGTTACACCTTGACAGATGTACCGCCCCAGTCAAACTCAAACTTATTGCATGTATACATAACAATGCGACCGTTCTGCTAGCCCAAAAAGTGCTCAAGCCAGACGCTCGATCGAGCGCCTACTACATATTAGTCGAGACAACGGCTCGCTCATTAGCATCGTCTTTGTACTTTAACATTTTTTTGGCTCTGCCGCTCTCGACACCGATGCGACGCTTCTGTCGCGACACTGCACTCTCTCGCTCGCCTGACTTAGGCGCAAGTCGTTCAAAGATACCATCCTCGTTGAGGTCATCTTAGGACACCTGCGTTACACCTTGACAGATGTACCGCCCCAGTCGAACTCACTCTTTGAGACAAGCATATCACTACTTGCTCATTAGCATCGTCTTTGTACTTAAACATTTTTTTGGCTCTGCCGCTCTCGACACCTATGCGACGCTTCTGTCGCGACGCTGCACTCTCTCGCTGGCCTGACTTAGGCGCAAGTCGTTCAAAGATACCATCCTCGTTGAGGTCACCTTAGGACACCTGCGTTACACCTTGACAGATGTACCGCCCCAGTCAAACTCACTCATTGAGACAAGCATATCACTACTGGCAGGACAACCAAATAGCTGCGACAGCTGTGCTCGGCCCCCTCAGGCAGCCTGGCGCGCTCCTTTGCTCTACCCGAGGTTTCCATCCTCGCTGAGCTCCCTTTAGGACACCTGCGTTACACCTTGACAGATGTACCGCCCCAGTCAAACTCACTCTTTGAGACAAGCATATCACTACTGGCAGGACAACCAAATAGCTGCGACAGCTGCGCTCGGCCCCTCAGGCAGCCTGGCGCGCTCCTTTGCTCTACCCGAGATTTCCATCCTCGCTGAGCTCACCTTAGGACACCTGCGTTACACCTTGACAGATGTACCGCCCCAGTCAAACTCACTCTTTGAGACAAGCATATCACTACTGGCACGACAACCAAATAGCTGCGACAGCTGCGCCCGGCCCCCTCAGGCAGCCTGGTGCGCTCCTTTGCTCTACCCGAGGTTTCCAACCTCGCTGAGCTCACCTTAGGACACCTGCGTCAGATGTACCGCCCCAGTCAAACTCACTCTGTGAGACAAGCATATCACCACTGGCAGGACAACCAAATAGCTGCAACAGCTGTGCTCGGCCCCCTCAGGCAGCCTGGCCCACTCCTTTGCTCTACCCGAGGTTTCCATCCTCGCTGAGCTCCCCTTAGGACACCTGCGTTACACCTTGACAGATATACCGCCCCGTATGAATGAGTAACGGCCAATCACGTGGAAGATTTCAAATCGGGGCGCTAGCCAATGGGTGGCGGCCGCTCCCTCCTTTCGGATTGCGAAATGACACGTCGGCCCCGCTCGGCGTGGTGAAGATAAGTCCGACACCACGATGACGCCGCCGACGTGCCCCACCCGGCTCGGTAAAAAAAAAATAGGACAAGTCTGGCGTGGAAAAAAAAAGACAAGTCCAACACCACGGTTGGGCGAGTCGAAAAAAAAGCAAGTCCCAAAAGGAAAAATCGTAGATCTGTAGGATGATTTTCAACACATCGCAGTGAGAAACTGCTCTAGTGGGTACGACACCCCGATCTTTAACTAGGTCGTCTGCAAATGATTTAGCACCTCGCCTTCGCGCAGACTGCTCGCCACGACTTAGGCGCAAGTCGACATCGAAGGATCAAAAAGCAACGTCGCTATGAACGCTTGGCTGCCACAAGCCAGTTATCCCTGTGGTAACTTTTCTGACACCCCTTGCTTGAAACACGCAAACTCAAAGGGATCGATAGGCCACGCTTTCGCGGTCTGTATTCATACTGAAAATCCAAATCAAGTGAGATTTTGCCCTTTTGCTCTACGCGAGGTTTCCGTCCTCGCTGAGCTCACCTTAGGACACCTGCATTACACCTTGACATATGTACCGCCCCAGTCAAACTCAAACTCAATGCATGTATCGCTCCACTTCGCGGCTACAGCTGCGCTCGGCCCCCTCAGGCAGCGTGGCGCTTCTCTTTGCTCTACCCGAGGTTTCCATGCTCGCTGAGCTCACCTTAGGACACCTGCATTACACCTTGACATATGTACCACCCCAGTCAAACTCAAATTCAATGCATGTATTGCTCCACTTCCGGCGACAGCTGCGCTGGGCCCCCTCAGGCAGCCTGGCGCGCTTCTTTGCTCTACCCGAGGTTTCCATCCTCGCTGAGCTCACCTTAGGACACCTGCATTACAACTTGACAGGTGTACCGCCCCAGTCAAACTCAATGCATGTATTAGCTCCAGATTTACCACAGTTATCCACTTCGCTTACGAGACTTAATAAACCAAGGCTGATTTGAGTCATTTGCAGTTTCGCTTTAAGAGTTACTCGTACTTGCAATTGCATGGCTTTCATCCTCGCTGAGCTCACCTTAGGACACCTGCGTTACAACTTTACAGGTGTACCGCCCCAGTCAAACTCAATCTCAATGCATGTATTAGCGCTAGATTTACCACAGTTATTCACTTCGCTTACGAGACTTAATAAACCAAGGCTGATTTAAAAAGAGCTCACCTTAGGACACCTGCGTTACACCTTGACAGATGTACCGCCCCAGTCAAACTCACTCTTTGAGACAAGCATATCACTACTGGCAGGACAACCAAATAGCTGCGACAGCTGCGCTCGGCCCCCTCAGGCAGCCTGGCGCGCTCCTTTGCTCTACCCGAGATTTCCATCCTCGCTGAGCTCACATTAAGACACCTGCGTTACACCTTGACAGATGTACCGCCCCAGTCAAACTCACTCTTTGAGACAAGCATATCACTACTGGCAGGACAACCAAATAGCTGCGACAGCTGCGCCCGGCCCCCTCAGGCAGCCTGGTGCGCTCCTTTGCTCTACCCGAGGTTTCCATCCTCGCTGAGCTCACCTTAGGACACCTGCGTTACACCTTGTCAGATGTACCGCCCCAGTCAAACTCACTCTGTGAGACAAGCATATCACCACTGGCACTACAACCAAATAGCTGCAACAGCTGTGCTCGGCCCCTCAGGCAGCCTGCCGCGCTCCTTTGCTCTACCCGAGGTTTCCATCCTCGCTGAGCTCACCTTAGGACACCTGCGTTACACCTTGACAGATGTACCGCCCCAGTCAAACTCACTCTTTGAGACAAGCATATCACTACTGGCAGGACAACCAAATAGCTGCGACAGCTGTGCTCGGCCCCCTCAGGCAGCCTGGCGCGCTCCTTTGCTCTACCCGAGGTTTCCATCCTCGCTGAGCTCACCTTAGGACACCTACGTTACACCTTGACAGATGTACCGCCCCAGTCAAACGCAAACTCAATGCATGTATCGCTCCACTTCCGGCGACAGCTGCGTTCGGCCCCCTCAAGCAGCCTGGCGCGCTCCTTTGCTCTACCCGAGGTTTCCAACCTCGCTGAGCTCACCTTAGGACACCTGCGTTACACTTTGTCATTTGTACCGCCCCAGTCAAACTTAAACTTATTGCATGTATACATAACAATGCGACCGTTCTGCTAGCCCAAAAAGTGCTCAAGCCAGACGCTCGATCGAGCGCTTCCTACATATTAGTCGAGACAACGGCTCGCTCATTAGCATCGTCTTTGTACTTTAACATTTTTTGGCTCTGCCGCTCTCGACACCGATGCGACGCTTCTGTCGCGACGCTGCACTGTCTCGCGGGCCTGACTTAGGCGCAAGTCGTTCAAAGATACCATCCTCGTTGAAGTCACCTTAGGACACCTGCGTTACACCTTGACAGATGTACCGCCCCAGTCAAACTCACTCTTTGAGACAAGCATATCACTACTGGCAGGACAACCAAATAGCTGCGACAGCTGTGCTAGGCCCCCTCAGGCAGTCTGGCGCGCTCCTTTGCTCTACCCGAGGTTTCCATCCTCGCTGAGCTCACCTTAGGTCACCTGCGTTACACCTTGACAGATGTACCGCCCCAGTCAAACTCACTCTTTGAGACAAGCATATCACTACTGGCAGGACAACCAAATAGCTGCGACAGCTGCGCTCGGCCCCCTCAGGCAGCCTGGCGCGCTCCTTTGCTCTACCCGAGATTTCCATCCTTGCTGAGCTCACCTTAGGACACCTGCGTTACACCTTGACAGATGTAGCGCCCCAGTCAAACTCACTCTTTGAGACAAGCATATCACTACTGGCAAGGCAACCAAATAGCTTCGACAGCTGCGCCCGGCCCCCTCAGGCAGCCTGGTGAGCTCCTTTGCTCTACCCGAGGTTTCCAACCTCGCTGAGCTCACCTTAGGACACCTGCGTTACACCTTGTCAGATGTACCGCCCCAGTCAAACTCACTCTGTGAGACAAGCATATCACCACTGGCAGGACAACCAAATAGCTGCAACAGCTGTGCTCGGCCCCCTCAGGCAGCCTGGCGCGCTCCTTTGCTCTACCCGAGGTTTCCATCCTCGCTGAGCTCCCCTTAGGACACCTGCGTTACACCTTGACAGATGTACCGCCCCAGTCAAACTCACTCTTTGAGACAAGCATATCAGTACTGGCAGGACAACCAAATAGCTGCGACAGCTGTGCTCGGCCCCCTCAGGCAGCCTGCCGCGCTCCTTTGCTCTACCCGAGGTTTCCATCCTCGCTGAGCTCATCTTAGGACACCTGCGTTACACCTTGACAGATGTTCTTTGAGACAAGCATATCACTACTGGCAGGACAACCAAATAGCTGCGACAGCTGCGCTCGGCTTCCTCAGGCAGCCTGGCGCGCTCCTATGCTCTACCTGAGGTTTCCATCCTCGCTGAGCTCACCTTAGGACACCTGCGTTACACCTTGACAGATGTACCGCCCCAGTCAAACTCAAACTCAATGCATGTATCGCTCCACTTCCGGCGACAGCTGCGTTCGGCCCCCTCAAGCAGCCTGGCGCGCTCCTTTGCTCTACCCGAGGTTTCCATCCTCGCTGAGCTCCCCTTAGGACACCTGCGTTACACCTTGACAGATGTACCGCCCCAGTCAAACTCACTCTTTGAGACAAGCATATCAGTACTGGCAGGACAACCAAATAGCTGCGACAGCTGTGCTCGGCCCCCTCAGGCAGTCTGCCGCGCTCCTTTGCTCTACCCGAGGTTTCCATCCTCGCTGAGCTCACCTGAGGACACCTGCGTTACACCTTGACAGATGTACCGCCCCAGTCAAACTCACTCTTTGAGACAAGCATATCACTACTGGCAGGACAACCAAATAGCTGCGACAGCTGCGCTCGGCTTCCTCAGGCAGCCTGGCGCGCTCCTATGCTCTACCCGAGGTTTCCATCCTCGCTGAGCTCACCTTAGGACACCTGCGTTACACCTTGACAGATGTACCGCCCCGTATGAATGAGTAACGGCCAATCACGTGGAAGATTTCAAATCGGGGAGCTAGCCGGGTGGCGGCCGCTCCCTCCTTTCGGATTGCGAAATGACACGTCGGCCCCGCTCGGCGTGGTGAAGATAAGTCCGACACCACGATGACGCCGCCGACGTGCCCCACCCGGCTCGGTAAAAAAAAAATAGGACAAGTCTGGCGTGGAAAAAAAAAGACAAGTCCGACACCACGGTTGGGCGAGTCGAAAAAAAAGCAAGTCCCAAAAGGAAAAATCGTAGATCTGTAGGATGATTTTCAACACATCGCAGTGAGAAACTGCTCTAGTGGGTACGACACCCCGATCTTTAACTAGGTCGTCTGCAAATGATTTAGCACCTCGCCTTCGCGCAGGCTGCTCGCCACGACTTAGGCGCAAGTCGACATCGAAGGATCAAAAAGCAACGTCGCTATGAACGCTTGGCTGCCACAAGCCAGTTATCCCTGTGGTAACTTTTCTGACACCCCTTGCTTGAAACACGCAAACTCAAAGGGATCGATAGGCCACGCTTTCGCGGTCTGTATTCATACTGAAAATCCAAATCAAGTGAGTTTTTGCCCTTTTGCTCTACGCGAGGTTTCCGTCCTCGCTGAGCTCACCTTAGGACACCTGCATTACACCTTGACATATGTACCGCCCCAGTCAAACTCAAACTCAATGCATGTATCGCTCCACTTCGCGGCTACAGCTGCGCTCGGCCCCCTCAGGCAGCGTGGCGCTTCTCTTTGCTCTACCCGAGGTTTCCATGCTCGCTGAGCTCACCTTAGGACACCTGCATTACACCTTGACATATGTACCACCCCAGTCAAACTCAAATTCAATGCATGTATTGCTCCACTTCCGGCGACAGCTGCGCTGGGCCCCCTCAGGCAGCCTGGCGCGCTTTTTTGCTCTACCCGAGGTTTCCATCCTCGCTGAGCTCACCTTAGGACACCTGCATTACAACTTGACAGGTGTATCGCCCCAGTCAAACTCAATGCATGTATTAGCTCCAGATTTACCACAGTTATCCACTTCGCTTACGAGACTTAATAAACCAAGGCTGATTTGAGTCATTTGCAGTTTCGCATTAAGAGTTACTCGTACTTGCAATTGCATGGCTTCCATCCTCGCTGAGCTCACCTTAGGACACCTGCGTTACAACTTTACAGGTGTACCGCCCCAGTCAAACTCAATCTCAATGCCTGTATTAGCGCTAGATTTACCACAGTTATTCACTTCGCTTACGAGACTTAATAAACCAAGGCTGATTTAAAAAGAGCTCACCTTAGGACACCTGCGTTACACCTTGACAGATGTACCGCCCCAGTCAAACTCACTCTTTGAGACAAGCATATCACTACTGGCAGGACAACCAAATAGCTGCAACAGCTGTGCTCGACCCCCTCAGGCAGTCTGGCGCGCTCCTTTGCTCTACCCGAGATTTCCATCCTCGCTGAGCTCACCTTAGGACACCTGCGTTACACCTTGACAGATGTACCGCCCCAGTCAAACTCACTCTTTGAGACAAGCATATCACTACTGGCAGGACAACCAAATAGCTGCGACAGCTGCGCTCGGCCCCCTCAGGCAGCCTGGCGCGCTCCTTTGCTCTACCCGAGATTTCCATCCTTGCTGAGCTCACCTTAGGACACCTGCGTTACACCTTGACAGATGTACCGCCCCAGTCAAACTCACTCTTTGAGACAAGCATATCACTACTGGCAGGACAACCAAATAGCTGCGACAGCTGCGCCCGGCCCCCTCAGGCAGCCTGGTGCGCTCCTTTGCTCTACCCGAGGTTTCCAACCTCGCTGAGCTCACCTTAGGACACCTGCGTTAAACCTTGTCAGATGTACCGCCCCAGTCAAACTCACTCTGTGAGACAAACATATCACCACTGGCAGGACAACCAAATAGCTGCAACAGCTGTGCTCGGCCCCCTCAGGCAGCCTGGCGCGCTCCTTTGCTCTACCCGAGGTTTCCATCCTCGCTGAGCTCCCCTTAGGACACCTGCGTTACACCTTGACAGATGTACCGCCCCAGTCAAACTCACTCTTTGAGACAAGCATATCAGTACTGGCAGGACAACCAAATAGCTGCGACAGCTGTGCTCGGCCCCCTCAGGCAGCCTGCCGCGCTCCTTTGCTCTACCCGAGGTTTCCATCCTCGCTGAGCTCACCTTAGGACACCTGCGTTACACCTTGACAGATGTACCGCCGCAGTCAAACTCACTCTTTGAGACAAGCATATCACTACTGGCAGGACAACCAAATAGCTGCAACAGCTGTGCTCGACCCCCTCAGGCAGTCTGGCGCGCTCCTTTGCTCTACCCGAGATTTCCAACCTCGCTGAGCTCACCTTAGGACACCTGCGTTAAACCTTGTCAGATGTACCGCCCCAGTCAAACTCACTCTGTGAGACAAACATATCACCACTGGCAGGACAACCAAATAGCTGCAACAGCTGTGCTCGGCCCCCTCAGGCAGCCTGGCGCGCTCCTTTGCTCTACCCGAGGTTTCCATCCTCGCTGAGCTCCCCTTAGGACACCTGCGTTACACCTTGACAGATGTACCGCCCCAGTCAAACTCACTCTTTGAGACAAGCATATCAGTACTGGCAGGACAACCAAATAGCTGCGACAGCTGTGCTCGGCCCCCTCAGGCAGCCTGCCGCGCTCCTTTGCTCTACCCGAGGTTTCCATCCTCGCTGAGCTCCCCTTAGGACACCTGCGTTACACCTTGACAGATGTACCGCCCCAGTCAAACTCACTCTTTGAGACAAGCATATCAGTACTGGCAGGACAACCAAATAGCTGCGACAGCTGTGCTCGGCCCCCTCAGGCAGCCTGCCGCGCTCCTTTGCTCTACCCGAGGTTTCCATCCTCGCTGAGCTCATCTTAGGACACCTGCGTTACACCTTGACAGATGTTCTTTGAGACAAGCATATCACTACTGGCAGGACAACCAAATAGCTGCGACAGCTGCGCTCGGCTTCCTCAGGCAGCCTGGCGCGCTCCTATGCTCTACCTGAGGTTTCCATCCTCGCTGAGCTCACCTTAGGACACCTGCGTTACACCTTGACAGATGTACCGCCCCAGTCAAACTCAAACTCAATGCATGTATCGCTCCACTTCCGGCGACAGCTGCGTTCGGCCCCCTCAAGCAGCCTGGCGCGCTCCTTTGCTCTACCCGAGGTTTCCATCCTCGCTGAGCTCCCCTTAGGACACCTGCGTTACACCTTGACAGATGTACCGCCCCAGTCAAACTCACTCTTTGAGACAAGCATATCAGTACTGGCAGGACAACCAAATAGCTGCGACAGCTGTGCTCGGCCCCCTCAGGCAGCCTGCCGCGCTCCTATGCTCTACCCGAGGTTTCCATCCTCGCTGACCTCACCTGAGGACACCTGCGTTACACCTTGACAGATGTACCGCCCCAGTCAAACTCACTCTTTGAGACAAGCATATCACTACTGGCAGGACAACCAAATAGCTGCGACAGCTGCGCTCGGCTTCCTCAGGCAGCCTGGCGCGCTCCTATGCTCTACCCGAGGTTTCCATCCTCGCTGAGCTCACCTTAGGACACCTGCGTTACACCTTGACAGATGTACCGCCCCGTATGAATGAGTAACGGCCAATCACGTGGAAGATTTCAAATCGGGGAGCTAGCCAATGGGTGGCGGCCGCTCCCTCCTTTCGGATTGCGAAATGACACGTCGGCCCCGCTCGGCGTGGTGAAGATAAGTCCGACACCACGATGACGCCGCCGACGTGCCCCACCCGGCTCGGTAAAAAAAAAATAGACAAGTCCGACACCACGGTTGGGCGAGTCGAAAAAAAAGCAAGTCCCAAAAGGAAAAATCGTAGATATGTAGGATGATTTTCAACACATCGCAGTGAGAAACTGCTCTAGTGGGTACGACACCCCGATCTTTAACTAGGTCGTCTGCAAATGATTTAGCACCTCGCCTTCGCGCAGGCTGCTCGCCACGACTTAGGCGCAAGTCGACATCGAAGGATCAAAAAGCAACGTCGCTATGAACGCTTGGCTGCCACAAGCCAGTTATCCCTGTGGTAACTTTTCTGACACCCCTTGCTTGAAACACGCAAACTCAAAGGGATCGATAGGCCACGCTTTCGCGGTCTGTATTCATACTGAAAATCCAAATCAAGTGAGTTTTTGCCCTTTTGCTCTACGCGAGGTTTCCGTCCTCGCTGAGCTCACCTTAGGACACCTGCATTACACCTTGACATATGTACCGCCCCAGTCAAACTCAAACTCAATGCATGTATCGCTCCACTTCGCGGCTACAGCTGCGCTCGGCCCCCTCAAGCAGCGTGGCGCTTCTCTTTGCTCTACCCGAGGTTTCCATGCTCGCTGAGCTCACCTTAGGACACCTGCATTACACCTTGACATATGTACCACCCCAGTCAAACTCAAATTCAATGCATGTATTGCTCCACTTCCGGCGACAGCTGCGCTGGGCCCCCTCAGGCAGCCTGGCGCGCTTTTTTGCTCTACCCGAGGTTTCCATCCTCGCTGAGCTCACCTTAGGACACCTGCATTACAACTTGACAGGTGTACCGCCCCAGTCAAACTCAATGCATGTATTAGCTCCAGATTTACCACAGTTATCCACTTCGCTTACGAGACTTAATAAACCAAGGCTGATTTGAGTCATTTGCAGTTTCGCATTAAGAGTTACTCGTACTTGCAATTGCATGGCTTCCATCCTCGCTGAGCTCACCTTAGGACACCTGCGTTACAACTTTACAGGTGTACCGCCCCAGTCAAACTCAATCTCAATGCCTGTATGAGCGCTAGATTTACCACAGTTATTCACTTCGCTTACGAGACTTAATAAACCAAGGCTGATTTAAAAAGAGCTCACCTTAGGACACCTGCGTTACACCTTGACAGATGTACCGCCCCAGTCAAACTCACTCTTTGAGACAAGCATATCACTACTGGCAGGACAACCAAATAGCTGCAACAGCTGTGCTCGACCCCCTCAGGCAGTCTGGCGCGCTCCTTTGCTCTACCCGAGATTTCCATCCTCGCTGAGCTCACCTTAGGACACCTGCGTTACACCTTGACAGATGTACCGCCCCAGTCAAACTCACTCTTTGAGACAAGCATATCACTACTGGCAGGACAACCAAATAGCTGCGACAGCTGCGCTCGGCCCCCTCAGGCAGCCTGGCGCGCTCCTTTGCTCTACCCGAGATTTCCATCCTTGCTGAGCTCACCTTAGGACACCTGCGTTACACCTTGACAGATGTACCGCCCCAGTCAAACTCACTCTTTGAGACAAGCATATCACTACTGGCAGGACAACCAAATAGCTGCGACAGCTGCGCCCGGCCCCCTCAGGCAGCCTGGTGCGCTCCTTTGCTCTACCCGAGGTTTCCAACCTCGCTGAGCTCACCTTAGGACACCTGCGTTAAACCTTGTCAGATGTACCGCCCCAGTCAAACTCACTCTGTGAGACAAACATATCACCACTGGCAGGACAACCAAATAGCTGCAACAGCTGTGCTCGGCCCCCTCAGGCAGCCTGGCGCGCTCCTTTGCTCTACCCGAGGTTTCCATCCTCGCTGAGCTCCCCTTAGGACACCTGCGTTACACCTTGACAGATGTACCGCCCCAGTCAAACTCACTCTTTGAGACAAGCATATCAGTACTGGCAGGACAACCAAATAGCTGCGACAGCTGTGCTCGGCCCCCTCAGGCAGCCTGCCGCGCTCCTTTGCTCTACCCGAGGTTTCCATCCTCGCTGAGCTCACCTTAGGACACCTGCGTTACACCTTGACAGATGTACCGCCGCAGTCAAACTCACTCTTTGAGACAAGCATATCACTACTGGCAGGACAACCAAATAGCTGCAACAGCTGTGCTCGACCCCCTCAGGCAGTCTGGCGCGCTCCTTTGCTCTACCCGAGATTTCCAACCTCGCTGAGCTCACCTTAGGACACCTGCGTTAAACCTTGTCAGATGTACCGCCCCAGTCAAACTCACTCTGTGAGACAAACATATCACCACTGGCAGGACAACCAAATAGCTGCAACAGCTGTGCTCGGCCCCCTCAGGCAGCCTGGCGCGCTCCTTTGCTCTACCCGAGGTTTCCATCCTCGCTGAGCTCCCCTTAGGACACCTGCGTTACACCTTGACAGATGTACCGCCCCAGTCAAACTCACTCTTTGAGACAAGCATATCAGTACTGGCAGGACAACCAAATAGCTGCGACAGCTGTGCTCGGCCCCCTCAGGCAGCCTGCCGCGCTCCTTTGCTCTACCCGAGGTTTCCATCCTCGCTGAGCTCACCTTAGGACACCTGCGTTACACCTTGACAGATGTACCGCCGCAGTCAAACTCACTCTTTGAGACAAGCATATCACTACTGGCAGGACAACCAAATAGCTGGGACAGCTGCGTTCGGCTTCCTCAGGCAGCTTGGCGCGCTCCTATGCTCTACCCGAGGTTTCCATCCTCGCTGAGCTCACCTTAGGACACCTGCGTTACACCTTGACAGATGTACCGCCCCAGTCAAACTCACTCTTTGAGACAAGCATATCACTACTGGCAGGACAACCAAATAGCTGCGACAGCTGCGCTCGGCCCCCTCAGGCAGCCTGGTGCGCTCCTTTGCTCTACCCCAGGTTTCCATCCTCGCTGAGCTCACCTTAGGACACCTGCATTACAACTTGACAGGTGCACCGCCCCAGTCAAACTCAATGCATTAGCTCCAGATTTACCACAGTTATCCACTTCGCTTACGAGACTTAATAAACCAAGGTTGATTTGAGTCATTTGCAGTTTCGCTTTAAGAGTTACTCGTACTTGCAATTGCATGGCTTCCATCCTCGCTGAGCTCACCTTAGGACACCTGCGTTACAACTTTACAGGTGTACCGCCCAAGTCAAACTCAATCTCAATGCATGTATTAGCGCTGAATTTACCACAGTTATCCACTTCGCTTACGAGACTTAATAAACCAAGGCTGATTTAAAAAGAGCTCACCTTAGGACAACTGCGTTACACCTTGACAGATGTACCGCCCCAGTCCAACTCACTCTTTGAGACAAGCATATTACTACTGGCAGGACAACCAAATAGCTGCGACAGCTGCGCTCGGCCCCCTCAGGCAGCCTGGCGCACTCCTTTGCTCTACCCGAGGTTTCCATCCTCGCTGGGCTCACCTTAGGACACCTGCGTTACACCTTGACAGATGTACCGCCCCAGTCAAACTCAAACTTATTGCATGTATACATAACAATGCGACCGTTCTGCTAGCCCAAAAAGTGCTCAAGCCAGACGCTCGATCGAGCGCCTACTACATATTAGTCGAGACAACGGCTCGCTCATTAGCATCGTCTTTGTACTTTAACATTTTTTTGGCTCTGCCGCTCTCGACACCGATGCGACGCTTCTGTCGCGACACTGCACTCTCTCGCTCGCCTGACTTAGGCGCAAGTCGTTCAAAGATACCATCCTCGTTGAGGTCATCTTAGGACACCTGCGTTACACCTTGACAGATGTACCGCCCCAGTCGAACTCACTCTTTGAGACAAGCATATCACTACTTGCTCATTAGCATCGTCTTTGTACTTAAACATTTTTTTGGCTCTGCCGCTCTCGACACCTATGCGACGCTTCTGTCGCGACGTTGCACTCTCTCGCTGGCCTGACTTAGGCGCAAGTCGTTCAAAGATACCATCCTCGTTGAGGTCACCTTAGGACACCTGCGTTACACCTTGACAGATGTACCGCCCCAGTCAAACTCACTCATTGAGACAAGCATATCACTACTGGCAGGACAACCAAATAGCTGCGACAGCTGTGCTCGGCCCCCTCAGGCAGCCTGGCGCGCTCCTTTGCTCTACCCGAGGTTTCCATCCTCGCTGAGCTCCCTTTAGGACACCTGCGTTACACCTTGACAGATGTACCGCCCCAGTCAAACTCACTCTTTGAGACAAGCATATCACTACTGGCAGGACAACCAAATAGCTGCGACAGCTGCGCTCGGCCCCTCAGGCAGCCTGGCGCGCTCCTTTGCTCTACCCGAGATTTCCATCCTCGCTGAGCTCACCTTAGGACACCTGCGTTACACCTTGACAGATGTACCGCCCCAGTCAAACTCACTCTTTGAGACAAGCATATCACTACTGGCACGACAACCAAATAGCTGCGACAGCTGCGCCCGGCCCCCTCAGGCAGCCTGGTGCGCTCCTTTGCTCTACCCGAGGTTTCCAACCTCGCTGAGCTCACCTTAGGACACCTGCGTCAGATGTACCGCCCCAGTCAAACTCACTCTGTGAGACAAGCATATCACCACTGGCAGGACAACCAAATAGCTGCAACAGCTGTGCTCGGCCCCCTCAGGCAGCCTGGCCCACTCCTTTGCTCTACCCGAGGTTTCCATCCTCGCTGAGCTCCCCTTAGGACACCTGCGTTACACCTTGACAGATATACCGCCCCGTATGAATGAGTAACGGCCAATCACGTGGAAGATTTCAAATCGGGGCGCTAGCCAATGGGTGGCGGCCGCTCCCTCCTTTCGGATTGCGAAATGACACGTCGGCCCCGCTCGGCGTGGTGAAGATAAGTCCGACACCACGATGACGCCGCCGACGTGCCCCACCCGGCTCGGTAAAAAAAAAATAGGACAAGTCTGGCGTGGAAAAAAAAAGACAAGTCCGACACCACGGTTGGGCGAGTCGAAAAAAAAGCAAGTCCCAAAAGGAAAAATCGTAGATCTGTAGGATGATTTTCAACACATCGCAGTGAGAAACTGCTCTAGTGGGTACGACACCCCGATCTTTAACTAGGTCGTCTGCAAATGATTTAGCACCTCGCCTTCGCGCAGACTGCTCGCCACGACTTAGGCGCAAGTCGACATCGAAGGATCAAAAAGCAACGTCGCTATGAACGCTTGGCTGCCACAAGCCAGTTATCCCTGTGGTAACTTTTCTGACACCCCTTGCTTGAAACACGCAAACTCAAAGGGATCGATAGGCCACGCGTGAGATTTTGCCCTTTTGCTCTACGCGAGGTTTCCGTCCTCGCTGAGCTCACCTTAGGACACCTGCATTACACCTTGACATATGTACCGCCCCAGTCAAACTCAAACTCAATGCATGTATCGCTCCACTTCGCGGCTACAGCTGCGCTCGGCCCCCTCAGGCAGCGTGGCGCTTCTCTTTGCTCTACCCGAGGTTTCCATGCTCGCTGAGCTCACCTTAGGACACCTGCATTACACCTTGACATATGTACCACCCCAGTCAAACTCAAATTCAATGCATGTATTGCTCCACTTCCGGCGACAGCTGCGCTGGGCCCCCTCAGGCAGCCTGGCGCGCTTCTTTGCTCTACCCGAGGTTTCCATCCTCGCTGAGCTCACCTTAGGACACCTGCATTACAACTTGACAGGTGTACCGCCCCAGTCAAACTCAATGCATGTATTAGCTCCAGATTTACCACAGTTATCCACTTCGCTTACGAGACTTAATAAACCAAGGCTGATTTGAGTCATTTGCAGTTTCGCTTTAAGAGTTACTCGTACTTGCCATTGCATGGCTTTCATCCTCGCTGAGCTCACCTTAGGACACCTGCGTTACAACATTACAGGTGTACCGCCCCAGTCAAACTCAATCTCAATGCATGTATTAGCGCTAGATTTACCACAGTTATTCACTTCGCTTACGAGACTTAATAAACCAAGGCTGATTTAAAAAGAGCTCACCTTAGGACACCTGCGTTACACCTTGACAGATGTACCGCCCCAGTCAAACTCACTCTTTGAGACAAGCATATCACTACTGGCAGGACAACCAAATAGCTGCGACAGCTGCGCTCGGCCCCCTCAGGCAGCCTGGCGCGCTCCTTTGCTCTACCCGAGATTTCCATCCTCGCTGAGCTCACATTAAGACACCTGCGTTACACCTTGACAGATGTACCGCCCCAGTCAAACTCACTCTTTGAGACAAGCATATCACTACTGGCAGGACAACCAAATAGCTGCGACAGCTGCGCCCGGCCCCCTCAGGCAGCCTGGTGCGCTCCTTTGCTCTACCCGAGGTTTCCATCCTCGCTGAGCTCACCTTAGGACACCTGCGTTACACCTTGTCAGATGTACCGCCCCAGTCAAACTCACTCTGTGAGACAAGCATATCACCACTGGCACTACAACCAAATAGCTGCAACAGCTGTGCTCGGCCCCTCAGGCAGCCTGCCGCGCTCCTTTGCTCTACCCGAGGTTTCCATCCTCGCTGAGCTCACCTTAGGACACCTGCGTTACACCTTGACAGATGTACCGCCCCAGTCAAACTCACTCTTTGAGACAAGCATATCACTACTGGCAGGACAACCAAATAGCTGCGACAGCTGTGCTCGGCCCCCTCAGGCAGCCTGGCGCGCTCCTTTGCTCTACCCGAGGTTTCCATCCTCGCTGAGCTCACCTTAGGACACCTGCGTTACACCTTGACAGATGTACCGCCCCAGTCAAACGCAAACTCAATGCATGTATCGCTCCACTTCCGGCGACAGCTGCGTTCGGCCCCCTCAAGCAGCCTGGCGCGCTCCTTTGCTCTACCCGAGGTTTCCAACCTCGCTGAGCTCACCTTAGGACACCTGCGTTACACTTTGTCATTTGTACCGCCCCAGTCAAACTTAAACTTATTGCATGTATACATAACAATGCGACCGTTCTGCTAGCCCAAAAAGTGCTCAAGCCAGACGCTCGATCGAGCGCCTCCTACATATTAGTCGAGACAACGGCTCGCTCATTAGCATCGTCTTTGTACTTTAACATTTTTTGGCTCTGCCGCTCTCGACACCGATGCGACGCTTCTGTCGCGACGCTGCACTCTCTCGCTGGCCTGACTTAGGCGCAAGTCGTTCAAAGATACCATCCTCGTTGAAGTCACCTTAGGACACCTGCGTTACACCTTGACAGATGTACCTCCCCAGTCAAACTCACTCTTTGAGACAAGCATATCACTACTGGCAGGACAACCAAATAGCTGCGACAGCTGTGCTCGGCCCCCTCAGGCAGTCTGGCGCGCTCCTTTGCTCTACCCGAGGTTTCCATCCTCGCTGAGCTCACCTTAGGACATCTGCGTTACACCTTGACAGATGTACCGCCCCAGTCAAACTCACTCTTTGAGACAAGCATATCAGTACTGGCAGGACAACCAAATAGCTGCGACAGCTGCGCTCGGCCCCCTCAGGCAGCCTGGCGCGCTCCTTTGCTCTACCCGAGGTTTCCATCCTCGCTGAGCTCACCTTATGACACCTGCGTTACACCTTGACAGATGTACCGCCCCAGTCAAACTCACTATTTGAGACAAGCTTATCACTACTAGCAGGACAACCAAATAGCTGCAACAGCTGCGCTCGGCCCCCTCAGGCAGCCTGGTGCGCTCCTTTGCTCTACCCCAGGTTTCCATCCTCGCTGAGCTCACCTTAGGACACCTGCATTACAACTTGACAGGTGTACCGCCCCAGTCAAACTCAATGCATGTATTAGCTCCAGATTTACAACAGTTATCCACTTCGCTTACGAGACTTAATAAACCAAGGCTGATTTGAGTCATTTGCAGTTTCGCTTTAAGAGTTACTCGTACTTGCAATTGCATGGCTTCCATCCTCGCTGAGCTCACCTTAGGACACCTGCGTTACAACTTTACAGTTGTACCGCCCCAGTCAAACTCAATCTCAATGCATGTATTAGCGCTGAATTTACCACAGGTATCCACTTCGCTTACGAGACTTAATAAACCAAGGCCGATTTAAAAAGAGCTCACCTTAGGACACCTGCGTTACACCTTGACAGATGTACCGCCCCAGTCAAACTCACTCTTTGAGACAAGCATATCACTACTGGCAGGACAACCAAATAGCTGCGACAGCTGCGCTCGATCGAGCGCCTACTACATATTAGTCGAGACAACGGCTCGCTCATTAGCATCGTCTTTGTACTTTAACATTTTTTTGGCTCTGCCGCTCTCGACACCGATGCGACGCTTCTGTCGCGACACTGCACTCTCTCGCTCGCCTGACTTAGGCGCAAGTCGTTCAAAGATACCATCCTCGTTGAGGTCATCTTAGGACACCTGCGTTACACCTTGACAGATGTACCGCCCCAGTCAAACTCACTCTTTGAGACAAGCATATCACTACTTGCTCATTAGCATCGTCTTTGTACTTAAACATTTTTTTGGCTCTGCCGCTCTCGACACCGATGCGACGCTTCTGTCGCGACGCTGCACTCTCTCGCTGGCCTGACTTAGGCGCAAGTCGTTCAAAGATACCATCCTCGTTGAGGTCACCTTAGGACACCTGCGTTACACCTTGACAGATGTACCGCCCCAGTCAAACTCACTCTTTGAGACAAGCATATCACTACTGGCAGGACACCCAAATAGCTGCGACAGCTGTGCTCGGCCCCCTCAGGCAGCCTGGCGCGCTCCTTTGCTCTACCCGAGGTTTCCATCCTCGCTGAGCTCACTTTAGGACACCTGCGTTACACCTTGACAGATGTACCGCCCCAGTCAAACGCAAACTCAATGCATGTATCGCTCCACTTCCGGCGACAGCTGCGTTCGGCCCCCTCAAGCAGCCTGGCGCGCTCCTTTGCTCTACCCGAGGTTTCCAACCTCGCTGAGCTCACCTTAGGACACCTGCGTTACACTTTGTCAGATGTACCGCCCCAGTCAAACTTAAACTTATTGCATGTATACATAACAATGCGACCGTTCTGCTAGCCCAAAAAGTGCTCAAGCCAGACGCTCGATCGAGCGCCTCCTACATATTAGTCGAGGTCATTAGCATCGTCTTTGTACTTTAACATTTTTTGGCTCTGCTGCGACAGCTGTGCTCGGCCCCCTCAGGCAGTCTGGCGCGCTCCTTTGCTCTACCCGAGGTTTCCATCCTCGCTGAGCTCACCTTAGGACACCTGCGTTACACCTTGACAGATGTACCGCCCCAGTCAAACTCACTCTTTGAGACAAGCATATCAGTACTGGCAGGACAACCAAATAGCTGCGACAGCTGCGCTCGGCTTCCTCAGGCAGCCTGGCGCGCTCCTATGCTCTACCCGAGGTTTCCATCCTCGTTGAGGTCACCTTAGGACACCTGCGTTACACCTTGTCAGATGTACCGCCCCAGTCAAACTCACTCTGTGAGACAAGCAAATCAACACTGGCAGGACAACGAAATAGCTGCAATAGCTGCGCTCGGCTTCCTCAGGCAGCCTGGCGCGCTCCTATGCTCTACTCGAGGTTTCCACCCTCGTTGAGGTCATCTTAGGACACCTGCGTTACACCTTGACAGATGTACCGCCCCAGTCAAACTCACTCTTTGAGACAAGCATATCACTACTGGCAGGTCAACCAAATAGCTCCGACAGCTGCGGTCGGCCCCCTCAGGCAGCCTGGCGCGCTCCTTTGCTCTACCCGAGGTTTCCATCCTCGCTGAGCTCACCTTATGACACCTGCGTTACACCTTGACAGATGTACCGCCCCAGTCAAACTCACGCTTTGAGACAAGCATATCACTACTGGCAGGACAACCAAATAGCTGCGACAGCTGCGCTCGGCCCCCTCAGACAGCCTGGTGCGCTCCTTTGCTCTACCCCAGGTTTCCATCCTCGCTGAGCTCACCTTAGGACACCTGCATTACAACTTGACAGGTGTACCGCCCCAGTCAAACTCAATGCATGTATTAGCTCCAGATTTACCACAGTTATCCACTTCGCTTACGAGACTTAATAAACCAAGGCTGATTTGAGTCATTTGCAGTTTCGCTTTAAGAGTTACTCGTACTTGCAATTGCATGGCTTCCATCCTCGCTGAGCTCACCTTAGGACACCTGCGTTACAACTTTACAGGTGTACCGCCCCAGTCAAACTCAATCTCAATGCATGTATCGCTCCACTTCCGGTGACAGCTGCGTTCGGCCCCCTCAAGCAGCCTGGCGCGCTCCTTTGCTCTACCCGAGGTTCCCATCCTCGCTGAGCTCACCTTAGGACACCTGCGTTACACTTTGTCAGATGTACCGCCCCAGTCAAACTTAAACTTATTGCATGTATACATAACAATGCGACCGTTCTGCTAGCCCAAAAAGTGCTCAAGCCAGACGCTCGATCGAGCGCCTCCTACATATTAGTCGAGACAACAGTTGCTCATTAGCATCGTCTTTGTACTTTAACATTTTTTGGCTCTGCCGCTCTCGACACCGATGCGACGCTTCTGTCGCGACGCTGCACTCTCTCGCTGGCCTGACTTAGGCGCAAGTCGTTCAAAGATACCATCCTCGCTGAGCTCACCTTAGGACACCTGCGTTACACCTTGTCAGATGTACCGCCCCAGTCAAACTTAAACTTATTGCATGTATACATAACAATGCGACCGTTCTGCTAGCCCAAAAAGTGCTCAAGCCAGACGCTCGATCGAGCGCCTCCTACATATTAGTCGAGACAACGGCTCGCTCATTAGCATCGTCTTTGTACTTTAACATTTTTTGGCTCTGCCGATCTCGACACCGATGCGACGCTTCTGTCGCGACGCTGCACTCTCTCGCTGGCCTGACTTAGGCGCAAGTCGTTCAAAGATACCATCCTCGTTGAAGTCACCTTAGGACACCTGCGATGCACCTTGACAGATGCCCGGCCCCCTCAGGCAGTCTGGCGCGCTCCTTTGCTCTACCCGAGATTTCCATCCTCGCTGAGCTCACCTTAGGACACCTGCGTTACACCTTGACAGATGTACCGCCCCAGTCAAACTCACTCTTTGAGACAAGCATATCACTACTGGCAGGACAACCAAATAGCTGCGATAGCTGCGCCCGGCCCCCTCAGACAGCCTGGTGCGCTCCTTTGCTCTACCCGAGGTTTCCAACCTCGCTGAGCTCACCTTAGGACACCTGCGTTACACCTTGTCAGATGTACCGCCCCAGTCAAACTCACCATGTGAGACAAGCATATCACCACTGGCAGGACAACAAAATAGCTGCAACAGCTGTGCTCGGCCCCCTCAGGCAGCCTGGCGCGCTCCTTTGCTCTACCCGAGGTTTCCATCCTCGCTGAGCTCCCCTTAGGACACCTGCGTTACACCTTGACAGATGTACCGCCCCAGTCAAACTCACTCTTTGAGACAAGCATATCAGTACTGGCAGGACAACCAAATAGCTGCGACAGCTGTGCTCGGCCCCCTCAGGCAGCCTGGCGCGCTTCTTTGCTCTACCCGAGGTTTCCATCCTCGCTGAGCTCACCTTAGGACACCAGCGTTACACCTTGACAGATGTACCGCCCCAGTCAAACTCACTCTTTGAGACAAGCATATCACTACTGGCAGGACAACCAAATAGCTGCGACAGCTGCATTCGGCTTCCTCAGGCAGCCTGGCGCGCTCCTATGCTCTACCCGAGGTTTCCATCCTCGCTGAGCTCACCTTAGGACACCTGCGTTACACCTTGACAGATGTACCGCCCCAGTCAAACTCAAACTCAATGCATGTATCGCTCCACTTCCGGCGACAGCTGCGTTCGGCCCTCTCAAGCAGCCTGGCGCGCTCCTTTGCTCTACCCGAGGTTTCCAACCTCGCTGAGCTCACCTTAGGACACCTGCGTTACACTTTGTCAGATGTACCGCCCCAGTCAAACTTAAACTTATTGCATGTATACATAACAATGCGACCGTTCTGCTAGCCCAAAAAGTGCTCAAGCCAGACGCTCGATCGAGCGCCTCCTACATATTAGTCGAGACAACGGCTCGCTCATTAGCATCGTCTTTGTACTTTAACATTTTTTAGCTCTGCCGCTCTCGACACCGATGCGACGCTTCTGTCGCGACGCTGCACTCTCTCGCTGGCCTGACTTAGGCGCAAGTCGTTCAAAGATACCATCCTCGCTGAGCTCACCTTAGGACACCTGCGTTACACCTTGTCAGATGTACCGCCCCAGTCAAACTCACTCTGTGAGACAAGCATATCACCACTGGCAGGACAACCAAATAGCTGCAACAGCTGTGCTCGGCCCCTTCAGGCAGCCTGGCGCGCTCCTTTGCTCTACCCGAGGTTTCAATCCTCGCTGAGCTCCCCTTAGGACACCTGCGTTACACCTTGACAGATGTACCGCCCCAGTCAAACTCACTCTTTGAGACAAGCATATCAGTACTGGCAGGACAACCAAATAGCTGCGACAGCTGTGCTCGGCCCCCTCAGGCAGCCTGCCGCGCTCCTTTGCTCTACCCGAGGTTTCCATCCTCGCTGAGCTCACCTTAGGACACCTGCGTTACACCTTGACAGATGTACAGCCCCAGTCAAACTCACTCTTTGAGACAAGCATATCACTACTGGCAGGACAACCAAATAGCTGCGACAGCTGCACTCGGCCCCCTCAGGCAGACTGGCGCGCTCCTTTGCTCTACCCGAGATTTCCATCCTCGCTGAGCTCACCTTAGGACACCTGCGTTACACCTTGACAGATGTACCGCCCCAGTCAAACTCACTCTTTGAGACAAGCATATCAGTACTGGCAGGACAACCAAATAGCTGCGACAGCTGTGCTCGGCCCCCTCAGGCAGCCTGCCGCGCTCCTTTGCTCTACCCGAGGTTTCCATCCTCGCTGAGCTCCCCTTAGGACACCTGCGTTACACCTTGACAGATGTACCGCCCCAGTCAAACTCACTCTTTGAGACAAGCATATCAGTACTGGCAGGACAACCAAATAGCTGCGACAGCTGTGCTCGGCCCCCTCAGGCAGCCTGCCGCGCTCCTTTGCTCTACCCGAGGTTTCCATCCTCGCTGAGCTCATCTTAGGACACCTGCGTTACACCTTGACAGATGTTCTTTGAGACAAGCATATCACTACTGGCAGGACAACCAAATAGCTGCGACAGCTGCGCTCGGCTTCCTCAGGCAGCCTGGCGCGCTCCTATGCTCTACCTGAGGTTTCCATCCTCGCTGAGCTCACCTTAGGACACCTGCGTTACACCTTGACAGATGTACCGCCCCAGTCAAACTCAAACTCAATGCATGTATCGCTCCACTTCCGGCGACAGCTGCGTTCGGCCCCCTCAAGCAGCCTGGCGCGCTCCTTTGCTCTACCCGAGGTTTCCATCCTCGCTGAGCTCCCCTTAGGACACCTGCGTTACACCTTGACAGATGTACCGCCCCAGTCAAACTCACTCTTTGAGACAAGCATATCAGTACTGGCAGGACAACCAAATAGCTGCGACAGCTGTGCTCGGCCCCCTCAGGCAGCCTGCCGCGCTCCTTTGCTCTACCCGAGGTTTCCATCCTCGCTGAGCTCACCTGAGGACACCTGCGTTACACCTTGACAGATGTACCGCCCCAGTCAAACTCACTCTTTGAGACAAGCATATCACTACTGGCAGGACAACCAAATAGCTGCGACAGCTGCGCTCGGCTTCCTCAGGCAGCCTGGCGCGCTCCTATGCTCTACCCGAGGTTTCCATCCTCGCTGAGCTCACCTTAGGACACCTGCGTTACACCTTGACAGATGTACCACCCCGTATGAATGAGTAACGGCCAATCACGTGGAAGATTTCAAATCGGGGAGCTAGCCAATGGGTGGCGGCCGCTCCCTCCTTTCGGATTGCGAAATGACACGTCGGCCCCGCTCGGCGTGGTGAAGATAAGTCCGACACCACGATGACGCCGCCGACGTGCCCCACCCGGCTCGGTAAAAAAAAAATAGGACAAGTCTGGCGTGGAAAAAAAAGACAAGTCCGACACCACGGTTGGGCGAGTCGAAAAAAAAGCAAGTCCCAAAAGGAAAAATCGTAGATCTGTAGGATGATTTTCAACACATCGCAGTGAGAAACTGCTCTAGTGGGTACGACACCCCGATCTTTAACTAGGTCGTCTGCAAATGATTTAGCACCTCGCCTTCGCGCAGGCTGCTCGCCACGACTTAGGCGCGAGTCGACATCGAAGGATCAAAAAGCAACGTCGCTATGAACGCTTGGCTGCCACAAGCCAGTTATCCCTGTGGTAACTTTTCTGACACCCCTTGCTTGAAACACGCAAACTCAAAGGGATCGATAGGCCACGCTTTCGCGGTCTGTATTCATACTGAAAATCCAAATCAAGTGAGTTTTTGCCCTTTTGCTCTACGCGAGGTTTCAGTCCTCGCTGAGCTCACCTTAGGACACCTGCATTACACCTTGACATATGTACCGCCCCAGTCAAACTCAAACTCAATGCATGTATCGCTCCACTTCGCGGCTACAGCTGCGCTCGGCCCCCTCAGGCAGCGTGGCGCTTCTCTTTGCTCTACCCGAGGTTTCCATGCTCGCTGAGCTCACCTTAGGACACCTGCATTACACCTTGACATATGTACCACCCCAGTCAAACTCAAATTCAATGCATGTATTGCTCCACTTCCGGCGACAGCTGCGCTGGGCCCCCTCAGGCAGCCTGGCGCCCTTTTTTGCTCTACCCGAGGTTTCCATCCTCGCTGAGCTCACCTTAGGACACCTGCGTTACACCTTGACAGATGTACCGCCCCAGTCAAACTCAAACTCAAAGCATGTATTAGCTCCAGATTTACCACAGTTATCCACTTCGCTTACGAGACTTAATAAACCAAGGCTGATTTGAGTTATTTGCAGTTTCGCATTAAGAGTTACTCGTACTTGCAATTGCATGGCTTCCATCCTCGCTGAGCTCACCTTAGGACACCTGCGTTACAACTTTACAGGTGTACCGCCCCAGTCAAACTCAATCTCAATGCCTGTATTAGCGCTAGATTTACCACAGTTATTCACTTCGCTTACGAGACTTAATAAACCAAGGCTGATTTAAAAAGAGCTCACCTTAGGACACCTGCGTTACACCTTGACAGATGTACCGCCCCAGTCAAACTCACTCTTTGAGACAAGCATATCACTACTGGCAGGACAACCAAATAGCTGCAACAGCTGTGCTCGACCCCCTCAGGCAGTCTGGCGCGCTCCTTTGCTCTACCCGAGATTTCCATCCTCGCTGAGCTCACCTTAGGACACCTGCGTTACACCTTGACAGATGTACCGCCCCAGTCAAACTCACTCTTTGAGACAAGCATATCACTACTGGCAGGACAACCAAATAGCTGCGACAGCTGCGCTCGGCCCCCTCAGGCAGCCTGGCGCGCTCCTTTGCTCTACCCGAGATTTCCATCCTTGCTGAGCTCACCTTAGGACACCTGCGTTACACCTTGACAGATGTACCGCCCCAGTCAAACTCACTCTTTGAGACAAGCATATCACTACTGGCAGGACAACCAAATAGCTGCGACAGCTGCGCCCGGCCCCCTCAGGCAGCCTGGTGCGCTCCTTTGCTCTACCCGAGGTTTCCAACCTCGCTGAGCTCACCTTAGGACACCTGCGTTAAACCTTGTCAGATGTACCGCCCCAGTCAAACTCACTCTGTGAGACAAACATATCACCACTGGCAGGACAACCAAATAGCTGCAACAGCTGTGCTCGGCCCCCTCAGGCAGCCTGGCGCGCTCCTTTGCTCTACCCGAGGTTTCCATCCTCGCTGAGCTCCCCTTAGGACACCTGCGTTACACCTTGACAGATGTACCGCCCCAGTCAAACTCACTCTTTGAGACAAGCATATCAGTACTGGCAGGACAACCAAATAGCTGCGACAGCTGTGCTCGGCCCCCTCAGGCAGCCTGCCGCGCTCCTTTGCTCTACCCGAGGTTTCCATCCTCGCTGAGCTCACCTTAGGACACCTGCGTTACACCTTGACAGATGTACCGCCGCAGTCAAACTCACTCTTTGAGACAAGCATATCACTACTGGCAGGACAACCAAATAGCTGCAACAGCTGTGCTCGACCCCCTCAGGCAGTCTGGCGCGCTCCTTTGCTCTACCCGAGATTTCCAACCTCGCTGAGCTCACCTTAGGACACCTGCGTTAAACCTTGTCAGATGTACCGCCCCAGTCAAACTCACTCTGTGAGACAAACATATCACCACTGGCAGGACAACCAAATAGCTGCGACAGCTGTGCTCGGCCCCCTCAGGCAGCCTGCCGCGCTCCTTTGCTCTACCCGAGGTTTCCATCCTCGCTGAGCTCCCCTTAGGACACCTGCGTTACACCTTGACAGATGTACCGCCCCAGTCAAACTCACTCTTTGAGACAAGCATATCAGTACTGGCAGGACAACCAAATAGCTGCGACAGCTGTGCTCGGCCCCCTCAGGCAGCCTGCCGCGCTCCTTTGCTCTACCCGAGGTTTCCATCCTCGCTGAGCTCATCTTAGGACACCTGCGTTACACCTTGACAGATGTTCTTTGAGACAAGCATATCACTACTGGCAGGACAACCAAATAGCTGCGACAGCTGCGCTCGGCTTCCTCAGGCAGCCTGGCGCGCTCCTATGCTCTACCTGAGGTTTCCATCCTCGCTGAGCTCACCTTAGGACACCTGCGTTACACCTTGACAGATGTACCGCCCCAGTCAAACTCAAACTCAATGCATGTATCGCTCCACTTCCGGCGACAGCTGCGTTCGGCCCCCTCAAGCAGCCTGGCGCGCTCCTTTGCTCTACCCGAGGTTTCCATCCTCGCTGAGCTCCCCTTAGGACACCTGCGTTACACCTTGACAGATGTACCGCCCCAGTCAAACTCACTCTTTGAGACAAGCATATCAGTACTGGCAGGACAACCAAATAGCTGCGACAGCTGTGCTCGGCCCCCTCAGGCAGCCTGCCGCGCTCCTTTGCTCTACCCGAGGTTTCCATCCTCGCTGAGCTCACCTGAGGACACCTGCGTTACACCTTGACAGATGTACCGCCCCAGTCAAACTCACTCTTTGAGACAAGCATATCACTACTGGCAGGACAACCAAATAGCTGCGACAGCTGCGCTCGGCTTCCTCAGGCAGCCTGGCGCGCTCCTATGCTCTACCCGAGGTTTCCATCCTCGCTGAGCTCACCTTAGGACACCTGCGTTACACCTTGACAGATGTACCGCCCCGTATGAATGAGTAACGGCCAATCACGTGGAAGATTTCAAATCGGGGAGCTAGCCAATGGGTGGCGGCCGCTCCCTCCTTTCGGATTGCGAAATGACACGTCGGCCCCGCTCGGCGTGGTGAAGATAAGTCCGACACCACGATGACGCCGCCGACGTGCCCCACCCGGCTCGGTAAAAAAAAAATAGGACAAGTCTGGCGTGGAAAAAAAAAGACAAGTCCGACACCACGGTTGGGCGAGTCGAAAAAAAAGCAAGTCCCAAAAGGAAAAATCGTAGATCTGTAGGATGATTTTCAACACATCGCAGTGAGAAACTGCTCTAGTGGGTACGACACCCCGATCTTTAACTAGGTCGTCTGCAAATGATTTAGCACCTCGCCTTCGCGCAGGCTGCTCGCCACGACTTAGGCGCAAGTCGACATCGAAGGATCAAAAAGCAACGTCGCTATGAACGCTTGGCTGCCACAAGCCAGTTATCCCTGTGGTAACTTTTCTGACACCCCTTGCTTGAAACACGCAAACTCAAAGGGATCGATAGGCCACGCTTTCGCGGTCTGTATTCATACTGAAAATCCAAATCAAGTGAGTTTTTGCCCTTTTGCTCTACGCGAGGTTTCCGTCCTCGCTGAGCTCACCTTAGGACACCTGCATTACACCTTGACATATGTACCGCCCCAGTCAAACTCAAACTCAATGCATGTATCGCTCCACTTCGCGGCTACAGCTGCGCTCGGCCCCCTCAGGCAGCGTGGCGCTTCTCTTTGCTCTACCCGAGGTTTCCATGCTCGCTGAGCTCACCTTAGGACACCTGCATTACACCTTGACATATGTACCACCCCAGTCAAACTCAAATTCAATGCATGTATTGCTCCACTTCCGGCGACAGCTGCGCTGGGCCCCCTCAGGCAGCCTGGCGCGCTTTTTTGCTCTACCCGAGGTTTCCATCCTCGCTGAGCTCACCTTAGGACACCTGCATTACAACTTGACAGGTGTACCGCCCCAGTCAAACTCAATGCATGTATTAGCTCCAGATTTACCACAGTTATCCACTTCGCTTACGAGACTTAATAAACCAAGGCTGATTTGAGTCATTTGCAGTTTCGCATTAAGAGTTACTCGTACTTGCAATTGCATGGCTTCCATCCTCGCTGAGCTCACCTTAGGACACCTGCGTTACAACTTTACAGGTGTACCGCCCCAGTCAAACTCAATCTCAATGCCTGTATTAGCGCTAGATTTACCACAGTTATTCACTTCGCTTACGAGACTTAATAAACCAAGGCTGATTTAAAAAGAGCTCACCTTAGGACACCTGCGTTACACCTTGACAGATGTACCGCCCCAGTCAAACTCACTCTTTGAGACAAGCATATCACTACTGGCAGGACAACCAAATAGCTGCAACAGCTGTGCTCGACCCCCTCAGGCAGTCTGGCGCGCTCCTTTGCTCTACCCGAGATTTCCATCCTCGCTGAGCTCACCTTAGGACACCTGCGTTACACCTTGACAGATGTACCGCCCCAGTCAAACTCACTCTTTGAGACAAGCATATCACTACTGGCAGGACAACCAAATAGCTGCGACAGCTGCGCTCGGCCCCCTCAGGCAGCCTGGCGCGCTCCTTTGCTCTACCCGAGATTTCCATCCTTGCTGAGCTCACCTTAGGACACCTGCGTTACACCTTGACAGATGTACCGCCCCAGTCAAACTCACTCTTTGAGACAAGCATATCACTACTGGCAGGACAACCAAATAGCTGCGACAGCTGCGCCCGGCCACCTCAGGCAGCCTGGTGCGCTCCTTTGCTCTACCCGAGGTTTCCAACCTCGCTGAGCTCACCTTAGGACACCTGCGTTAAACCTTGTCAGATGTACCGCCCCAGTCAAACTCACTCTGTGAGACAAACATATCACCACTGGCAGGACAACCAAATAGCTGCGACAGCTGCGCTCGGCCCCCTCAGGCAGCCTGGCGCGCTCCTTTGCTCTACCCGAGGTTTCCATCCTCGCTGAGCTCACCTTATGACACCTGCGTTACACCTTGACAGATGTACCGCCCCAGTCAAACTCACTATTTGAGACAAGCATATCACTACTAGCAGGACAACCAAATAGCTGCGACAGCTGCGCTCGGCCCCCTCAGGCAGCCTGGTGCGCTCCTTTGCTCTACCCCAGGTTTCCATCCTCGCTGAGCTCACCTTAGGACACCTGCATTACAACTTGACAGGTGTACCGCCCCAGTCAAACTCAATGCATGTATTAACTCCAGATTTACAACAGTTATCCACTTCGCTTACGAGACTTAATAAACCAAGGCTGATTTGAGTCATTTGCAGTTTCGCTTTAAGAGTTACTCGTACTTGCAATTGCATGGCTTCCATCCTCGCTGAGCTCACCTTAGGACACCTGCGTTACAACTTTACAGGTGTACCGCCCCAGTCAAACTCAATCTCAATGCATGTATTAGCGCTGAATTTACCACAGGTATCCACTTCGCTTACGAGACTTAATAAACCAAGGCCGATTTAAAAAGAGCTCACCTTAGGACACCTGCGTTACACCTTGACAGATGTACCGCCCCAGTCAAACTCACTCTTTGAGACAAGCATATCACTACTGGCAGGACAACCAAATAGCTGCGTCAGCTGCGCTCGATCGAGCGCCTACTACATATTAGTCGAGACAACGGCTCGCTCATTAGCATCGTCTTTGTACTTTAACATTTTTTTGGCTCTGCCGCTCTCGACACCGATGCGACGCTTCTGTCGCGACACTGCACTCTCTCGCTCGCCTGACTTAGGCGCAAGTCGTTCAAAGATACCATCCTCGTTGAGGTCATCTTAGGACACCTGCGTTACACCTTGACAGATGTACCGCCCCAGTCAAACTCACTCTTTGAGACAAGCATATCACTACTTGCTCATTAGCATCGTCTTTGTACTTAAACATTTTTTTGGCTCTGCCGCTCTCGACACCGATGCGACGCTTCTGTCGCGACGCTGCACTCTCTCGCTGGCCTGACTTAGGCGCAAGTCGTTCAAAGATACCATCCTCGTTGAGGTCACCTTAGGACACCTGCGTTACACCTTGACAGATGTAACGCCCCAGTCAAACTCACTCTTTGAGACAAGCATATCACTACTGGCAGGACACCCAAATAGCTGCGACAGCTGTGCTCGGCCCCCTCAGGCAGCCTGGCGCGCTCCTTTGCTCTACCCGAGGTTTCCATCCTCGCTGAGCTCACTTTAGGACACCTGCGTTACACCTTGACAGATGTACCGCCCCAGTCAAACGCAAACTCAATGCATGTATCGCTCCACTTCCGGCGACAGCTGCGTTCGGCCCCCTCAAGCAGCCTGGCGCGCTCCTTTGCTCTACCCGAGGTTTCCAACCTCGCTGAGCTCACCTTAGGACACCTGCGTTACACTTTGTCAGATGTACCGCCCCAGTCAAACTTAAACTTATTGCATGTATACATAACAATGCGACCGTTCTGCTAGCCCAAAAAGTGCTCAAGCCAGACGCTCGATCGAGCGCCTCCTACATATTAGTCGAGACAAAGGCTCGCTCATTAGCATCGTCTTTGTACTTTAACATTTTTTGGCTCTGCCGCTCTCGACACCGATGCGACGCTTCTGTCGCAACGCTGCACTCTCTCGCTGGCCTGACTTAGGCGCAAGTCGTTCAAAGATACCATCCTCGTTGAAGTCACCTTAGGACACCTGCGTTACACCTTGACAGATGTACCGCCCCAGTCAAACTCACTCTTTGAGACAAGCATATCACTACTGGCAGGACAACCAAATAGCTGCGACAGCTGTGCTCGGCCCCCTCAGGCAGTCTGGCGCGCTCCTTTGCTCTACCCGAGGTTTCCATCCTCGCTGAGCTCACCTTAGGACACCTGCGTTACACCTTGACAGATGTACCGCCCCAGTCAAACTCACTCTTTGAGACAAGCATATCAGTACTGGCAGGACAACCAAATAGCTGCGACAGCTGCGCTCGGCTTCCTCAGGCAGCCTGGCGCGCTCCTATGCTCTACCCGAGGTTTCCATCCTCGTTGAGGTCACCTTAGGACACCTGCGTTACACCTTGTCAGATGTACTGCCCCAGTCAAACTCACTCTGTGAGACAAGCAAATCACCACTGGCAGGACAACGAAATAGCTGCAATAGCTGCGCTCGGCTTCCTCAGGCAGCCTGGCGCGCTCCTATGCTCTACTCGAGGTTTCCATCCTCGTTGAGGTCATCTTAGGACACCTGCGTTACACCTTGACAGATGTACCGCCCCAGTCAAACTCACTCTTTGAGACAAGCATATCACTACTGGCAGGTCAACCAAATAGCTCCGACAGCTGCGGTCGGCCCCCTCAGGCAGCCTGGCGCGCTCCTTTGCTCTACCCGAGGTTTCCATCCTCGCTGAGCTCACCTTATGACACCTGCGTTACACCTTGACAGATGTACCGCCCCAGTCAAACTCACGCTTTGAGACAAGCATATCACTACTGGCAGGACAACCAAATAGCTGCGACAGCTGCGCTCGGCCCCCTCAGGCAGCCTGGTGCGCTCCTTTGCTCTACCCCAGGTTTCCATCCTCGCTGAGCTCACCTTAGGACACCTGCATTACAACTTGACAGGTGTACCGCCCCAGTCAAACTCAATGCATGTATTAGCTCCAGATTTACCACAGTTATCCACTTCGCTTACGAGACTTAATAAACCAAGGCTGATTTGAGTCATTTGCAGTTTCGCTTTAAGAGTTACTCGTACTTGCAATTGCATGGCTTCCATCCTCGCTGAGCTCACCTTAGGACACCTGCGTTACAACTTTACAGGTGTACCGCCCCAGTCAAACTCAATCTCAATGCATGTATCGCTCCACTTCCGGTGACAGCTGCGTTCGGCCCCCTCAAGCAGCCTGGCGCGCTCCTTTGCTCTACCCGAGGTTCCCAACCTCGCTGAGCTCTCCTTAGGACACCTGCGTTACACTTTGTCAGATGTACCGCCCCAGTCAAACTTAAACTTATTGCATGTATACATAACAATGCGACCGTTCTGCTAGCCCAAAAAGTGCTCAAGCCAGACGCTCGATCGAGCGCCTCCTACATATTAGTCGAGACAACGGCTCGCTCATTAGCATCGTCTTTGTACTTTAACATTTTTTGGCTCTGCCGATCTCGACACCGATGCGACGCTTCTGTCGCGACGCTGCACTCTCTCGCTGGCCTGACTTAGGCGCAAGTCGTTCAAAGATACCATCCTCGTTGAAGTCACCTTAGGACACCTGCGATGCACCTTGACAGATGCCCGGCCCCCTCAGGCAGTCTGGCGCGCTCCTTTGCTCTACCCGAGATTTCCATCCTCGCTGAGCTCACCTTAGGACACCTGCGTTACACCTTGACAGATGTACCGCCCCAGTCAAACTCACTCTTTGAGACAAGCATATCACTACTGGCAGGACAACCAAATAGCTGCGATAGCTGCGCCCGGCCCCCTCAGACAGCCTGGTGCGCTCCTTTGCTCTACCCGAGGTTTCCAACCTCGCTGAGCTCACCTTAGGACACCTGCGTTACACCTTGTCAGATGTACCGCCCCAGTCAAACTCACCATGTGAGACAAGCATATCACCACTGGCAGGACAACAAAATAGCTGCAACAGCTGTGCTCGGCCCCCTCAGGCAGCCTGGCGCGCTCCTTTGCTCTACCCGAGGTTTCCATCCTCGCTGAGCTCCCCTTAGGACACCTGCGTTACACCTTGACAGATGTACCGCCCCAGTCAAACTCACTCTTTGAGACAAGCATATCAGTACTGGCAGGACAACCAAATAGCTGCGACAGCTGTGCTCGGCCCCCTCAGGCAGCCTGGCGCGCTCCTTTGCTCTACCCGAGGTTTCCATCCTCGCTGAGCTCACCTTAGGACACCAGCGTTACACCTTGACAGATGTACCGCCCCAGTCAAACTCACTCTTTGAGACAAGCATATCAGTACTGGCAGGACAACCAAATAGCTGCGACAGCTGCGCTCGGCTTCCTCAGGCAGCCTGGCGCGCTCCTATGCTCTACCCGAGGTTTCCATCCTCGTTGAGGTCACCTTAGGACACCTGCGTTACACCTTGTCAGATGTACTGCCCCAGTCAAACTCACTCTGTGAGACAAGCAAATCACCACTGGCAGGACAACGAAATAGCTGCAATAGCTGCGCTCGGCTTCCTCAGGCAGCCTGGCGCGCTCCTATGCTCTACTCGAGGTTTCCATCCTCGTTGAGGTCATCTTAGGACACCTGCGTTACACCTTGACAGATGTACCGCCCCAGTCAAACTCACTCTTTGAGACAAGCATATCACTACTGGCAGGTCAACCAAATAGCTCCGACAGCTGCGGTCGGCCCCCTCAGGCAGCCTGGCGCGCTCCTTTGCTCTACCCGAGGTTTCCATCCTCGCTGAGCTCACCTTATGACACCTGCGTTACACCTTGACAGATGTACCGCCCCAGTCAAACTCACGCTTTGAGACAAGCATATCACTACTGGCAGGACAACCAAATAGCTGCGACAGCTGCGCTCGGCCCCCTCAGGCAGCCTGGTGCGCTCCTTTGCTCTACCCCAGGTTTCCATCCTCGCTGAGCTCACCTTAGGACACCTGCATTACAACTTGACAGGTGTACCGCCCCAGTCAAACTCAATGCATGTATTAGCTCCAGATTTACCACAGTTATCCACTTCGCTTACGAGACTTAATAAACCAAGGCTGATTTGAGTCATTTGCAGTTTCGCTTTAAGAGTTACTCGTACTTGCAATTGCATGGCTTCCATCCTCGCTGAGCTCACCTTAGGACACCTGCGTTACAACTTTACAGGTGTACCGCCCCAGTCAAACTCAATCTCAATGCATGTATCGCTCCACTTCCGGTGACAGCTGCGTTCGGCCCCCTCAAGCAGCCTGGCGCGCTCCTTTGCTCTACCCGAGGTTCCCAACCTCGCTGAGCTCTCCTTAGGACACCTGCGTTACACTTTGTCAGATGTACCGCCCCAGTCAAACTTAAACTTATTGCATGTATACATAACAATGCGACCGTTCTGCTAGCCCAAAAAGTGCTCAAGCCAGACGCTCGATCGAGCGCCTCCTACATATTAGTCGAGACAACAGTTGCTCATTAGCATCGTCTTTGTACTTTAACATTTTTTGGCTCTGCCGCTCTCGACACCGATGCGACGCTTCTGTCGCGACGCTGCACTCTCTCGCTGGCCTGACTTAGGCGCAAGTCGTTCAAAGATACCATCCTCGCTGAGCTCACCTTAGGACACCTGCGTTACACCTTGTCAGATGTACCGCCCCAGTCAAACTTAAACTTATTGCATGTATACATAACAATGCGACCGTTCTGCTAGCCCAAAAAGTGCTCAAGCCAGACGCTCGATCGAGCGCCTCCTACATATTAGTCGAGACAACGGCTCGCTCATTAGCATCGTCTTTGTACTTTAACATTTTTTGGCTCTGCCGATCTCGACACCGATGCGACGCTTCTGTCGCGACGCTGCACTCTCTCGCTGGCCTGACTTAGGCGCAAGTCGTTCAAAGATACCATCCTCGTTGAAGTCACCTTAGGACACCTGCGATGCACCTTGACAGATGCCCGGCCCCCTCAGGCAGTCTGGCGCGCTCCTTTGCTCTACCCGAGATTTCCATCCTCGCTGAGCTCACCTTAGGACACCTGCGTTACACCTTGACAGATGTACCGCCCCAGTCAAACTCACTCTTTGAGACAAGCATATCACTACTGGCAGGACAACCAAATAGCTGCGATAGCTGCGCCCGGCCCCCTCAGACAGCCTGGTGCGCTCCTTTGCTCTACCCGAGGTTTCCAACCTCGCTGAGCTCACCTTAGGACACCTGCGTTACACCTTGTCAGATGTACCGCCCCAGTCAAACTCACCATGTGAGACAAGCATATCACCACTGGCAGGACAACAAAATAGCTGCAACAGCTGTGCTCGGCCCCCTCAGGCAGCCTGGCGCGCTCCTTTGCTCTACCCGAGGTTTCCATCCTCGCTGAGCTCCCCTTAGGACACCTGCGTTACACCTTGACAGATGTACCGCCCCAGTCAAACTCACTCTTTGAGACAAGCATATCAGTACTGGCAGGACAACCAAATAGCTGCGACAGCTGTGCTCGGCCCCCTCAGGCAGCCTGGCGCGCTCCTTTGCTCTACCCGAGGTTTCCATCCTCGCTGAGCTCACCTTAGGACACCAGCGTTACACCTTGACAGATGTACCGCCCCAGTCAAACTCACTCTTTGAGACAAGCATATCACTACTGGCAGGACAACCAAATAGCTGCGACAGCTGCATTCGGCTTCCTCAGGCAGCCTGGCGCGCTCCTATGCTCTACCCGAGGTTTCCATCCTCGCTGAGCTCACCTTAGGACACCTGCGTTACACCTTGACAGATGTACCGCCCCAGTCAAACTCAAACTCAATGCATGTATCGCTCCACTTCCTGCGACAGCTGCGTTCGGCCCTCTCAAGCAGCCTGGCGCGCTCCTTTGCTCTACCCGAGGTTTCCAACCTCGCTGAGCTCACCTTAGGACACCTGCGTTACACTTTGTCAGATGTACCGCCCCAGTCAAACTTAAACTTATTGCATGTATACATAACAATGCGACCGTTCTGCTAGCCCAAAAAGTGCTCAAGCCAGACGCTCGATCGAGCGCCTCCTACATATTAGTCGAGACAACGGCTCGCTCATTAGCATCGTCTTTGTACTTTAACATTTTTTGGCTCTGCCGATCTCGACACCGATGCGACGCTTCTGTCGCGACGCTGCACTCTCTCGCTGGCCTGACTTAGGCGCAAGTCGTTCAAAGATACCATCCTCGTTGAAGTCACCTTAGGACACCTGCGATGCACCTTGACAGATGCCCGGCCCCCTCAGGCAGTCTGGCGCGCTCCTTTGCTCTACCCGAGATTTCCATCCTCGCTGAGCTCACCTTAGGACACCTGCGTTACACCTTGACAGATGTACCGCCCCAGTCAAACTCACTCTTTGAGACAAGCATATCACTACTGGCAGGACAACCAAATAGCTGCGATAGCTGCGCCCGGCCCCCTCAGACAGCCTGGTGCGCTCCTTTGCTCTACCCGAGGTTTCCAACCTCGCTGAGCTCACCTTAGGACACCTGCGTTACACCTTGTCAGATGTACCGCCCCAGTCAAACTCACCATGTGAGACAAGCATATCACCACTGGCAGGACAACAAAATAGCTGCAACAGCTGTGCTCGGCCCCCTCAGGCAGCCTGGCGCGCTCCTTTGCTCTACCCGAGGTTTCCATCCTCGCTGAGCTCCCCTTAGGACACCTGCGTTACACCTTGACAGATGTACCGCCCCAGTCAAACTCACTCTTTGAGACAAGCATATCAGTACTGGCAGGACAACCAAATAGCTGCGACAGCTGTGCTCGGCCCCCTCAGGCAGCCTGGCGCGCTCCTTTGCTCTACCCGAGGTTTCCATCCTCGCTGAGCTCACCTTAGGACACCAGCGTTACACCTTGACAGATGTACCGCCCCAGTCAAACTCACTCTTTGAGACAAGCATATCAGTACTGGCAGGACAACCAAATAGCTGCGACAGCTGCGCTCGGCTTCCTCAGGCAGCCTGGCGCGCTCCTATGCTCTACCCGAGGTTTCCATCCTCGTTGAGGTCACCTTAGGACACCTGCGTTACACCTTGTCAGATGTACTGCCCCAGTCAAACTCACTCTGTGAGACAAGCAAATCACCACTGGCAGGACAACGAAATAGCTGCAATAGCTGCGCTCGGCTTCCTCAGGCAGCCTGGCGCGCTCCTATGCTCTACTCGAGGTTTCCATCCTCGTTGAGGTCATCTTAGGACACCTGCGTTACACCTTGACAGATGTACCGCCCCAGTCAAACTCACTCTTTGAGACAAGCATATCACTACTGGCAGGTCAACCAAATAGCTCCGACAGCTGCGGTCGGCCCCCTCAGGCAGCCTGGCGCGCTCCTTTGCTCTACCCGAGGTTTCCATCCTCGCTGAGCTCACCTTATGACACCTGCGTTACACCTTGACAGATGTACCGCCCCAGTCAAACTCACGCTTTGAGACAAGCATATCACTACTGGCAGGACAACCAAATAGCTGCGACAGCTGCGCTCGGCCCCCTCAGGCAGCCTGGTGCGCTCCTTTGCTCTACCCCAGGTTTCCATCCTCGCTGAGCTCACCTTAGGACACCTGCATTACAACTTGACAGGTGTACCGCCCCAGTCAAACTCAATGCATGTATTAGCTCCAGATTTACCACAGTTATCCACTTCGCTTACGAGACTTAATAAACCAAGGCTGATTTGAGTCATTTGCAGTTTCGCTTTAAGAGTTACTCGTACTTGCAATTGCATGGCTTCCATCCTCGCTGAGCTCACCTTAGGACACCTGCGTTACAACTTTACAGGTGTACCGCCCCAGTCAAACTCAATCTCAATGCATGTATCGCTCCACTTCCGGTGACAGCTGCGTTCGGCCCCCTCAAGCAGCCTGGCGCGCTCCTTTGCTCTACCCGAGGTTCCCAACCTCGCTGAGCTCTCCTTAGGACACCTGCGTTACACTTTGTCAGATGTACCGCCCCAGTCAAACTTAAACTTATTGCATGTATACATAACAATGCGACCGTTCTGCTAGCCCAAAAAGTGCTCAAGCCAGACGCTCGATCGAGCGCCTCCTACATATTAGTCGAGACAACAGTTGCTCATTAGCATCGTCTTTGTACTTTAACATTTTTTGGCTCTGCCGCTCTCGACACCGATGCGACGCTTCTGTCGCGACGCTGCACTCTCTCGCTGGCCTGACTTAGGCGCAAGTCGTTCAAAGATACCATCCTCGCTGAGCTCACCTTAGGACACCTGCGTTACACCTTGTCAGATGTACCGCCCCAGTCAAACTTAAACTTATTGCATGTATACATAACAATGCGACCGTTCTGCTAGCCCAAAAAGTGCTCAAGCCAGACGCTCGATCGAGCGCCTCCTACATATTAGTCGAGACAACGGCTCGCTCATTAGCATCGTCTTTGTACTTTAACATTTTTTGGCTCTGCCGATCTCGACACCGATGCGACGCTTCTGTCGCGACGCTGCACTCTCTCGCTGGCCTGACTTAGGCGCAAGTCGTTCAAAGATACCATCCTCGTTGAAGTCACCTTAGGACACCTGCGATGCACCTTGACAGATGCCCGGCCCCCTCAGGCAGTCTGGCGCGCTCCTTTGCTCTACCCGAGATTTCCATCCTCGCTGAGCTCACCTTAGGACACCTGCGTTACACCTTGACAGATGTACCGCCCCAGTCAAACTCACTCTTTGAGACAAGCATATCACTACTGGCAGGACAACCAAATAGCTGCGATAGCTGCGCCCGGCCCCCTCAGACAGCCTGGTGCGCTCCTTTGCTCTACCCGAGGTTTCCAACCTCGCTGAGCTCACCTTAGGACACCTGCGTTACACCTTGTCAGATGTACCGCCCCAGTCAAACTCACCATGTGAGACAAGCATATCACCACTGGCAGGACAACAAAATAGCTGCAACAGCTGTGCTCGGCCCCCTCAGGCAGCCTGGCGCGCTCCTTTGCTCTACCCGAGGTTTCCATCCTCGCTGAGCTCCCCTTAGGACACCTGCGTTACACCTTGACAGATGTACCGCCCCAGTCAAACTCACTCTTTGAGACAAGCATATCAGTACTGGCAGGACAACCAAATAGCTGCGACAGCTGTGCTCGGCCCCCTCAGGCAGCCTGGCGCGCTCCTTTGCTCTACCCGAGGTTTCCATCCTCGCTGAGCTCACCTTAGGACACCAGCGTTACACCTTGACAGATGTACCGCCCCAGTCAAACTCACTCTTTGAGACAAGCATATCACTACTGGCAGGACAACCAAATAGCTGCGACAGCTGCATTCGGCTTCCTCAGGCAGCCTGGCGCGCTCCTATGCTCTACCCGAGGTTTCCATCCTCGCTGAGCTCACCTTAGGACACCTGCGTTACACCTTGACAGATGTACCGCCCCAGTCAAACTCAAACTCAATGCATGTATCGCTCCACTTCCTGCGACAGCTGCGTTCGGCCCTCTCAAGCAGCCTGGCGCGCTCCTTTGCTCTACCCGAGGTTTCCAACCTCGCTGAGCTCACCTTAGGACACCTGCGTTACACTTTGTCAGATGTACCGCCCCAGTCAAACTTAAACTTATTGCATGTATACATAACAATGCGACCGTTCTGCTAGCCCAAAAAGTGCTCAAGCCAGACGCTCGATCGAGCGCCTCCTACATATTAGTCGAGACAACGGCTCGCTCATTAGCATCGTCTTTGTACTTTAACATTTTTTGGCTCTGCCGCTCTCGACACCGATGCGACGCTTCTGTCGCGACGCTGCACTCTCTCGCTGGCCTGACTTAGGCGCAAGTCGTTCAAAGATACCATCCTCGCTGAGCTCACCTTAGGACACCTGCGTTACACCTTGTCAGATGTACCGCCCCAGTCAAACTCACTCTGTGAGACAAGCATATCACCACTGGCAGGACAACCAAATAGCTGCAACAGCTGTGCTCGGCCCCTTCAGGCAGCCTGGCGCGCTCCTTTGCTCTACCCGAGGTTTCAATCCTCGCTGAGCTCCCCTTAGGACACCTGCGTTACACCTTGACAGATGTACCGCCCCAGTCAAACTCACTCTTTGAGACAAGCATATCAGTACTGGCAGGACAACCAAATAGCTGCGACAGCTGTGCTCGGCCCCCTCAGGCAGCCTGCCGCGCTCCTTTGCTCTACCCGAGGTTTCCATCCTCGCTGAGCTCACCTTAGGACACCTGCGTTACACCTTGACAGATGTACAGCCCCAGTCAAACTCACTCTTTGAGACAAGCATATCACTACTGGCAGGACAACCAAATAGCTGCGACAGCTGCACTCGGCCCCCTCAGGCAGACTGGCGCGCTCCTTTGCTCTACCCGAGATTTCCATCCTCGCTGAGCTCACCTTAGGACACCTGCGTTACACCTTGACAGATGTACCGCCCCAGTCAAACTCACTCTTTGAGACAAGCATATCACTACTGGCAGGTCAACCAAATAGCTGCGACAGCTGCGCCCGGCCCCCTCAGGCAGCCTGGTGCGCTCCTTTGCTCTACCCGAGGTTTCCAACCTCGCTGAGCTCACCTTAGGACACCTGAGTTACACCTTGACAGATGTACCGCCCCAGTCAAACTCACTCTTTGAGACAAGCATATAAACTACTGGCAGGACAACCAAATAGCTGCGACAGCTGCGCTCGGCCCCTCAGGCAGCCTGGCGCGCTCCTTTGCTCTACCCGAGATTTCAATCCTCGCTGAGCTCACCTTAGGACACCTGCGTTACACCTTGACAGATGTACCGCCCCAGTCAAACTCACTCTTTGAGACAAGCATATCACTACTGGCAGGACAACCAAATAGCTGCGACAGCTGCATTCGGCTTCCTCAGGCAGCCTGGCGCGCTCCTATGCTCTACCCGAGGTTTCCATCCTCGCTGAGCTCACCTTAGGACACCTGCGTTACACCTTGACAGATGTACCGCCCCAGTCAAACTCAAACTCAATGCATGTATCGCTCCACTTCCTGCGACAGCTGCGTTCGGCCCTCTCAAGCAGCCTGGCGCGCTCCTTTGCTCTACCCGAGGTTTCCAACCTCGCTGAGCTCACCTTAGGACACCTGCGTTACACTTTGTCAGATGTACCGCCCCAGTCAAACTTAAACTTATTGCATGTATACATAACAATGCGACCGTTCTGCTAGCCCAAAAAGTGCTCAAGCCAGACGCTCGATCGAGCGCCTCCTACATATTAGTCGAGACAACGGCTCGCTCATTAGCATCGTCTTTGTACTTTAACATTTTTTGGCTCTGCCGCTCTCGACACCGATGCGACGCTTCTGTCGCGACGCTGCACTCTCTCGCTGGCCTGACTTAGGCGCAAGTCGTTCAAAGATACCATCCTCGCTGAGCTCACCTTAGGACACCTGCGTTACACCTTGTCAGATGTACCGCCCCAGTCAAACTCACTCTGTGAGACAAGCATATCACCACTGGCAGGACAACCAAATAGCTGCAACAGCTGTGCTCGGCCCCTTCAGGCAGCCTGGCGCGCTCCTTTGCTCTACCCGAGGTTTCAATCCTCGCTGAGCTCCCCTTAGGACACCTGCGTTACACCTTGACAGATGTACCGCCCCAGTCAAACTCACTCTTTGAGACAAGCATATCAGTACTGGCAGGACAACCAAATAGCTGCGACAGCTGTGCTCGGCCCCCTCAGGCAGCCTGCCGCGCTCCTTTGCTCTACCCGAGATTTCCATCCTCGCTGAGCTCACCTTAGGACACCTGCGTTACACCTTGACAGATGTACCGCCCCAGTCAAACTCACTCTTTGAGACAAGCATATCACTACTGGCAGGTCAACCAAATAGCTGCGACAGCTGCGCCCGGCCCCCTCAGGCAGCCTGGTGCGCTCCTTTGCTCTACCCGAGGTTTCCAACCTCGCTGAGCTCACCTTAGGACACCTGAGTTACACCTTGACAGATGTACCGCCCCAGTCAAACTCACTCTTTGAGACAAGCATATAAACTACTGGCAGGACAACCAAATAGCTGCGACAGCTGCGCTCGGCCCCTCAGGCAGCCTGGCGCGCTCCTTTGCTCTACCCGAGATTTCAATCCTCGCTGAGCTCACCTTAGGACACCTGCGTTACACCTTGACAGATGTACCGCCCCAGTCAAACTCACTCTTTGAGACAAGCATATCACTACTGGCAGGACAACCAAATAGCTGCGACAGCTGCGCCCGGCCCCCTCAGGCAGCCTGGTGCGCTCCTTTGCTCTACCCGAGGTTTCCAACCTCGCTGAGCTCACCTTAGGACACCTGCGTTACACCTTGTCAGATGTACCGCCCCAGTCAAACTCACTCTGTGAGACAAGCATATCACCACTGGCAGGACAACCAAATAGCTGCAACAGCTGTGCTCGGCCCCCTCAGATTTGAGTCATTTGCAGTTTCGCTTTATGAGTTACTCGTACTTGCAATTGCATGGCTTCCATCCTCGCAGAGCTCACCTTAAGACACCTGCGTTACAACTTTACAGGTGTACCGCCCCAGTCAAACTCAATCTCAATGCATGTATCGCTCCACTTCCGGTGACAGCTGCGTTCGGCCCCCTCAAGCAGCCTGGCGCGCTCCTTTGCTCTACCCGAGGTTCCCAACCTCGCTGAGCTCACCTTAGGACACCTGCGTTACACTTTGTCAGATGTACCGCCCCAGTCAAACTTAAACTTATTGCATGTATACATAACAATGCGACCGTTCTGCTAGCCCAAAAAGTGCTCAAGCCAGACGCTCGATCGAGCGCCTCCTACATATTAGTCGAGACAACAGTTGCTCATTAGCATCGTCTTTGTACTTTAACATTTTTTGGCTCTGCCGCTCTCGACACCGATGCGACGCTTCTGTCGCGACGCTGCACTCTCTCGCTGGCCTGACTTAGGCGCAAGTCGTTCAAAGATACCATCCTCGCTGAGCTCACCTTAGGACACCTGCGTTACACCTTGTCAGATGTACCGCCCCAGTCAAACTTAAACTTATTGCATGTATACATAACAATGAGACCGTTCTGCTAGCCCAAAAAGTGCTCAAGCCAGACGCTCGATCGAGCGCCTCCTACATATTAGTCGAGACAACGGCTCGCTCATTAGCATCGTCTTTGTACTTTAACATTTTTTGGCTCTGCCGATCTCGACACCGATGCGACGCTTCTGTCGCGACGCTGCACTCTCTCGCTGGCCTGACTTAGGCGCAAGTCGTTCAAAGATACCATCCTCGTTAAAGTGCTCAAGCCAGACGCTCGATCGAGCGCCTCCTATATATTAGTCGAGACAACAGTTGCTCATTAGCATCGTCTTTGTACTTTAACATTTTTTGGCTCTGCCGCTCTCGACACCGATGCGACGCTTCTGTCGCGACGCTGCACTCTCTCGCTGGCCTGACTTAGGCGCAAGTCGTTCAAAGATACCATCCTCGCTGAGCTCACCTTAGGACACCTGCGTTACACCTTGTCAGATGTACCGCCCCAGTCAAACTTAAACTTATTGCATGTATACATAACAATGCGACCGTTCTGCTAGCCCAAAAAGTGCTCAAGCCAGACGCTCGATCGAGCGCCTCCTACATATTAGTCGAGACAACGGCTCGCTCATTAGCATCGTCTTTGTACTTTAACATTTTTTGGCTCTGCCGATCTCGACACCGATGCGACGCTTCTGTCGCGACGCTGCACTCTCTCGCTGGCCTGACTTAGGCGCAAGTCGTTCAAAGATACCATCCTCGTTGAAGTCACCTTAGGACACCTACGATGCACCTTGACAGATGCCCGGCCCCCTCAGGCAGTCTGGCGCGCTCCTTTGCTCTACCCGAGATTTCCATCCTCGCTGAGCTCACCTTAGGACACCTGCGTTACACCTTGACAGATGTACCGCCCCAGTCAAACTCACTCTTTGAGACAAGCATATCACTACTGGCAGGACAACCAAATAGCTGCGATAGCTGCGCCCGGCCCCCTCAGGCAGCCTGGTGCGCTCCTTTGCTCTACCCGAGGTTTCCAACCTCGCTGAGCTCACCTTAGGACACCTGCGTTACACCTTGTCAGATGTACCGCCCCAGTCAAACTCACCATGTGAGACAAGCATATCACCACTGGCAGGACAACAAAATAGCTGCAACAGCTGTGCTCGGCCCCCTCAGGCAGCCTGGCGCGCTCCTTTGCTCTACCCGAGGTTTCCATCCTCGCTGAGCTCCCCTTAGGACACCTGCGTTACACCTTGACAGATGTACCGCCCCAGTCAAACTCACTCTTTGAGACAAGCATATCAGTACTGGCAGGACAACCAAATAGCTGCGACAGCTGTGCTCGGCCCCCTCAGGCAGCCTGGCGCGCTCCTTTGCTCTACCCGAGGTTTCCATCCTCGCTGAGCTCACCTTAGGACACCAGCGTTACACCTTGACAGATGTACCGCCCCAGTCAAACTCACCATGTGAGACAAGCATATCACCACTGGCAGGACAACAAAATCGCTGCAACAGCTGTGCTCGGCCCCCTCAGGCAGCCTGGCGCGCTCCTTTGCTCTACCCGAGATTTCCATCCTCGCTGAGCTCACCTTAGGACACCTGCGTTACACCTTGACAGATGTACCGCCCCAGTCAAACTCACTCTTTGAGACAAGCATATCACTACTGGCAGGACAACCAAATAGCTGCGACAGCTGCGCCCGGCCCCCTCAGGCAGCCTGGTGCGCTCCATTGCTCAACCCGAGGTTTCCAACCTCGCTGAGCTCACCTTAGGACACCTGCGTTACACCTTGACAGATGTACCGCCCCAGTCAAACTCACTCTTTGAGACAAGCATATCACTACTGGCAGGACAACCAAATAGCTGCGACAGCTGCGCTCGGCCCCTCAGGCAGCCTGGCGCGCTCCTTTGCTCTACCCGAGATTTCCATCCACGCTGAGCTCACCTTAGGACACCTGCGTTACACCTTGACAGATGTACCGCCCCAGTCAAACTCACTCTTTGAGACAAGCATATCACTACTGGCAGGACAACCAAATAGCTGCGACAGCTGCGCCCGGCCCCCTCAGGCAGCCTGGTGCGCTCCTTTGCTCTACCCGAGGTTTCCAACCTCGCTGAGCTCACCTTAGGACACCTGCGTTACACCTTGTCAGATGTACCGCCCCAGTCAAACTCACTCTGTGAGACAAGCATATCACCACTGGCAGGACAACCAAATAGCTGCAACAGCTGTGCTCGGCCCCCTAAGATTTTAGTCATTTGCAGTTTCGCTTTATGAGTTACTCGTACTTGCAATTGCATGGCTTCCATCCTCGCAGAGCTCACCTTAGGACACCTGCGTTACAACTTTACAGGTGTACCGCCCCAGTCAAACTCAATCTCAATGCATGTATTAGCGCTAGATTTACCACAGTTATCCACTTCGCTTACGAGACTTAATAAACCAAGGCTGATTTAAAAAGAGCTCACCTTAGGACACCTGCGTTACACCTTGACAGATGTACCGCCCCAGTCAAACTCACTCTTTGAGACAAGCATATCACTACTGGCAGGACAACCAAATAGCTGCGACAGCTGCGCCCGGCCCCCTCAGGCAGCCTGGTGCGCTCCTTTGCTCTACCCGAGGTTTCCAACCTCGCTGATCTCACCTTAGGACACCTGCGTTACACCTTGTCAGATGTACCGCCCCAGTCAAACTCACTCTGTGAGACAAACATATCACCACTGGCAGGACAACCAAATAGCTGCAACAGCTGTGCTCGGCCCTCTCAGGCAGCCTGGCGCGCTCCTTTGCTCTACCCGAGGTTTCCATCCTCGCTGAGCTCCCCTTAGGACACCTGCGTTACACCTTGACAGATGTACCGCCCCAGTCAAACTCACTCTTTGAGACAAGCATATCAGTACTGGCAGGACAACCAAATAGCTGCGACAGCTGCGCACGGCCCCCTCAGACAGCCTGGCGCGCTCCTTTGCTCTACCCGAGGTTTCCATCCTCGCTGAGCTCACCTTAGGACACCTGCGTTACACTTTGTCAGATGTACCGCCCCAGTCAAACTTAAACTTATTGCATGTATACATAACAATGCGACCGTTCTGCTAGCCCAAAAAGTGCTCAAGCCAGACGCTCGATCGAGCGCCTCCTACATATTAGTCGAGACAACGGCTCGCTCATTAGCATCGTCTTTGTACTTTAACATTTTTTAACTCTGCCGCTCTCGACACCGATGCGACGCTTCTGTCGTGACGCTGCACTCTCTCGCTGGCCTGACTTAGGCGCAAGTCGTTCAAAGATACCATCCTCGCTGAGCTCACCTTAGGACACCTGCGTTACACCTTGTCAAATGTACCGCCCCAGTCAAACTCACTCTGTGAGACAAGCATATCACCACTGGCAGGACAACCAAATAGCTGCAACAGCTGTGCTCGGCCCCCTCAGGCAGCCTGGCGCGCTCCTTTGCTCTACCCGAGGTTTCCATCCTCGCTGAGCTCCCATTAGGACACCTGCGTTACACCTTGACAGATGTACCGCCCCAGTCAAACTCACTCTTTGAGACAAGCATATCAGTACTGGCAGGACAACCAAATAGCTGCGACAGCTGTGCTCGGCCCCCTCAGGCAGCCTGCCGCGCTCCTTTGCTCTACCCGAGGTTTCCATCCTCGCTGAGCTCACCTTAGGACACCTGCGTTACACCTTGACAGATGTACCGCCCCAGTCAAACTCAATCTTTGAGACAAGCATATCACTACTGGCAGGACAACCAAATAGCTGCGACAGCTGCGCTCGGCTTCCTCAGGCAGCCTGGCGCGCTCCTATGCTCTACCCGAGGTTTCCATCCTCGCTGAGCTCACCTTAGGACACCTGCGTTACACCTTGACAGATGTACCGCCCCAGTCAAACTCAAACTCAATGCATGTATTGCTCCACTTCCGGCGACAGCTGCGTTCGGCCCCCTCAAGCAGCCTGGCGCGCTCCTTTGCTCTACCCGAGGTTTCCAACCTCGCTGAGCTCACCTTAGGACACCTGCGTTACACTTTGTCAGATGTACCGCCCCAGTCAAACTTAAACTTATTGCATGTATACATCACAATGCGACCGTTCTGCTAGCCCAAAAAGTGCTCAAGCCAGACGCTCGATCGAGCGCCTCCTACATATTAGTCGAGACAACGGCTCGCTCATTAGCATCGTCTTTGTACTTTAACATTTTTTGGCTCTGCCGCTCTCGACACCGATGCGACGCTTCTGTCGCGACGCTGCACTCTCTCGCTGGCCTGACTTAGGCGCAAGTCGTTCAAAGATACCATCCTCGTTGAAGTCACCTTAGGACACCTGCGTTACACCTTGACAGATGTACCGCCCCAATCAAACTCACTCTTTGAGACAAGCATATCACTACTGGCAGGACAACCAAATAGCTGCGACAGCTGTGCTCGGCCCCCTCAGGCAGTCTGGCGCGCTCCTTTGCTCTACTCGAGGTTTCCATCCTCGCTGAGCTCACCTTAGGACACCTGCGTTACACCTTGACAGATGTACCGCCCCAGTCAAACTCACTCTTTGAGACAAGCATATCACTACTGGCAGGACAACCAAATAGCTGCGACAGCTGCGCTCGGCCCCCTCAGGCAGCCTGGCGCGCTCCTTTGCTCTACCCGAGATTTCCATCCTCGCTGAGCTCACCTTAGGACACCTGCGTTACACCTTGACAGATGTACCGCCCCAGTCAAACTCACTCTTTGAGACAAGCATATCACTACTGGCAGGACAACCAAATAGCTGCGACAGCTGCGCCCGGCCCCCTCAGGCAGCCTGGTGCGCTCCTTTGCTCTACCCGAGGTTTCCAACCTCGCTGAGCTCACCTTAGGACACCTGCGTTACACCTTGACAGATGTACCGCCCCAGTCAAACTCACTCTTTGAGACAAGCATATCACTACTGGCAGGACAACCAAATAGCTGCGACAGCTGCGCTCGGCCCCTCAGGCAGCCTGGCGCGCTCCTTTGCTCTACCCGAGATTTCCATCCTCGCTGAGCTCACCTTAGGACACCTGCGTTACACCTTGACAGATGTACCGCCCCAGTCAAACTCACTCTTTGAGACAAGCATATCACTACTGGCAGGACAACCAAATAGCTGCGACAGCTGCGCCCGGCCCCCTCAGGCAGCCTGGTGCGCTCCTTTGCTCTACCCGAGGTTTCCAACCTCGCTGAGCTCACCTTAGGACACCTGCGTTACACCTTGTCAGATGTACCGCCCCAGTCAAACTCACTCTGTGAGACAAGCATATCACCACTGGCAGGACAACCAAATAGCTGCAACAGCTGTGCTCGGCCCCCTAAGATTTTAGTCATTTGCAGTTTCGCTTTATGAGTTACTCGTACTTGCAATTGCATGGCTTCCATCCTCGCAGAGCTCACCTTAGGACACCTGCGTTACAACTTTACAGGTGTACCGCCCCAGTCAAACTCAATCTCAATGCATGTATTAGCGCTAGATTTACCACAGTTATCCACTTCGCTTACGAGACTTAATAAACCAAGGCTGATTTAAAAAGAGCTCACCTTAGGACACCTGCGTTACACCTTGACAGATGTACCGCCCCAGTCAAACTCACTCTTTGAGACAAGCATATCACTACTGGCAGGACAACCAAATAGCTGCGACAGCTGCGCCCGGCCCCCTCAGGCAGCCTGGTGCGCTCCTTTGCTCTACCCGAGGTTTCCAACCTCGCTGATCTCACCTTAGGACACCTGCGTTACACCTTGTCAGATGTACCGCCCCAGTCAAACTCACTCTGTGAGACAAACATATCACCACTGGCAGGACAACCAAATAGCTGCAACAGCTGTGCTCGGCCCTCTCAGGCAGCCTGGCGCGCTCCTTTGCTCTACCCGAGGTTTCCATCCTCGCTGAGCTCCCCTTAGGACACCTGCGTTACACCTTGACAGATGTACCGCCCCAGTCAAACTCACTCTTTGAGACAAGCATATCAGTACTGGCAGGACAACCAAATAGCTGCGACAGCTGCGCACGGCCCCCTCAGACAGCCTGGCGCGCTCCTTTGCTCTACCCGAGGTTTCCATCCTCGCTGAGCTCACCTTAGGACACCTGCGTTACACCTTGACAGATGTACCGCCCCAGTCAAACTCAAACTCAATGCATGTATTAGCGCTAAATTTACCACAGTCATCCACTTCGCTTACGAGACTTAATAAACCAAGGCTGATTTAAAAAGAGCTCACCTTAGGACACCTGCGTTACACCTTGACAGATGTACCGCCCCAGTCAAACTCACTTTTTGAGACAAGCATATCACTACTGGCAGGACAACCAAATAGCTGCGACAGCTGCGCCCGGCCCCCTCAGGCAGCCTGGTGCGCTCCTTTGCTCTACCCGAGGTTTCCAACCTCGCTGATCTCACCTTAGGACACCTGCGTTACACCTTGTCAGATGTACCGCCCCAGTCAAACTCACTCTGTGAGACAAACATATCACCACTGGCAGGACAACCAAATAGCTGCAACAGCTGTGCTCGGCCACCTCAGGCAGCCTGGCACGCTCCTTTGCTCTACCCGAGGTTTCCATCCTCGCTGAGCTCCCCTTAGGACACCTGCGTTACACCTTGACAGATGTACCGCCCCAGTCAAACTCACTCTTTGAGACAAGCATATCACTACTGGCAGGACAACCAAATAGCTGCGGCAGCTGCGCTCGGCCCCTTCAGGCAGCCTGGCGCGCTCCTTTGCTCTACCCGAGATTTCCATCCTCGCTGAGCTCACCTTAGGACACCTGCGTTACACCTTGACAGATGTACCGCCCCAGTCAAACTCAAACTCAATGCATGTATCGCTCCACTTCCGGCGACAGCTGCGTTCGGCCCCCTCAAGCAGCCTGGCGCGCTCCTTTGCTCTACCCGAGGTTTCCAACCTCGCTGAGCTCACCTTAGGACACCTGCGTTACACTTTGTCATATGTACCGCCCCAGTCAAACTTAAACTTATTGCATGTATACATAACAATGCGACCGTTCTGCTAGCCCAAAAAGTGCTCAAGCCAGACGCTCGATCGAGCGCCTCCTACATATTAGTCGAGACAACGGCTCGCTCATTAGCATCGTCTTTGTACTTTAACATTTTTTGGCTCTGCCGCTCTCGACACCGATGCGACGCTTCTGTCGCGACGCTGCACTCTCTCGCTGGCCTGACTTAGGCGCAAGTCGTTCAAAGATACCATCCTCGTTGAAGTCACCTTAGGACACCTGCGTTACACCTTGACAGATGTACCGCCCCAGTCAAACTCACTCTTTGAGACAAGCATATCACTACTGGCAGGACAACCAAATAGCTGCGACAGCTGTGCTCGGCCCCCTCAGGCAGTCTGGCGCGCTCCTTTGCTCTACCCGAGGTTTCCATCCTCGCTGAGCTCACCTTAGGACACCTGCGTTACACCTTGACAGATGTACCGCCCCAGTCAAACTCACTCTTTGAGACAAGCATATCACTACTGGCAGGACAACCAAATAGCTGCGACAGCTGCGCTCGGCCCCCTCAGGCAGCCTGGCGCGCTCCTTTGCTCTACCCGAGATTTCCATCCTCGCTGAGCTCACCTTAGGACACCTGCGTTACACCTTGACAGATGTACCGCCCCAGTCAAACTCACTCTTTGAGACAAGCATATCACTACTGGCAAGACAACCAAATAGCTGCGACAGCTGCGCCCGGCCCCCTCAGGCAGCCTGGTGCGCTCCTTTGCTCTACCCGAGGTTTCCAACCTCGCTGAGCTCACCTTAGGACACCTGCGTTACACCTTGACAGATGTACCGCCCCAGTCAAACTCACTCTTTGAGACAAGCATATCACTACTGGCAGGACAACCAAATAGCTGCGACAGCTGCGCTCGGCCCCTCAAGCAGCCTGGCGCGCTCCTTTGCTCTACCCGAGGATTCCATCCTCGCTGAGCTCACCTTAGGACACCTGCGTTACACCTTGACAGATGTACCGCCCCAGTCAAACTCACTCTTTGAGACAAGCATATCACTACTGGCAGGACAACCAAATAGCTGCGACACACTGCGCCCGGCCCCCTCAGGCAGCCTGGTGCGCTCCTTTGCTCTACCCGAGGTTTCCAACCTCGCTGAGCTCACCTTAGGACACCTGCGTTACACCTTGTCAGATGTACCGCCCCAGTCAAACTCACTCTGTGAGACAAGCATATCACCACTGGCAGGACAACCAAATAGCTGCAACAGCTGTGCTCGGCCCCCTCAGATTTGAGTCATTTGCAGTTTCGCTTTATGAGTTACTCGTACTTGCAATTGCATGGCTTCCATCCTCGCAGAGCTCACCTTAGGACACCTGCGTTACAACTTTACAGGTGTACCGCCCCAGTCAAACTCAATCTCAATGCATGTATTAGCGCTAGATTTACTACAGTTATCCACTTCGCTTACGAGACTTAATAAACCAAGGCTGATTTAAAAAGAGCTCACCTTAGGACACCTGCGTTACACCTTGACAGATGTACCGCCCCAGTCAAACTCACTCTTTGAGACAAGCATATCACTACTGGCAGGACAACCAAATAGCTGCGACAGCTGCGCCCGGCCCCCTCAGGCAGCCTGGTGCGCTCCTTTGCTCTACCCGAGGTTTCCAACCTCGCTGATCTCACCTTAGGACACCTGCGTTACACCTTGTCAGATGTACCGCCCCAGTCAAACTCACTCTGTGAGACAAACATATCACCACTGGCAGGACAACCAAATAGCTGCAACAGCTGTGCTCGGCCCCCTCAGGCAGCCTGGCGCGCTCCTTTGCTCTACCCGAGGTTTCCATCCTCGCTGAGCTCCCCTTAGGACACCTGCGTTACACCTTGACAGATGTACCGCCCCAGTCAAACTCACTCTTTGAGACAAGCATATCAGTACTGGCAGGACAACCAAATAGCTGCGACAGCTGCGCACGGCCCCCTCAGACAGCCTGGCGCGCTTCTTTGCTCTACCCGAGGTTTCCATCCTCGCTGAGCTCACCTTAGGACACCTGCGTTACACCTTGACAGATGTACCGCCCCAGTCAAACTCAAACTCAATGCATGTATTAGCGCTAAATTTACCACAGTTATCCACTTCGCTTACGAGACTTAATAAACCAAGGCTGATTTAAAAAGAGCTCACCTTAGGACACCTGCGTTACACCTTGACAGATGTACCGCCCCAGTCAAACTCACTCATTGAGACAAGCATATCACTACTGGCAGGACAACCAAATAGCTGCGACAGCTGCGCCCGGCCCCCTCAGGCAGCCTGGTGCGCTCCTTTGCTCTACCCGAGGTTTCCAACCTCGCTGATCTCACCTTAGGACACCTGCGTTACACCTTGTCAGATGTACCGACCCAGTCAAACTCACTCTGTGAGACAAACATATCACCACTGGCAGGACAACCAAATAGCTGCAACAGCTGTGCTCGGCCCCCTCAGGCAGCCTGGCGCGCTCCTTTGCTCTACCCGAGGTTTCCATCCTCGCTGAGCTCCCCTTAGGACACCTGCGTTACACCTTGACAGATGTACCGCCCCAGTCAAACTCACTCTTTGAGACAAGCATATCACTACTGGCAGGACAACCAAATAGCTGCGACAGCTGCGCTCGGCCCCTTCAGGCAGCCTGGCGCGCTCCTTTGCTCTACCCGAGATTTCCATCCTCGCTGAGCTCACCTTAGGACACCTGCGTTACACCTTGACAGATGTACCGCCCCAGTCAAACTCACTCTTTGAGACAAGCATATCACTACTGGCAGGACAACCAAATATCTGCGACAGCTGCGCTCGGCTTCCTCAGGCAGCCTGGCGCGCTCCTATGCTCTACCCGAGGTTTCCATCCTCGCTGAGCTCACCTTAGGACACCTGCGTTACACCTTGACAGATGTACCGCCCCAGTCAAACTCAAACTCAATGCATGTATTGCTCCACTTCCGGCGACAGCTGCGTTCGGCCCCCTCAAGCAGCCTGGCGCGCTCCTTTGCTCTACCCGAGGTTTCCAACCTCGCTGAGCTCACCTTAGGACACCTGCGTTACACTTTGTCAGATGTACCGCCCCAGTCAAACTTAAACTTATTGCATGTATACATAACAATGCGACCGTTCTGCTAGCCCAAAAAGTGCTCAAGCCAGACGCTCGATCGAGCGCCTCCTACATATTAGTCGAGACAACGGCTCGCTCATTAGCATCGTCTTTGTACTTTAACATTTTTTGGCTCTGCCGCTCTCGACACCGATGCGACGCTTCTGTCGCGACGCTGCACTATCTCGCTGGCCTGACTTAGGCGCAAGTCGTTCAAAGATACCATCCTCGTTGAAGTCACCTTAGGACACCTGCGTTACACCTTGACAGATGTACCGCCCCAGTCAAACTCACTCTTTGAGACAAGCATATCACTACTGGCAGGACAACCAAATAGCTGCGACAGCTGTGCTCGGCCCCCTCAGGCAGTCTGGCGCGCTCCTTTGCTCTACACGAGGTTTCCATCCTCGCTGAGCTCACCTTAGGACACCTGCGTTACACCTTGACAGATGTACCGCCCCAGTCAAACTCACTCTTTGAGACAAGCATATCACTACTGGCAGGACAACCAAATAGCTGCGACAGCTGCGCTCGGCCCCTCAAGCAGCCTGGCGCGCTCCTTTGCTCTACCCGAGGATTCCATCCTCGCTGAGCTCACCTTAGGACACCTGCGTTACACCTTGACAGATGTACCGCCCCAGTCAAACTCACTCTTTGAGACAAGCATATCACTACTGGCAGGACAACCAAATAGCTGCGACACACTGCGCCCGGCCCCCTCAGGCAGCCTGGTGCGCTCCTTTGCTCTACCCGAGGTTTCCAACCTCGCTGAGCTCACCTTAGGACACCTGCGTTACACCTTGTCAGATGTACCGCCCCAGTCAAACTCACTCTGTGAGACAAGCATATCACCACTGGCAGGACAACCAAATAGCTGCAACAGCTGTGCTCGGCCCCCTCAGATTTGAGTCATTTGCAGTTTCGCTTTATGAGTTACTCGTACTTGCAATTGCATGGCTTCCATCCTCGCAGAGCTCACCTTAGGACACCTGCGTTACAACTTTACAGGTGTACCGCCCCAGTCAAACTCAATCTCAATGCATGTATTAGCGCTAGATTTACTACAGTTATCCACTTCGCTTACGAGACTTAATAAACCAAGGCTGATTTAAAAAGAGCTCACCTTAGGACACCTGCGTTACACCTTGACAGATGTACCGCCCCAGTCAAACTCACTCTTTGAGACAAGCATATCACTACTGGCAGGACAACCAAATAGCTGCGACAGCTGCGCCCGGCCCCCTCAGGCAGCCTGGTGCGCTCCTTTGCTCTACCCGAGGTTTCCAACCTCGCTGATCTCACCTTAGGACACCTGCGTTACACCTTGTCAGATGTACCGCCCCAGTCAAACTCACTCTGTGAGACAAACATATCACCACTGGCAGGACAACCAAATAGCTGCAACAGCTGTGCTCGGCCCCCTCAGGCAGCCTGGCGCGCTCCTTTGCTCTACCCGAGGTTTCCATCCTCGCTGAGCTCCCCTTAGGACACCTGCGTTACACCTTGACAGATGTACCGCCCCAGTCAAACTCACTCTTTGAGACAAGCATATCAGTACTGGCAGGACAACCAAATAGCTGCGACAGCTGCGCACGGCCCCCTCAGACAGCCTGGCGCGCTTCTTTGCTCTACCCGAGGTTTCCATCCTCGCTGAGCTCACCTTAGGACACCTGCGTTACACCTTGACAGATGTACCGCCCCAGTCAAACTCAAACTCAATGCATGTATTAGCGCTAAATTTACCACAGTTATCCACTTCGCTTACGAGACTTAATAAACCAAGGCTGATTTAAAAAGAGCTCACCTTAGGACACCTGCGTTACACCTTGACAGATGTACCGCCCCAGTCAAACTCACTCTTTGAGACAAGCATATCACTACTGGCAGGACAACCAAATAGCTGCGACAGCTGCGCCCGGCCCCCTCAGGCAGCCTGGTGCGCTCCTTTGCTCTACCCGAGGTTTCCAACCTCGCTGATCTCACCTTAGGACACCTGCGTTACACCTTGTCAGATGTACCGACCCAGTCAAACTCACTCTGTGAGACAAACATATCACCACTGGCAGGACAACCAAATAGCTGCAACAGCTGTGCTCGGCCCCCTCAGGCAGCCTGGCGCGCTCCTTTGCTCTACCCGAGGTTTCCATCCTCGCTGAGCTCCCCTTAGGACACCTGCGTTACACCTTGACAGATGTACCGCCCCAGTCAAACTCACTCTTTGAGACAAGCATATCACTACTGGCAGGACAACCAAATAGCTGCGACAGCTGCGCTCGGCCCCTTCAGGCAGCCTGGCGCGCTCCTTTGCTCTACCCGAGATTTCCATCCTCGCTGAGCTCACCTTAGGACACCTGCGTTACACCTTGACAGATGTACCGCCCCAGTCAAACTCAAACTCAATGCATGTATCGCTCCACTTCCGGCGACAGCTGCGTTCGGCCCCCTCAAGCAGCCTGGCGCGCTCCTTTGCTCTACCCGAGGTTTCCAACCTCGCTGAGCTCACCTTAGGACACCTGCGTTACACTTTGTCAGATGTACCGCCCCAGTCAAACTTAAACTTATTGCATGTATACATAACAATGCGACCGTTCTGCTAGCCCAAAAAGTGCTTAAGCCAGACGCTCGATCGAGCGCCTCCTACATATTAGTCGAGACAACGGCTCGCTCATTAGCATCGTCTTTGTACTTTAACATTTTTTGGCTCTGCCGCTCTCGACACCGATGCGACGCTTCTGTCGCGACGCTGCACTCTCTCGCTGGCCTGACTTAGGCGCAAGTCGTTCAAAGATACCATCCTCGTTGAAGTCACCTTAGGACACCTGCGTTACACCTTGACAGATGTACCGCCCCAGTCAAACTCACTCTTTGAGACAAGCATATCACTACTGGCAGGACAACCAAATAGCTGCGACAGCTGTGCTCGGCCCCCTCAGGCAGTCTGGCGCGCTCCTTTGCTCTACACGAGGTTTCCATCCTCGCTGAGCTCACCTTAGGACACCTGCGTTACACCTTGACAGATGTACCGCCCCAGTCAAACTCACTCTTTGAGACAAGCATATCACTACTGGCAGGACAACCAAATAGCTGCGACAGCTGCGCTCGGCCCCCTCAGGCAGCCTGGCGCGCTCCTTTGCTCTACCCGAGATTTCCATCCTCGCTGAGCTCACCTTAGGACACCTGCGTTACACCTTGACAGATGTACCGCCCCAGTCAAACTCACTCTTTGAGACAAGCATATCACTACTGGCAGGACAACCAAATAGCTGCGACAGCTGCGCCCGGCCCCCTCAGGCAGCCTGGTGCGCTCCTTTGCTCTACCCGAGGTTTCCAACCTCGCTGAGCTCACCTTAGAACACCTGCGTTACACCTTGACAGATGTACCGCCCCAGTCAAACTCACTCTTTGAGACAAGCATATCACTACTGGCAGGACAACCAAATAGCTGCGACAGCTGCGCTCAGCCCCTCAGGCAGCCTGGCGCGCTCCTTTGCTCTACCCGAGATTTCCATCCTCGCTGAGCTCACCTTAGGACACCTGCGTTACACCTTGACAGATGTACCGCCCCAGTCAAACTCACTCTTTGAGACAAGCATATCACTACTGGCAGGACAACCAAATAGCTGCGACAGCTGCGCCCGGCCCCCTCAGGCAGCCTGGTGCGCTCCTTTGCTCTACCCGAGGTTTCCAACCTCGCTGAGCTCACCTTAGGACACCTGCGTTACACCTTGTCAGATGTACCGCCCCAGTCGAACTCACTCTGTGAGACAAGCATATCACCACTGGCAGGACAACCAAATAGCTGCAACAGCTGTGCTAGGCCCCCTCAGATTTGAGTCATTTGCAGTTTCGCTTTATTAGTTACTCGTACATGCAATTGCATGGCTTCCATCCTCGCAGAGCTCACCTTAGGACACCTGCGTTACAACTTTACAGGTGTACCGCCCCAGTCAAACTCAATCTCAATGCATGTATTAGCGCAAGATTTACCACAGTTATCCACTTCGCTTACGAGACTTAATAAACCAAGGCTGATTTAAAAAGAGCTCACCTTAGGACACCTGCGTTACACCTTGACAGATGTACCGCCCCAGTCAAACTCACTCTTTGAGACAAGCATATCACTACTGGCAGGACAACCAAATAGCTGCGACAGCTGCGCGCGGCCCCCTCAGGCAGCCTGGTGCGCTAATTTGCTCTACACGAGGTTTCCATCCTCGCTGAGCTCACCTTAGGACACCTGCGTTACACCTTGACAGATGTACCGCCCCAGTCAAACTCACTCTTTGAGACAAGCATATCACTACTGGCAGGACAACCAAATAGCTGCGACAGCTGCGCTCGGCCCCCTCAGGCAGCCTGGCGCGCTCCTTTGCTCTACCCGAGATTTCCATCCTCGCTGAGCTCACCTTAGGACACCTGCGTTACACCTTGACAGATGTACCGCCCCAGTCAAACTCACTCTTTGAGACAAGCATATCACTACTGGCAGGACAACCAAATAGCTGCGACAGCTGCGCCCGGCCCCCTCAGGCAGCCTGGTGCGCTCCTTTGCTCTACCCGAGGTTTCCAACCTCGCTGAGCTCACCTTAGAACACCTGCGTTACACCTTGACAGATGTACCGCCCCAGTCAAACTCACTCTTTGAGACAAGCATATCACTACTGGCAGGACAACCAAATAGCTGCGACAGCTGCGCTCGGCCCCTCAGGCAGCCTGGCGCGCTCCTTTGCTCTACCCGAGATTTCCATCCTCGCTGAGCTCACCTTAGGACACCTGCGTTACACCTTGACAGATGTACCGCCCCAGTCAAACTCACTCTTTGAGACAAGCATATCACTACTGGCAGGACAACCAAATAGCTGCGACAGCTGCGCCCGGCCCCCTCAGGCAGCCTGGTGCGCTCCTTTGCTGTACCCGAGGTTTCCAACCTCGCTGAGCTCACCTTAGGACACCTGCGTTACACCTTGTCAGATGTACCGCCCCAGTCAAACTCACTCTGTGAGACAAGCATATCACCACTGGCAGGACAACCAAATAGCTGCAACAGCTGTGCTCGGCCCCCTCAGATTTGAGTCATTTGCAGTTTCGCTTTATTAGTTACTCGTACTTGCAATTGCATGGCTTCCATCCTCGCAGAGCTCACCTTAGGACACCTGCGTTACAACTTTACAGGTGTACCGCCCCATTCAAACTCAATCTCAATGCATGTATTAGCGCTAGATTTACCACAGTTATCCACTTCGCTTACGAGACTTAATAAACCAAGGCTGATTTAAAAAGAGCTCACCTTAGGACACCTGCGTTACACCTTGACAGATGTACCGCCCCAGTCAAACTCACTCTTTGAGACAAGCATATCACTACTGGCAGGACAACCAAATAGCTGCGACAGCTGCGCGCGGCCCCCTCAGGCAGCCTGGTGCGCTAATTTGCTCTACCCGAGGTTTCCAACCTCGCTGATCTCACCTTAGGACACCTGCGTTACACCTTGTCAGATGTACCGTCCCAGTCAAACTCACTCTGTGAGACAAACATATCACCACTGGTAGGACAACCAAATAGCTGCAACAGCTGTGCTCGGCCCCCTCAGGCAGCCTGGCGCGCTCCTTTGCTCTACCCGAGGTTTCCATCCTCGCTGAGCTCCCCTTAGGACACCTGCGTTACACCTTGACAGATGTACCGCCCCAGTCAAACTCACTCTTTGAGACAAGCATATCAGTACTGGCAGGACAACCAAATAGCTGCGACAGCTGCGCACGGCCCCCTCAGACAGCCTGGCGTGCTCCTTTGCACTACCCGAGGTTTCCATCCTCGCTGAGCTCACCTTAGGACACCTGCGTTACACCTTGACAGATGTACCGCCCCAGTCAAACTCAAACTCAATGCATGTATTAGCGCTAAATTTACCACAGTTATCCACTTCGCTTACGAGACTTAATAAACCAAGGCTGATTTAAAAAGAGCTCACCTTAGGACACCTGCGTTACACCTTGACAGATGTACCGCCCCAGTCAAACTCACTCTTTGAGACAAGCATATCACTACTGGCAGGACAACCAAATAGCTGCGAGAGCTGCGCCCGGCCCCCTCAGGCAGCCTGGTGCTGATCTCACCTCAGGACACCTGCGTTACACCTTGTCAGATGTACCGCCCCAGTCAAACTCACTCTGTGAGACAAACATATCACCACTGGCAGGACAACCAAATAGCTGCAACAGCTGTGCTCGGCCCCCTCAGGCAGCCTGGCGCGCTCCTTTGCTCTACCCGAGGTTTCCATCCTCGCTGAGCTCCCCTTAGGACACCTGCGTTACACCTTGACAGATGTACCGCCCCAATCAAACTCACTCTTTGAGACAAGCATATCACTACTGGCAGGACAACCAAATAGCTGCGACAGCTGCGCTCGGCCCCTTCAGGCAGCCTGGCGCGCTCCTTTGCTCTACCCGAGATTTCCATCCTCGCTGAGCTCACCTTAGTACACCTGCGTTACACCTTGTCAGATGTACCGCCCCAGTCAAACTCACTCTGTGAGACAAGCATATCACCACTGGCAGGACAACCAAATAGCTGCAACAGCTGTGCTCGGCCCCCTCAGGCAGCCTGGCGCACTCCTTTGCTCTACCCGAGGTTTCCATCCTCGCTGAGCTCCCCTTAGGACACCTGCGTTACACCTTGACAGATGTACCGCCCCAGTCAAACTCACTCTTTGAGACAAGCATATCAGTACTGGCAGGACAACCGAATAGCTGCGACAGCTGTGCTCGGCCCCCTCAGGCAGCCTGCCGCGCTCCTTTGCTCTACTCGAGGTTTCCATCCTCGCTGAGCTCACCTGAGGACACCTGCGTTACACCTTGACAGATGTACCGCCCCAGTCAAACTCACTCTTTGAGACAAGCATATCACTACTGGCAGGACAACCAAATAGCTGCGACAGCTGCGCTCGGCTTCCTCAGGCAGCCTGGCGCGCTCCTATGCTCTACCCGAGGTTTCCATCCTCGCTGAGCTCACCTTAGGACACCTGCGTTACACCTTGACAGATGTACCGCCCCGTATGAATGAGTAACGGCCAATCACGTGGAAGATTTCAAATCGGGGCGCTAGCCAATGGGTGGCGGCCGCTCCCTCCTTTCGGATTGCGAAATGACACGTCGGCCCCGCTCGGCGTGGTGAAGATAAGTCCGACACCACGATGACGCCGCCGACGTGCCCCACCCGGCTCGGTAAAAAAAAAATAGGACAAGTCTGGCGTGGAAAAAAAAAGACAAGTCCGACACCACGGTTGGGCGAGTCGAAAAAAAAGCAAGTCCCAAAAGGAAAAATCGTAGATCTGTAGGATGATTTTCAACACATCGCAGTGAGAAACTTCTCTAGTGGGTACGACACCCCGATCTTTAACTAGGTCGTCTGCAAATGATTTAGCACCTCGCCTTCGCGCAGGCTGCTCGCCACGACTTAGGCGCAAGTCGACATCGAAGGATCAAAAAGCAACGTCGCTATGAACGCTTGGCTGCCACAAGCCAGTTATCCCTGTGGTAACTTTTCTGACACCCCTTGCTTGAAACACGCAAACTCAAAGGGATCGATAGGCCACGCTTTCGCGGTCTGTATTCATACTGAAAATCCAAATCAAGTGAGTTTTTGCCCTTTTGCTCTACGCGAGGTTTCCGTCCTCGCTGAGCTCACCTTAGGACACCTGCATTACACCTTGACATATGTACCGCCCCAGTCAAACTCAAACTCAATGCATGTATCGCTCCACTTCGCGGCTACAGCTGAGCTCGGCCCCCTCAGGCAGCGTGGCGCTTCTCTTTGCTCTACCCGAGGTTTCCATGCTCGCTGAGCTCACCTTAGGACACCTGCATTACACCTTGACATATGTACCACCCCAGTCAAACTCAAATTCAATGCATGTATTGCTCCACTTCCGGCGACAGCTGCGCTGGGCCCCCTCAGGCAGCCTGGCGCGCTTCTTTGCTCTACCCGAGGTTTCCATCCTCGCTGAGCTCACCTTAGGACACCTGCATTACAACTCGACAGGTGTACCGCCCCAGTCAAACTCAATGCATGTATTAGCTCCAGATTTACCACAGTTATCCACTTCGCTTACGAGACTTAATAAACCAAGGCTGATTTGAGTCATTTGCAGTTTCGCTTTATGAGTTACTCGTACTTGCAATTGCATGGCTTCCATCCTCGCAGAGCTCACCTTAGGACACCTGCGTTACAACTTTACAGGTGTACCGCCCCAGTCAAACTCAATCTCAATGCATGTATTAGCGCTAGATTTACCACAGTTATCCACTTCGCTTACGAGACTTAATAAACCAAGGCTGATTTAAAAAGAGCTCACCTTAGGACACCTGCGTTACACCTTGACAGATGTACCGCCCCAGTCAAACTCACTCTTTGAGACAAGCATATCAGTACTGGCAGGACAACCAAATAGCTGCGACAGCTGCGCACGGCCCCCTCAGACAGCCTGGCGTGCTCCTTTGCACTACCCGAGGTTTCCATCCTCGCTGAGCTCACCTTAGGACACCTGCGTTACACCTTGACAGATGTACCGCCCCAGTCAAACTCAAACTCAATGCATGTATTAGCGCTAAATTTACCACAGTTATCCACTTCGCTTACGAGACTTAATAAACCAAGGCTGATTTAAAAAGAGCTCACCTTAGGACACCTGCGTTACACCTTGACAGATGTACCGCCCCAGTCAAACTCACTCTTTGAGACAAGCATATCACTACTGGCAGGACAACCAAATAGCTGCGAGAGCTGCGCCCGGCCCCCTCAGGCAGCCTGGTGCTGATCTCACCTCAGGACACCTGCGTTACACCTTGTCAGATGTACCGCCCCAGTCAAACTCACTCTGTGAGACAAACATATCACCACTGGCAGGACAACCAAATAGCTGCAACAGCTGTGCTCGGCCCCCTCAGGCAGCCTGGCGCGCTCCTTTGCTCTACCCGAGGTTTCCATCCTCGCTGAGCTCCCCTTAGGACACCTGCGTTACACCTTGACAGATGTACCGCCCCAATCAAACTCACTCTTTGAGACAAGCATATCACTACTGGCAGGACAACCAAATAGCTGCGACAGCTGCGCTCGGCCCCTTCAGGCAGCCTGGCGCGCTCCTTTGCTCTACCCGAGATTTCCATCCTCGCTGAGCTCACCTTAGTACACCTGCGTTACACCTTGTCAGATGTACCGCCCCAGTCAAACTCACTCTGTGAGACAAGCATATCACCACTGGCAGGACAACCAAATAGCTGCAACAGCTGTGCTCGGCCCCCTCAGGCAGCCTGGCGCACTCCTTTGCTCTACCCGAGGTTTCCATCCTCGCTGAGCTCCCCTTAGGACACCTGCGTTACACCTTGACAGATGTACCGCCCCAGTCAAACTCACTCTTTGAGACAAGCATATCAGTACTGGCAGGACAACCGAATAGCTGCGACAGCTGTGCTCGGCCCCCTCAGGCAGCCTGCCGCGCTCCTTTGCTCTACTCGAGGTTTCCATCCTCGCTGAGCTCACCTGAGGACACCTGCGTTACACCTTGACAGATGTACCGCCCCAGTCAAACTCACTCTTTGAGACAAGCATATCACTACTGGCAGGACAACCAAATAGCTGCGACAGCTGCGCTCGGCTTCCTCAGGCAGCCTGGCGCGCTCCTATGCTCTACCCGAGGTTTCCATCCTCGCTGAGCTCACCTTAGGACACCTGCGTTACACCTTGACAGATGTACCGCCCCGTATGAATGAGTAACGGCCAATCACGTGGAAGATTTCAAATCGGGGCGCTAGCCAATGGGTGGCGGCCGCTCCCTCCTTTCGGATTGCGAAATGACACGTCGGCCCCGCTCGGCGTGGTGAAGATAAGTCCGACACCACGATGACGCCGCCGACGTGCCCCACCCGGCTCGGTAAAAAAAAAATAGGACAAGTCTGGCGTGGAAAAAAAAAGACAAGTCCGACACCACGGTTGGGCGAGTCGAAAAAAAAGCAAGTCCCAAAAGGAAAAATCGTAGATCTGTAGGATGATTTTCAACACATCGCAGTGAGAAACTTCTCTAGTGGGTACGACACCCCGATCTTTAACTAGGTCGTCTGCAAATGATTTAGCACCTCGCCTTCGCGCAGGCTGCTCGCCACGACTTAGGCGCAAGTCGACATCGAAGGATCAAAAAGCAACGTCGCTATGAACGCTTGGCTGCCACAAGCCAGTTATCCCTGTGGTAACTTTTCTGACACCCCTTGCTTGAAACACGCAAACTCAAAGGGATCGATAGGCCACGCTTTCGCGGTCTGTATTCATACTGAAAATCCAAATCAAGTGAGTTTTTGCCCTTTTGCTCTACGCGAGGTTTCCGTCCTCGCTGAGCTCACCTTAGGACACCTGCATTACACCTTGACATATGTACCGCCCCAGTCAAACTCAAACTCAATGCATGTATCGCTCCACTTCGCGGCTACAGCTGAGCTCGGCCCCCTCAGGCAGCGTGGCGCTTCTCTTTGCTCTACCCGAGGTTTCCATGCTCGCTGAGCTCACCTTAGGACACCTGCATTACACCTTGACATATGTACCACCCCAGTCAAACTCAAATTCAATGCATGTATTGCTCCACTTCCGGCGACAGCTGCGCTGGGCCCCCTCAGGCAGCCTGGCGCGCTTCTTTGCTCTACCCGAGGTTTCCATCCTCGCTGAGCTCACCTTAGGACACCTGCATTACAACTCGACAGGTGTACCGCCCCAGTCAAACTCAATGCATGTATTAGCTCCAGATTTACCACAGTTATCCACTTCGCTTACGAGACTTAATAAACCAAGGCTGATTTGAGTCATTTGCAGTTTCGCTTTATGAGTTACTCGTACTTGCAATTGCATGGCTTCCATCCTCGCAGAGCTCACCTTAGGACACCTGCGTTACAACTTTACAGGTGTACCGCCCCAGTCAAACTCAATCTCAATGCATGTATTAGCGCTAGATTTACCACAGTTATCCACTTCGCTTACGAGACTTAATAAACCAAGGCTGATTTAAAAAGAGCTCACCTTAGGACACCTGCGTTACACATTGACAGATGTACCGCCCCAGTCAAACTCACTCTTTGAGACAAGCATATCACTACTGGCAGGACAACCAAATAGATGCGACAGCTGCGCTCGGCTTCCTCAGGCAGCCTGGCGCGCTCCTATGCTCTACCCGAGGTTTCCATCCTCGCTGAGCTCACCTTAGGACACCTGCGTTACACCTTGACAGATGTACCGCCCCAGTCAAACTCAAACTCAATGCATGTATCGCTCCACTTCCGGCGAGAGCTGCGTTCGGCCCCCTCAAGCAGCCTGGCGCGCTCCTTTGCTCTACCCGAGGTTTCCAACCTCGCTGAGCTCACCTTAGGACACCTGCGTTACACTTTGTCAGATGTACCGCCCCAGTCAAACTTAAACTTATTGCATGTATACATAACAATGCGACCGTTCTGCTAGCCCAAAAAGTGCTCAAGCCAGACGCTCGATCGAGCGCCTCCTACATATTAGTCGAGACAACGGCTCGCTCATTAGCATCGTCTTTGTACTTTAACATTTTTTAACTCTGCCGCTCTCGACACCGATGCGACGCTTCTGTCGTGACGCTGCACTCTCTCGCTGGCCTGACTTAGGCGCAAGTCGTTCAAAGATACCATCCTCGCTGAGCTCACCTTAGGACACCTGCGTTACACCTTGTCAGATGTACCGCCCCAGTCAAACTCACTCTGTGAGACAAGCATATCACCACTGGCAGGACAACCAAATAGCTGCAACAGCTGTGCTCGGCCCCCTCAGGCAGCCTGGCGCGCTCCTTTGCTCTACCCGAGGTTTCCATCCTCGCTGAGCTCCCCTTAGGACACCTGCGTTACACCTTGACACATGTACCGCCCCAGTCAAACTCACTCTTTGAGACAAGCATATCAGTACTGGCAGGACAACCAAATAGCTGCGACAGCTGTGCTCGGCCCCCTCAGGCAGCCTGCCGCGCTCCTTTGCTCTACCCGAGGTTTCCATCCTCGCTGAGCTCACCTTAGGACACCTGCGTTACACCTTGACAGATGTACCGCCCCAGTCAAACTCACTCTTTGAGACAAGCATATCACTACTGGCAGGACAACCAAATAGCTGCGTCAGCTGCGCTCGGCTTCCTCAGGCAGCCTGGCGCGCTCCTATGCTCTACCCGAGGTTTCCATCCTCGCTGAGCTCACCTTAGGACACCTGCGTTACACCTTGACAGATGTACCGCCCCAGTCAAACTCAAACTCAATGCATGTATTGCTCCACTTCCGGCGACAGCTGCGTTCGGCCCCCTCAAGCAGCCTGGCGCGCTCCTTTGTTCTACCCGAGGTTTCCAACCTCGCTGAGCTCACCTTAGGACACCTGCGTTACACCTTGACAGATGTACCGCCCCAGTCAAACTCACTCTTTGAGACAAGCATATCACTACTGGCAGGACAACCAAATAGCTGCGACAGCTGTGCTCGGCCCCCTCAGGCAGTCTGGCGCGCTCCTTTGCTCTACCCGAGGTTTCCATCCTCGCTGAGCTCACCTTAGGACACCTGCGTTACACCTTGACAGATGTACCGCCCCAGTCAAACTCACTCTTTGAGACAAGCATATCACTACTGGCAGGACAACCAAATAGCTGCGACAGCTGCGCTCGGCCCCCTCAGGCAGCCTGGCGCGCTCCTTTGCTCTACCCGAGATTTCCATCCTCGCTGAGCTCACCTTAGGACACCTGCGTTACACCTTGACAGATGTACCGCCCCAGTCAAACTCACTCTTTGAGACAAGCATATCACTACTGGCAGGACAACCAAATAGCTGCGACAGCTGCGCTCGGCTTCCTCAGGCAGCCTGGCGCGCTCCTATGCTCTACCCGAGGTTTCCATCCTCGCTGAGCTCACCTTAGGACACCTGCGTTACACCTTGACAGATGTACCGCCCCAGTCAAACTCAAACTCAATGCATGTATCGCTCCACTTCCGGCGACAGCTGCGTTCGGCCCCCTCAAGCAGCCTGGCCAACCAAATAGCTGCAACAGCTGTGCTCGGCCCCCTCAGGCAGCCTGGCGCGCTCCTTTGCTCTACCCGAGGTTTCCATCCTTGCTGAGCTCCCCTTAGGACACCTGCGTTACACCTTGACAGATGTACCGCCCCAGTCAAACTCACTCTTTGAGACAAGCATATCAGTACTGGCAGGACAACCAAATAGCTGCGACAGCTGTGCTCGGCCCCCTCAGGCAGTCTGCCGCGCTCCTTTGCTCTACCCGAGGTTTCCATCCTCGCTGAGCTCACCTTAGGACACCTGCGTTACACCTTGACAGATGTACCGCCCCAGTCAAACTCACTCTTTGAGACAAGCATATCACTACTGGCAGGACAACCAAATAGCTGCGACAGCTGCGCTCGGCTTCCTCAGGCAGCCTGGCGCGCTCCTATGCTTTACCCGAGGTTTCCATCCTCGCTGAGCTCACCTTAGGACACCTGCATTACACCTTGACAGATGTACCGCCCCAGTCAAACTCAAACTCAATGCATGTATTGCTCCACTTCCGGCGACAAGCAGCCTGGCGCGCTCCTTTGCTCTACCCGAGGTTTCCAACCTCGCTGAGCTCACCTTAGGACACCTGCGTTACACTTTGTCAGATGTACCGCCCCAGTCAAACTTAAACTTATTGCATGTATACATAACAATGCGACCGTTCTGCTAGCCCAAAAAGTGCTCAAGCCAGACGCTCGATCGAGCGCCTCCTACATATTAGTCGAGACAACGGCTCGCTCATTAGCATCGTCTTTGTACTTTAACATTTTTTGGCTCTGCCGCTCTCGACACCGATGCGACGCTTCTGTCGCGACGCTGCACTCTCTCGCTGGCCTGACTTAGGCGCAAGTCGTTCAAAGATACCATCCTCGTTGAAGTCACCTTAGGACACCTGCGTTACACCTTGACAGATGTACCGCCCCAGTCAAACTCACTCTTTGAGACAAGCATATCACTACTGGCAGGACAACCAAATAGCTGCGAGAGCTGCGCCCGGCCCCCTCAGGCAGCCTGGTGCTGATCTCACCTCAGGACACCTGCGTTACACCTTGTCAGATGTACCGCCCCAGTCAAACTCACTCTGTGAGACAAACATATCACCACTGGCAGGACAACCAAATAGCTGCAACAGCTGTGCTCGGCCCCCTCAGGCAGCCTGGCGCGCTCCTTTGCTCTACCCGAGGTTTCCATCCTCGCTGAGCTCCCCTTAGGACACCTGCGTTACACCTTGACAGATGTACCGCCCCAATCAAACTCACTCTTTGAGACAAGCATATCACTACTGGCAGGACAACCAAATAGCTGCGACAGCTGTGCTCGGCCCCTTCAGGCAGCCTGGCGCGCTCCTTTGCTCTACCCGAGATTTCCATCCTCGCTGAGCTCACCTTAGTACACCTGCGTTACACCTTGTCAGATGTACCGCCCCAGTCAAACTCACTCTGTGAGACAAGCATATCACCACTGGCAGGACAACCAAATAGCTGCAACAGCTGTGCTCGGCCCCCTCAGGCAGCCTGGCGCACTCCTTTGCTCTACCCGAGGTTTCCATCCTCGCTGAGCTCCCCTTAGGACACCTGCGTTACACCTTGACAGATGTACCGCCCCAGTCAAACTCACTCTTTGAGACAAGCATATCAGTACTGGCAGGACAACCGAATAGCTGCGACAGCTGTGCTCGGCCCCCTCAGGCAGCCTGCCGCGCTCCTTTGCTCTACTCGAGGTTTCCATCCTCGCTGAGCTCACCTGAGGACACCTGCGTTACACCTTGACAGATGTACCGCCCCAGTCAAACTCACTCTTTGAGACAAGCATATCACTACTGGCAGGACAACCAAATAGCTGCGACAGCTGCGCTCGGCTTCCTCAGGCAGCCTGGCGCGCTCCTATGCTCTACCCGAGGTTTCCATCCTCGCTGAGCTCACCTTAGGACACCTGCGTTACACCTTGACAGATGTACCGCCCCGTATGAATGAGTAACGGCCAATCACGTGGAAGATTTCAAATCGGGGCGCTAGCCAATGGGTGGCGGCCGCTCCCTCCTTTCGGATTGCGAAATGACACGTCGGCCCCGCTCGGCGTGGTGAAGATAAGTCCGACACCACGATGACGCCGCCGACGTGCCCCACCCGGCTCGGTAAAAAAAAAATAGGACAAGTCTGGCGTGGAAAAAAAAAGACCCACGGTTGGGCGAGTCGAAAAAAAAGCAAGTCCCAAAAGGAAAAATCGTAGATCTGTAGGATGATTTTCAACACATCGCAGTGAGAAACTTCTCTAGTGGGTACGACACCCCGATCTTTAACTAGGTCGTCTGCAAATGATTTAGCACCTCGCCTTCGCGCAGGCTGCTCGCCACGACTTAGGCGCAAGTCGACATCGAAGGATCAAAAAGCAACGTCGCTATGAACGCTTGGCTGCCACAAGCCAGTTATCCCTGTGGTAACTTTTCTGACACCCCTTGCTTGAAACACGCAAACTCAAAGGGATCGATAGGCCACGCTTTCGCGGTCTGTATTCATACTGAAAATCCAAATCAAGTGAGTTTTTGCCCTTTTGCTCTACGCGAGGTTTCCGTCCTCGCTGAGCTCACCTTAGGACACCTGCATTACACCTTGACATATGTACCGCCCCAGTCAAACTCAAACTCAATGCATGTATCGCTCCACTTCGCGGCTACAGCTGAGCTCGGCCCCCTCAGGCAGCGTGGCGCTTCTCTTTGCTCTACCCGAGGTTTCCATGCTCGCTGAGCTCACCTTAGGACACCTGCATTACACCTTGACATATGTACCACCCCAGTCAAACTCAAATTCAATGCATGTATTGCTCCACTTCCGGCGACAGCTGCGCTGGGCCCCCTCAGGCAGCCTGGCGCGCTTCTTTGCTCTACCCGAGGTTTCCATCCTCGCTGAGCTCACCTTAGGACACCTGCATTACAACTCGACAGGTGTACCGCCCCAGTCAAACTCAATGCATGTATTAGCTCCAGATTTACCACAGTTATCCACTTCGCTTACGAGACTTAATAAACCAAGGCTGATTTGAGTCATTTGCAGTTTCGCTTTATGAGTTACTCGTACTTGCAATTGCATGGCTTCCATCCTCGCAGAGCTCACCTTAGGACACCTGCGTTACAACTTTACAGGTGTACCGCCCCAGTCAAACTCAATCTCAATGCATGTATTAGCGCTAGATTTACCACAGTTATCCACTTCGCTTACGAGACTTAATAAACCAAGGCTGATTTAAAAAGAGCTCACCTTAGGACACCTGCGTTACACCTTGACAGATGTACCGCCCCAGTCAAACTCACTCTTTGAGACAAGCATATCACTACTGGCAGGACAACCAAATAGATGCGACAGCTGCGCTCGGCTTCCTCAGGCAGCCTGGCGCGCTCCTATGCTCTACCCGAGGTTTCCATCCTCGCTGAGCTCACCTTAGGACACCTGCGTTACACCTTGACAGATGTACCGCCCCAGTCAAACTCAAACTCAATGCATGTATCGCTCCACTTCCGGCGAGAGCTGCGTTCGGCCCCCTCAAGCAGCCTGGCGCGCTCCTTTGCTCTACCCGAGGTTTCCAACCTCGCTGAGCTCACCTTAGGACACCTGCGTTACACTTTGTCAGATGTACCGCCCCAGTCAAACTTAAACTTATTGCATGTATACATAACAATGCGACCGTTCTGCTAGCCCAAAAAGTGCTCAAGCCAGACGCTCGATCGAGCGCCTCCTACATATTAGTCGAGACAACGGCTCGCTCATTAGCATCGTCTTTGTACTTTAACATTTTTTAACTCTGCCGCTCTCGACACCGATGCGACGCTTCTGTCGTGACGCTGCACTCTCTCGCTGGCCTGACTTAGGCGCAAGTCGTTCAAAGATACCATCCTCGCTGAGCTCACCTTAGGACACCTGCGTTACACCTTGTCAGATGTACCGCCCCAGTCAAACTCACTCTGTGAGACAAGCATATCACCACTGGCAGGACAACCAAATAGCTGCAACAGCTGTGCTCGGCCCCCTCAGGCAGCCTGGCGCGCTCCTTTGCTCTACCCGAGGTTTCCATCCTCGCTGAGCTCCCCTTAGGACACCTGCGTTACACCTTGACAGATGTACCGCCCCAGTCAAACTCACTCTTTGAGACAAGCATATCAGTACTGGCAGGACAACCAAATAGCTGCGACAGCTGTGCTCGGCCCCCTCAGGCAGCCTGCCGCGCTCCTTTGCTCTACCCGAGGTTTCCATCCTCGCTGAGCTCACCTTAGGACACCTGCGTTACACCTTGACAGATGTACCGCCCCAGTCAAACTCACTCTTTGAGACAAGCATATCACTACTGGCAGGACAACCAAATAGCTGCGTCAGCTGCGCTCGGCTTCCTCAGGCAGCCTGGCGCGCTCCTATGCTCTACCCGAGGTTTCCATCCTCGCTGAGCTCACCTTAGGACACCTGCGTTACACCTTGACAGATGTACCGCCCCAGTCAAACTTAAACTCAATGCATGTATTGCTCCACTTCCGGCGACAGCTGCGTTCGGCCCCCTCAAGCAGCCTGGCGCGCTCCTTTGTTCTACCCGAGGTTTCCAACCTCGCTGAGCTCACCTTAGGACACCTGCGTTACACCTTGACAGATGTACCGCCCCAGTCAAACTCACTCTTTGAGACAAGCATATCACTACTGGCAGGACAACCAAATAGCTGCGACAGCTGTGCTCGGCCCCCTCAGGCAGTCTGGCGCGCTCCTTTGCTCTACCCGAGGTTTCCATCCTCGCTGAGCTCACCTTAGGACACCTGCGTTACACCTTGACAGATGTACCGCCCCAGTCAAACTCACTCTTTGAGACAAGCATATCACTACTGGCAGGACAACCAAATAGCTGCGACAGCTGCGCTCGGCCCCCTCAGGCAGCCTGGCGCGCTCCTTTGCTCTACCCGAGATTTCCATCCTCGCTGAGCTCACCTTAGGACACCTGCGTTACACCTTGACAGATGTACCGCCCCAGTCAAACTCACTCTTTGAGACAAGCATATCACTACTGGCAGGACAACCAAATAGCTGCGACAGCTGCGCTCGGCTTCCTCAGGCAGCCTGGCGCGCTCCTATGCTCTACCCGAGGTTTCCATCCTCGCTGAGCTCACCTTAGGACACCTGCGTTACACCTTGACAGATGTACCGCCCCAGTCAAACTCAAACTCAATGCATGTATCGCTCCACTTCCGGCGACAGCTGCGTTCGGCCCCCTCAAGCAGCCTGGCCAACCAAATAGCTGCAACAGCTGTGCTCGGCCCCCTCAGGCAGCCTGGCGCGCTCCTTTGCTCTACCCGAGGTTTCCATCCTTGCTGAGCTCCCCTTAGGACACCTGCGTTACACCTTGACAGATGTACCGCCCCAGTCAAACTCACTCTTTGAGACAAGCATATCAGTACTGGCAGGACAACCAAATAGCTGCGACAGCTGTGCTCGGCCCCCTCAGGCAGTCTGCCGCGCTCCTTTGCTCTACCCGAGGTTTCCATCCTCGCTGAGCTCACCTTAGGACACCTGCGTTACACCTTGACAGATGTACCGCCCCAGTCAAACTCACTCTTTGAGACAAGCATATCACTACTGGCAGGACAACCAAATAGCTGCGACAGCTGCGCTCGGCTTCCTCAGGCAGCCTGGCGCGCTCCTATGCTTTACCCGAGGTTTCCATCCTCGCTGAGCTCACCTTAGGACACCTGCATTACACCTTGACAGATGTACCGCCCCAGTCAAACTCAAACTCAATGCATGTATTGCTCCACTTCCGGCGACAAGCAGCCTGGCGCGCTCCTTTGCTCTACCCGAGGTTTCCAACCTCGCTGAGCTCACCTTAGGACACCTGCGTTACACTTTGTCAGATGTACCGCCCCAGTCAAACTTAAACTTATTGCATGTATACATAACAATGCGACCGTTCTGCTAGCCCAAAAAGTGCTCAAGCCAGACGCTCGATCGAGCGCCTCCTACATATTAGTCGAGACAACGGCTCGCTCATTAGCATCGTCTTTGTACTTTAACATTTTTTGGCTCTGCCGCTCTCGACACCGATGCGACGCTTCTGTCGCGACGCTGCACTCTCTCGCTGGCCTGACTTAGGCGCAAGTCGTTCAAAGATACCATCCTCGTTGAAGTCACCTTAGGACACCTGCGTTACACCTTGACAGATGTACCGCCCCAGTCAAACTCACTCTTTGAGACAAGCATATCACTACTGGCAGGACAACCAAATAGCTGCGACAGCTGTGCTCGGCCCCCTCAGGCAGTCTGGCGCGCTCCTTTGCTCTACACGAGGTTTCCATCCTCGCTGAGCTCACCTTAGGACACCTGCGTTACACCTTGACAGATGTACCGCCCCAGTCAAACTCACTCTTTGAGACAAGCATATCACTACTGGCAGGACAACCAAATAGCTGCGACAGCTGCGCTCGGCCCCCTCAGGCAGCCTGGCGCGCTCCTTTGCTCTACCCGAGATTTCCATCCTCGCTGAGCTCACCTTAGGACACCTGCGTTACACCTTGACAGATGTACCGCCCCAGTCAAACTCACTCTTTGAGACAAGCATATCACTACTGGCAGGACAACCAAATAGCTGCGACAGCTGCGCCCGGCCCCCTCAGGCAGCCTGGTGCGCTCCTTTGCTCTACCCGAGGTTTCCAACCTCGCTGAGCTCACCTTAGAACACCTGCGTTACACCTTGACAGATGTACCGCCCCAGTCAAACTCACTCTTTGAGAAAAGCATATCACTACTGGCAGGACAACCAAATAGCTGCGACAGCTGCGCTCGGCCCCTCAGGCAGCCTGGCGCGCTCCTTTGCTCTACCCGAGATTTCCATCCTCGCTGAGCTCACCTTAGGACACCTGCGTTACACCTTGACAGATGTACCGCCCCAGTCAAACTCACTCTTTGAGACAAGCATATCACTACTGGCAGGACAACCAAATAGCTGCGACAGCTGCGCCCGGCCCCCTCAGGCAGCCTGGTGCGCTCCTTTGCTCTACCCGAGGTTTCCAACCTCGCTGAGCTCACCTTAGGACACCTGCGTTACACCTTGTCAGATGTACCGCCCCAGTCGAACTCACTCTGTGAGACAAGCATATCACCACTGGCAGGACAACCAAATAGCTGCAACAGCTGTGCTAGGCCCCCTCAGATTTGAGTCATTTGCAGTTTCGCTTTATTAGTTACTCGTACATGCAATTGCATGGCTTCCATCCTCGCAGAGCTCACCTTAGGACACCTGCGTTACAACTTTACAGGTGTACCGCCCCAGTCAAACTCAATCTCAATGCATGTATTAGCGCTAGATTTACCACAGTTATCCACTTCGCTTACGAGACTTAATAAACCAAGGCTGATTTAAAAAGAGCTCACCTTAGGACACCTGCGTTACACCTTGACAGATGTACCGCCCCAGTCAAACTCACTCTTTGAGACAAGCATATCACTACTGGCAGGACAACCAAATAGCTGCGACAGCTGCGCGCGGCCCCCTCAGGCAGCCTGGTGCGCTAATTTGCTCTACACGAGGTTTCCATCCTCGCTGAGCTCACCTTAGGACACCTGCGTTACACCTTGACAGATGTACCGCCCCAGTCAAACTCACTCTTTGAGACAAGCATATCACTACTGGCAGGACAACCAAATAGCTGCGACAGCTGCGCTCGGCCCCCTCAGGCAGCCTGGCGCGCTCCTTTGCTCTACCCGAGATTTCCATCCTCGCTGAGCTCACCTTAGGACACCTGCGTTACACCTTGACAGATGTACCGCCCCAGTCAAACTCACTCTTTGAGACAAGCATATCACTACTGGCAGGACAACCAAATAGCTGCGACAGCTGCGCCCGGCCCCCTCAGGCAGCCTGGTGCGCTCCTTTGCTCTACCCGAGGTTTCCAACCTCGCTGAGCTCACCTTAGAACACCTGCGTTACACCTTGACAGATGTACCGCCCCAGTCAAACTCACTCTTTGAGACAAGCATATCACTACTGGCAGGACAACCAAATAGCTGCGACAGCTGCGCTCGGCTTCCTCAGGCAGCCTGGCGCGCTCCTATGCTCTACCCGAGGTTTCCATCCTCGCTGAGCTCACCTTAGGACACCTGCGTTACACCTTGACAGATGTACCGCCCCGTATGAATGAGTAACGGCCAATCACGTGGAAGATTTCAAATCGGGGCGCTAGCCAATGGGTGGCGGCCGCTCCCTCCTTTCGGATTGCGAAATGACACGTCGGCCCCGCTCGGCGTGGTGAAGATAAGTCCGACACCACGATGACGCCGCCGACGTGCCCCACCCGGCTCGGTAAAAAAAAAATAGGACAAGTCTGGCGTGGAAAAAAAAAGACCCACGGTTGGGCGAGTCGAAAAAAAAGCAAGTCCCAAAAGGAAAAATCGTAGATCTGTAGGATGATTTTCAACACATCGCAGTGAGAAACTTCTCTAGTGGGTACGACACCCCGATCTTTAACTAGGTCGTCTGCAAATGATTTAGCACCTCGCCTTCGCGCAGGCTGCTCGCCACGACTTAGGCGCAAGTCGACATCGAAGGATCAAAAAGCAACGTCGCTATGAACGCTTGGCTGCCACAAGCCAGTTATCCCTGTGGTAACTTTTCTGACACCCCTTGCTTGAAACACGCAAACTCAAAGGGATCGATAGGCCACGCTTTCGCGGTCTGTATTCATACTGAAAATCCAAATCAAGTGAGTTTTTGCCCTTTTGCTCTACGCGAGGTTTCCGTCCTCGCTGAGCTCACCTTAGGACACCTGCATTACACCTTGACATATGTACCGCCCCAGTCAAACTCAAACTCAATGCATGTATCGCTCCACTTCGCGGCTACAGCTGAGCTCGGCCCCCTCAGGCAGCGTGGCGCTTCTCTTTGCTCTACCCGAGGTTTCCATGCTCGCTGAGCTCACCTTAGGACACCTGCATTACACCTTGACATATGTACCACCCCAGTCAAACTCAAATTCAATGCATGTATTGCTCCACTTCCGGCGACAGCTGCGCTGGGCCCCCTCAGGCAGCCTGGCGCGCTTCTTTGCTATACCCGAGGTTTCCATCCTCGCTGAGCTCACCTTAGGACACCTGCATTACAACTCGACAGGTGTACCGCCCCAGTCAAACTCAATGCATGTATTAGCTCCAGATTTACCACAGTTATCCACTTCGCTTACGAGACTTAATAAACCAAGGCTGATTTGAGTCATTTGCAGTTTCGCTTTATGAGTTACTCGTACTTGCAATTGCATGGCTTCCATCCTCGCAGAGCTCACCTTAGGACACCTGCGTTACAACTTTACAGGTGTACCGCCCCAGTCAAACTCAATCTCAATGCATGTATTAGCGCTAGATTTACCACAGTTATCCACTTCGCTTACGAGACTTAATAAACCAAGGCTGATTTAAAAAGAGCTCACCTTAGGACACCTGCGTTACACCTTGACAGATGTACCGCCCCAGTCAAACTCACTCTTTGAGACAAGCATATCACTACTGGCAGGACAACCAAATAGATGCGACAGCTGCGCTCGGCTTCCTCAGGCAGCCTGGCGCGCTCCTATGCTCTACCCGAGGTTTCCATCCTCGCTGAGCTCACCTTAGGACACCTGCGTTACACTTTGTCAGATGTACCGCCCCAGTCAAACTTAAACTTATTGCATGTATACATAACAATGCGACCGTTCTGCTAGCCCAAAAAGTGCTCAAGCCAGACGCTCGATCGAGCGCCTCCTACATATTAGTCGAGACAACGGCTCGCTCATTAGCATCGTCTTTGTACTTTAACATTTTTTAACTCTGCCGCTCTCGACACCGATGCGACGCTTCTGTCGTGACGCTGCACTCTCTCGCTGGCCTGACTTAGGCGCAAGTCGTTCAAAGATACCATCCTCGCTGAGCTCACCTTAGGACACCTGCGTTACACCTTGTCAGATGTACCGCCCCAGTCAAACTCACTCTGTGAGACAAGCATATCACCACTGGCAGGACAACCAAATAGCTGCAACAGCTGTGCTCGGCCCCCTCAGGCAGCCTGGCGCGCTCCTTTGCTCTACCCGAGGTTTCCATCCTCGCTGAGCTCCCCTTAGGACACCTGCGTTACACCTTGACAGATGTACCGCCCCAGTCAAACTCACTCTTTGAGACAAGCATATCAGTACTGGCAGGACAACCAAATAGCTGCGACAGCTGTGCTCGGCCCCCTCAGGCAGCCTGCCGCGCTCCTTTGCTCTACCCGAGGTTTCCATCCTCGCTGAGCTCACCTTAGGACACCTGCGTTACACCTTGACAGATGTACCGCCCCAGTCAAACTCACTCTTTGAGACAAGCATATCACTACTGGCAGGACAACCAAATAGCTGCGTCAGCTGCGCTCGGCTTCCTCAGGCAGCCTGGCGCGCTCCTATGCTCTACCCGAGGTTTCCATCCTCGCTGAGCTCACCTTAGGACACCTGCGTTACACCTTGACAGATGTACCGCCCCAGTCAAACTTAAACTCAATGCATGTATTGCTCCACTTCCGGCGACAGCTGCGTTCGGCCCCCTCAAGCAGCCTGGCGCGCTCCTTTGTTCTACCCGAGGTTTCCAACCTCGCTGAGCTCACCTTAGGACACCTGCGTTACACCTTGACAGATGTACCGCCCCAGTCAAACTCACTCTTTGAGACAAGCATATCACTACTGGCAGGACAACCAAATAGCTGCGACAGCTGTGCTCGGCCCCCTCAGGCAGTCTGGCGCGCTCCTTTGCTCTACCCGAGGTTTCCATCCTCGCTGAGCTCACCTTAGGACACCTGCGTTACACCTTGACAGATGTACCGCCCCAGTCAAACTCACTCTTTGAGACAAGCATATCACTACTGGCAGGACAACCAAATAGCTGCGACAGCTGCGCTCGGCCCCCTCAGGCAGCCTGGCGCGCTCCTTTGCTCTACCCGAGATTTCCATCCTCGCTGAGCTCACCTTAGGACACCTGCGTTACACCTTGACAGATGTACCGCCCCAGTCAAACTCACTCTTTGAGACAAGCATATCACTACTGGCAGGACAACCAAATAGCTGCGACAGCTGCGCTCGGCTTCCTCAGGCAGCCTGGCGCGCTCCTATGCTCTACCCGAGGTTTCCATCCTCGCTGAGCTCACCTTAGGACACCTGCGTTACACCTTGACAGATGTACCGCCCCAGTCAAACTCACTCTTTGAGACAAGCATATCACTACTGGCAGGACAACCAAATAGCTGCGACAGCTGCGCTCGGCCCCCTCAGGCAGCCTGGCGCGCTCCTTTGCTCTACCCGAGATTTCCATCCTCGCTGAGCTCACCTTAGGACACCTGCGTTACACCTTGACAGATGTACCGCCCCAGTCAAACTCACTCTTTGAGACAAGCATATCACTACTGGCAGGACAACCAAATAGCTGCGACAGCTGCGCTCGGCTTCCTCAGGCAGCCTGGCGCGCTCCTATGCTCTACCCGAGGTTTCCATCCTCGCTGAGCTCACCTTAGGACACCTGCGTTACACCTTGACAGATGTACCGCCCCAGTCAAACTCAAACTCAATGCATGTATCGCTCCACTTCCGGCGACAGCTGCGTTCGGCCCCCTCAAGCAGCCTGGCCAACCAAATAGCTGCAACAGCTGTGCTCGGCCCCCTCAGGCAGCCTGGCGCGCTCCTTTGCTCTACCCGAGGTTTCCATCCTTGCTGAGCTCCCCTTAGGACACCTGCGTTACACCTTGACAGATGTACCGCCCCAGTCAAACTCACTCTTTGAGACAAGCATATCACTACTGGCAGGACAACCAAATAGCTGCGACAGCTGCGCTCGGCCCCCTCAGGCAGTCTGGCGCGCTCCTTTGCTCTACCCGAGGTTTCCATCCTCGCTGAGCTCACCTTAGGACACCTGCGTTACACCTTGACAGATGTACCGCCCCAGTCAAACTCACTCTTTGAGACAAGCATATCACTACTGGCAGGACAACCAAATAGCTGCGACAGCTGCGCCCGGCCCCCTCAGGCAGCCTGGTGCGCTCCTTTGCTCTACCCGAGGTTTCCAACCTCGCTGAGCTCACCTTAGGACACCTGCGTTACACCTTGACAGATGTACCGCCCCAGTCAAACTCACTCTTTGAGACAAGCATATCACTACTGGCAGGACAACCAAATAGCTGCGACAGCTGCGCTCGGCCCCCTCAGGCAGTCTGGCGCGCTCCTTTGCTCTACCCGAGGTTTCCATCCTCGCTGAGCTCACCTTAGGACACCTGCGTTACACCTTGACAGATGTACCGCCCCAGTCAAACTCACTCTTTGAGACAAGCATATCACTACTGGCAGGACAACCAAATAGCTGCGACAGCTGCGCCCGGCCCCCTCAGGCAGCCTGGTGCGCTCCTTTGCTCTACCCGAGGTTTCCAACCTCGCTGAGCTCACCTTAGGACACCTGCGTTACACCTTGACAGATGTACCGCCCCAGTCAAACTCACTCTTTGAGACAAGCATATCACTACTGGCAGGACAACCAAATAGCTGCGACAGCTGCGCTCGGCCCCTCAGGCAGCCTGGTGCGCTCCTTTGCTCTACCCGAGGTTTCCAACCTCGCTGAGCTCACCTTAGGACACCTGCGTTACACCTTGTCAGATGTACCGCCCCAGTCAAACTCACTCTGTGAGACAAGCATATCACCACTGGCAGGACAACCAAATAGCTGCAACAGCTGTGCTCGGCCCCCTCAGATTTGAGTCATTTGCAGTTTCGCTTTATGAGTTACTCGTACTTGCAATTGCATGGCTTCCATCCTCGCAGAGCTCACCTTAGGACACCTGCGTTACAACTTTACAGGTGTACCACCCCAGTCAAACTCAAACTCAATGCATGTATTAGCGCTAAATTTACCACAGTTATCCACTTCGCTTACGAGACTTAATAAACCAAGGCTGATTTAAAAAGAGCTCACCTTAGGACACCTGCGTTACACCTTGACAGATGTACCGCCCCAGTCAAACTCACTCTTTGAGACAAGCATATCACTACTGGCAGGACAACCAAATAGCTGCAACAGCTGCGCCCGGCCCCCTCAGGCAGCCTGGTGCGCTCCTTTGCTCTACCCGAGGTTTCCAACCTCGCTGATCTCACCTTAGGACACCTGCGTTACACCTTGTCAGATGTACCGCCCCAGTCAAACTCACTCTGTGAGACAAACATATCACCACTGGCAGGACAACCAAATAGCTGCAACAGCTGTGCACGGCCCCCTCAGGCAGCCTGGCGCGCTCCTTTGCTCTACCCGAGGTTTCCATCCTCGCTGAGCTCCCCTTAGGACACCTGCGTTACACCTTGACAGATGTACCGCCCCAGTCAAACTCACTCTTTGAGACAAGCATATCACTACTGGCAGGACAACCAAATAGCTGCGACAGCTGCGCTCGGCCCCTTCAGGCAGCCTGGCGCGCTCCTTTGCTCTACCCGAGATTTCCATCCTCGCTGAGCTCACCTTAGGACACCTGCGTTACACCTTGACAGATTTACCGCCCCAGTCAAACTCACTCTTTGAGACAAGCATATCACTACTGGCAGGACAACCAAATAGCTGCGACAGCTGCGCTCGGCTTCCTCAGGCAGCCTGGCGCGCTCCTATGCTCTACCCGAGGTTTCCATCCTCGCTGAGCTCACCTTAGGACACCTGCGTTACACCTTGACAGATGTACCGCCCCAGTCAAACTCAAACTCAATGCATGTATCGCTCCACTTCCGGCGACAGCTGCGTTCGGCCCCCTCAAGCAGCCTGGCGCGCTCCTTTGCTCTACCCGAGGTTTCCAACCTCGCTGAGCTCACCTTAGGACACCTGCGTTACACTTTGTCAGATGTACCGCCCCAGTCAAACTTAAACTTATTGCATGTATACATAACAATGCGACCGTTCTGCTAGCCCAAAAAGTGCTCAAGCCAGACGCTCGATCGAGCGCCTCCTACATATTAGTCAAGACAACGGCTCGCTCATTAGCATCGTCTTTGTACTTTAACATTTTTTGGCTCTGCCGATCTCGACATCGATGCGTCGCTTCTGTCGCGACGCTGCACTCTCTCGCTGGCCTGACTTAGGCGCAAGTCGTTCAAAGATACCATCCTCGTTGAAGTCACCTTAGGACACCTGCGTTACACCTTGACAGATGTACCGCCCCAGTCAAACTCACCCTTTGAGACAAGCATATCACTACTGGCAGGACAACCAAATAGCTGCGACAGCTGCGCACGGCCCCCTCAGACAGCCTGGCGCGCTCCTTTGCTCTACCCGAGGTTTCCATCCTCGCTGAGCTCACCTTAGGACACCTGCGTTACACCTTGACAGATGTACCGCCCCAGTCAAACTCAAACTCAATGCATGTATTAGCGCTAAATTTACCACAGTTATCCACTTCGCTTACGAGACTTAATAAACCAAGGCTGATTTAAAAAGAGCTCACCTTAGGACACCTGCGTTACACCTTGACAGATGTACCGCCCCAGTCAAACTCACTCTTTGAGACAAGCATATCACTACTGGCAGGACAACCAAATAGCTGCGACAGATGCGCTCGGCTTCCTCAGGCAGCCTGGCGCGCTCCTATGCTCTACCCGAGGTTTCCATCCTCGCTGAGCTCACCTTAAGACACCTGCGTTACACCTTGACAGATGTACCGCCCCAGTCAAACTCAAACTCAATGCATGTATTGCTCCACTTCCGGCGACAGCTGCGTTCGGCCCCCTCAAGCAGCCTGGCGCGCTCCTTTGCTCTACCCGAGGTTTCCAACCTCGCTGAGCTCGCCTTAGGACACCTGCGTTACACTTTGTCAGATGTACCGCCCCAGTCAAACTTAAACTTATTGCATGTATACATAACAATGCGACCGTTCTGCTAGCCCAAAAAGTGCTCAAGCCAGACGCTCGATCGAGCGCCTCCTACATATTAGTCGAGACAACGGCTCGCTCATTAGCATCGTCTTTGTACTTTAACATTTTTTGGCTCTGCCGCTCTCGACACCGATGCGACGCTTCTGTCGCGACGCTGCACTCTCTCGCTGGCCTGACTTAGGCGCAAGTCGTTCAAAGATACCATCCTCGTTGAAGTCACCTTAGGACACCTGCGTTACACCTTTACAGATGTACCGCCCCAGTCAAACTCACTCTTTGAGACAAGCATATCACTACTGGCAGGACAACCAAATAGCTGCGACAGCTGTGCTCGGCCCCCTCAGGCAGTCTGGCGCGCTCCTTTGCTCTACCCGAGGTTTCCATTCTCGCTGAGCTAACCTTAGGACACCTGCGTTACACCTTGACAGATGTACCGCCCCAGTCAAACTCACTCTTTGAGACAAGCATATCACTACTGGCAGGACAACCAAATAGCTGCGACAGCTGCGCTCGGCCCCCTCAGGCAGCCAGGCGCGCTCCTTTGCTCTACCCGAGATTTCCATCCTCGCTGAGCTCACCTTAGGACACCTGCGTTACACCTTGACAGATGTACCGCCCCAGTCAAACTCACTCTTTGAGACAAGCATATCACTACTGGCAGGACAACCAAATAGCTGCGACAGCTGCGCCCGGCCCCCTCAGAGAGCCTGGTGCGCTCCTTTGCTCTACCCGAGGTTTCCAACCTCGCTGAGCTCACCTTAGGACACCTGCGTTACACCTTGACAGATGTACCGCCCCAGTCAAACTCACTCTTTGAGACAAGCATATCACTACTGGCAGGACAACCAAATAGCTGCAACAGCTGCGCCCGGCCCCCTCAGGCAGCCTGGTGCGCTCCTTTGCTCTACCCGAGGTTTCCAACCTCGCTGATCTCACCTTAGGACACCTGCGTTACACCTTGTCAGATGTACCGCCCCAGTCAAACTCACTCTGTGAGACAAACATATCACCACTGGCAGGACAACCAAATAGCTGCAACAGCTGTGCACGGCCCCCTCAGGCAGCCTGGCGCGCTCCTTTGCTCTACCCGAGGTTTCCATCCTCGCTGAGCTCCCCTTAGGACACCTGCGTTACACCTTGACAGATGTACCGCCCCAGTCAAACTCACTCTTTGAGACAAGCATATCACTACTGGCAGGACAACCAAATAGCTGCGACAGCTGCGCTCGGCCCCTTCAGGCAGCCTGGCGCGCTCCTTTGCTCTACCCGAGATTTCCATCCTCGCTGAGCTCACCTTAGGACACCTGCGTTACACCTTGACAGATTTACCGCCCCAGTCAAACTCACTCTTTGAGACAAGCATATCACTACTGGCAGGACAACCAAATAGCTGCGACAGCTGCGCTCGGCTTCCTCAGGCAGCCTGGCGCGCTCCTATGCTCTACCCGAGGTTTCCATCCTCGCTGAGCTCACCTTAGGACACCTGCGTTACACCTTGACAGATGTACCGCCCCAGTCAAACTCAAACTCAATGCATGTATCGCTCCACTTCCGGCGACAGCTGCGTTCGGCCCCCTCAAGCAGCCTGGCGCGCTCCTTTGCTCTACCCGAGGTTTCCAACCTCGCTGAGCTCACCTTAGGACACCTGCGTTACACTTTGTCAGATGTACCGCCCCAGTCAAACTTAAACTTATTGCATGTATACATAACAATGCGACCGTTCTGCTAGCCCAAAAAGTGCTCAAGCCAGACGCTCGATCGAGCGCCTCCTACATATTAGTCAAGACAACGGCTCGCTCATTAGCATCGTCTTTGTACTTTAACATTTTTTGGCTCTGCCGATCTCGACATCGATGCGTCGCTTCTGTCGCGACGCTGCACTCTCTCGCTGGCCTGACTTAGGCGCAAGTCGTTCAAAGATACCATCCTCGTTGAAGTCACCTTAGGACACCTGCGTTACACCTTGACAGATGTACCGCCCCAGTCAAACTCACCCTTTGAGACAAGCATATCACTACTGGCAGGACAACCAAATAGCTGCGACAGCTGCGCACGGCCCCCTCAGACAGCCTGGCGCGCTCCTTTGCTCTACCCGAGGTTTCCATCCTCGCTGAGCTCACCTTAGGACACCTGCGTTACACCTTGACAGATGTACCGCCCCAGTCAAACTCAAACTCAATGCATGTATTAGCGCTAAATTTACCACAGTTATCCACTTCGCTTACGAGACTTAATAAACCAAGGCTGATTTAAAAAGAGCTCACCTTAGGACACCTGCGTTACACCTTGACAGATGTACCGCCCCAGTCAAACTCACTCTTTGAGACAAGCATATCACTACTGGCAGGACAACCAAATAGCTGCGACAGATGCGCTCGGCTTCCTCAGGCAGCCTGGCGCGCTCCTATGCTCTACCCGAGGTTTCCATCCTCGCTGAGCTCACCTTAGGACACCTGCGTTACACCTTGACAGATGTACCGCCCCAGTCAAACTCAAACTCAATGCATGTATTGCTCCACTTCCGGCGACAGCTGCGTTCGGCCCCCTCAAGCAGCCTGGCGCGCTCCTTTGCTCTACCCGAGGTTTCCAACCTCGCTGAGCTCGCCTTAGGACACCTGCGTTACACTTTGTCAGATGTACCGCCCCAGTCAAACTTAAACTTATTGCATGTATACATAACAATGCGACCGTTCTGCTAGCCCAAAAAGTGCTCAAGCCAGACGCTCGATCGAGCGCCTCCTACATATTAGTCGAGACAACGGCTCGCTCATTAGCATCGTCTTTGTACTTTAACATTTTTTGGCTCTGCCGCTCTCGACACCGATGCGACGCTTCTGTCGCGACGCTGCACTCTCTCGCTGGCCTGACTTAGGCGCAAGTCGTTCAAAGATACCATCCTCGTTGAAGTCACCTTAGGACACCTGCGTTACACCTTTACAGATGTACCGCCCCAGTCAAACTCACTCTTTGAGACAAGCATATCACTACTGGCAGGACAACCAAATAGCTGCGACAGCTGTGCTCGGCCCCCTCAGGCAGTCTGGCGCGCTCCTTTGCTCTACCCGAGGTTTCCATTCTCGCTGAGCTAACCTTAGGACACCTGCGTTACACCTTGACAGATGTACCGCCCCAGTCAAACTCACTCTTTGAGACAAGCATATCACTACTGGCAGGACAACCAAATAGCTGCGACAGCTGCGCTCGGCCCCCTCAGGCAGCCAGGCGCGCTCCTTTGCTCTACCCGAGATTTCCATCCTCGCTGAGCTCACCTTAGGACACCTGCGTTACACCTTGACAGATGTACCGCCCCAGTCAAACTCACTCTTTGAGACAAGCATATCACTACTGGCAGGACAACCAAATAGCTGCGACAGCTGCGCCCGGCCCCCTCAGAGAGCCTGGTGCGCTCCTTTGCTCTACCCGAGGTTTCCAACCTCGCTGAGCTCACCTTAGGACACCTGCGTTACACCTTGACAGATGTACCGCCCCAGTCAAACTCACTCTTTGAGACAAGCATATCACTACTGGCAGGACAACCAAATAGCTGCGACAGCTGCGCTCGGCCCCTCAGGCAGCCTGGTGCGCTCCTTTGCTCTACCCGAGGTTTCCAACCTCGCTGAGCTCACCTTAGGACACCTGCGTTACACCTTGTCAGATGTACCGCCCCAGTCAAACTCACTCTTTGAGACAAGCATATCAGTACTGGCAGGACAACCAAATAGCTGCGACAGCTGTGCTCGGCCCCCTCAGGCAGCCTGCCGCGCTCCTTTGCTCTACCCGAGGTTTCCAACCTCGCTGAGCTCACCTTAGGACACCTGCGTTACACCTTGACAGATGTACCGCCCCAGTCAAACTCACTCTTTGAGACAAGCATATCACTACTGGCAGGACAACCAAATAGCTGCGACAGCTGCGCTCGGCCCCTCAGGCAGCCTGGTGCGCTCCTTTGCTCTACCCGAGGTTTCCAACCTCGCTGAGCTCACCTTAGGACACCTGCGTTACACCTTGACAGATGTACCGCCCCAGTCAAACTCACTCTTTGAGACAAGCATATCAGTACTGGCAGGACAACCAAATAGCTGCGACAGCTGTGCTCGGCCCCCTCAGGCAGCCTGCCGCGCTCCTTTGCTCTACCCGAGGTTTCCATCCTCGCTGAGCTCACCTTAGGACACCTGCGTTACACCTTGACAGATGTACCGCCCCAGTCAAACTCACTCTTTGAGACAAGCATATCACTACTGGCAGGACAACCAAATAGCTGCGTCAGCTGCGCTCGGCTTCCTCAGGCAGCCTGGCGCGCTCCTATGCTCTACCCGAGGTTTCCATCCTCGCTGAGCTCACCTTAGGACACCTGCGTTACACCTTGACAGATGTACCGCCCCAGTCAAACTTAAACTCAATGCATGTATTGCTCCACTTCCGGCGACAGCTGCGTTCGGCCCCCTCAAGCAGCCTGGCGCGCTCCTTTGTTCTACCCGAGGTTTCCAACCTCGCTGAGCTCACCTTAGGACACCTGCGTTACACCTTGACAGATGTACCGCCCCAGTCAAACTCACTCTTTGAGACAAGCATATCACTACTGGCAGGACAACCAAATAGCTGCGACAGCTGTGCTCGGCCCCCTCAGGCAGTCTGGCGCGCTCCTTTGCTCTACCCGAGGTTTCCATCCTCGCTGAGCTCACCTTAGGACACCTGCGTTACACCTTGACAGATGTACCGCCCCAGTCAAACTCACTCTTTGAGACAAGCATATCACTACTGGCAGGACAACCAAATAGCTGCGACAGCTGCGCTCGGCCCCCTCAGGCAGCCTGGCGCGCTCCTTTGCTCTACCCGAGATTTCCATCCTCGCTGAGCTCACCTTAGGACACCTGCGTTACACCTTGACAGATGTACCGCCCCAGTCAAACTCACTCTTTGAGACAAGCATATCACTACTGGCAGGACAACCAAATAGCTGCGACAGCTGCGCTCGGCTTCCTCAGGCAGCCTGGCGCGCTCCTATGCTCTACCCGAGGTTTCCATCCTCGCTGAGCTCACCTTAGGACACCTGCGTTACACCTTGACAGATGTACCGCCCCAGTCAAACTCAAACTCAATGCATGTATCGCTCCACTTCCGGCGACAGCTGCGTTCGGCCCCCTCAAGCAGCCTGGCCAACCAAATAGCTGCAACAGCTGTGCTCGGCCCCCTCAGGCAGCCTGGCGCGCTCCTTTGCTCTACCCGAGGTTTCCATCCTTGCTGAGCTCCCCTTAGGACACCTGCGTTACACCTTGACAGATGTACCGCCACAGTCAAACTCACTCTTTGAGACAAGCATATCAGTACTGGCAGGACAACCAAATAGCTGCGACAGCTGTGCTCGGCCCCCTCAGGCAGTCTGCCGCGCTCCTTTGCTCTACCCGAGGTTTCCATCCTCGCTGAGCTCACCTTAGGACACCTGCGTTACACCTTGACAGATGTACCGCCCCAGTCAAACTCACTCTTTGAGACAAGCATATCACTACTGGCAGGACAACCAAATAGCTGCGACAGCTGCGCTCGGCTTCCTCAGGCAGCCTGGCGCGCTCCTATGCTTTACCCGAGGTTTCCATCCTCGCTGAGCTCACCTTAGGACACCTGCATTACACCTTGACAGATGTACCGCCCCAGTCAAACTCAAACTCAATGCATGTATTGCTCCACTTCCGGCGACAAGCAGCCTGGCGCGCTCCTTTGCTCTACCCGAGGTTTCCAACCTCGCTGAGCTCACCTTAGGACACCTGCGTTACACTTTGTCAGATGTACCGCCCCAGTCAAACTTAAACTTATTGCATGTATACATAACAATGCGACCGTTCTGCTAGCCCAAAAAGTGCTCAAGCCAGACGCTCGATCGAGCGCCTCCTACATATTAGTCGAGACAACGGCTCGCTCATTAGCATCGTCTTTGTACTTTAACATTTTTTGGCTCTGCCGCTCTCGACACCGATGCGACGCTTCTGTCGCGACGCTGCACTCTCTCGCTGGCCTGACTTAGGCGCAAGTCGTTCAAAGATACCATCCTCGTTGAAGTCACCTTAGGACACCTGCGTTACACCTTGACAGATGTACCGCCCCAGTCAAACTCACTCTTTGAGACAAGCATATCACTACTGGCAGGACAACCAAATAGCTGCGACAGCTGTGCTCGGCCCCCTCAGGCAGTCTGGCGCGCTCCTTTGCTCTACACGAGGTTTCCATCCTCGCTGAGCTCACCTTAGGACACCTGCGTTACACCTTGACAGATGTACCGCCCCAGTCAAACTCACTCTTTGAGACAAGCATATCACTACTGGCAGGACAACCAAATAGCTGCGACAGCTGCGCTCGGCCCCCTCAGGCAGCCTGGCGCGCTCCTTTGCTCTACCCGAGATTTCCATCCTCGCTGAGCTCACCTTAGGACACCTGCGTTACACCTTGACAGATGTACCGCCCCAGTCAAACTCACTCTTTGAGACAAGCATATCACTACTGGCAGGACAACCAAATAGCTGCGACAGCTGCGCCCGGCCCCCTCAGGCAGCCTGGTGCGCTCCTTTGCTCTACCCGAGGTTTCCAACCTCGCTGAGCTCACCTTAGAACACCTGCGTTACACCTTGACAGATGTACCGCCCCAGTCAAACTCACTCTTTGAGAAAAGCATATCACTACTGGCAGGACAACCAAATAGCTGCGACAGCTGCGCTCGGCCCCTCAGGCAGCCTGGCGCGCTCCTTTGCTCTACCCGAGATTTCCATCCTCGCTGAGCTCACCTTAGGACACCTGCGTTACACCTTGACAGATGTACCGCCCCAGTCAAACTCACTCTTTGAGACAAGCATATCACTACTGGCAGGACAACCAAATAGCTGCGACAGCTGCGCCCGGCCCCCTCAGGCAGCCTGGTGCGCTCCTTTGCTCTACCCGAGGTTTCCAACCTCGCTGAGCTCACCTTAGGACACCTGCGTTACACCTTGTCAGATGTACCGCCCCAGTCGAACTCACTCTGTGAGACAAGCATATCACCACTGGCAGGACAACCAAATAGCTGCAACAGCTGTGCTAGGCCCCCTCAGATTTGAGTCATTTGCAGTTTCGCTTTATTAGTTACTCGTACATGCAATTGCATGGCTTCCATCCTCGCAGAGCTCACCTTAGGACACCTGCGTTACAACTTTACAGGTGTACCGCCCCAGTCAAACTCAATCTCAATGCATGTATTAGCGCTAGATTTACCACAGTTATCCACTTCGCTTACGAGACTTAATAAACCAAGGCTGATTTAAAAAGAGCTCACCTTAGGACACCTGCGTTACACCTTGACAGATGTACCGCCCCAGTCAAACTCACTCTTTGAGACAAGCATATCACTACTGGCAGGACAACCAAATAGCTGCGACAGCTGCGCGCGGCCCCCTCAGGCAGCCTGGTGCGCTAATTTGCTCTACACGAGGTTTCCATCCTCGCTGAGCTCACCTTAGGACACCTGCGTTACACCTTGACAGATGTACCGCCCCAGTCAAACTCACTCTTTGAGACAAGCATATCACTACTGGCAGGACAACCAAATAGCTGCGACAGCTGCGCTCGGCCCCCTCAGGCAGCCTGGCGCGCTCCTTTGCTCTACCCGAGATTTCCATCCTCGCTGAGCTCACCTTAGGACACCTGCGTTACACCTTGACAGATGTACCGCCCCAGTCAAACTCACTCTTTGAGACAAGCATATCACTACTGGCAGGACAACCAAATAGCTGCGACAGCTGCGCCCGGCCCCCTCAGGCAGCCTGGTGCGCTCCTTTGCTCTACCCGAGGTTTCCAACCTCGCTGAGCTCACCTTAGAACACCTGCGTTACACCTTGACAGATGTACCGCCCCAGTCAAACTCACTCTTTGAGACAAGCATATCACTACTGGCAGGACAACCAAATAGCTGCGACAGCTGCGCTCGGCCCCTCAGGCAGCCTGGCGCGCTCCTTTGCTCTACCCGAGATTTCCATCCTCGCTGAGCTCACCTTAGGACACCTGCGTTACACCTTGACAGATGTACCGCCCCAGTCAAACTCACTCTTTGAGACAAGCATATCACTACTGGCAGGACAACCAAATAGCTGCGACAGCTGCGCCCGGCCCCCTCAGGCAGCCTGGTGCGCTCCTTTGCTGTACCCGAGGTTTCCAACCTCGCTGAGCTCACCTTAGGACACCTGCGTTACACCTTGTCAGATGTACCGCCCCAGTCAAACTCACTCTGTGAGACAAGCATATCACCACTGGCAGGACAACCAAATAGCTGCAACAGCTGTGCTCGGCCCCCTCAGATTTGAGTCATTTGCAGTTTCGCTTTATTAGTTACTCGTACTTGCAATTGCATGGCTTCCATCCTCGCAGAGCTCACCTTAGGACACCTGCGTTACAACTTTACAGGTGTACCGCCCCATTCAAACTCAATCTCAATGCATGTATTAGCGCTAGATTTACCACAGTTATCCACTTCGCTTACGAGACTTAATAAACCAAGGCTGATTTAAAAAGAGCTCACCTTAGGACACCTGCGTTACACCTTGACAGATGTACCGCCCCAGTCAAACTCACTCTTTGAGACAAGCATATCACTACTGGCAGGACAACCAAATAGCTGCGACAGCTGTGCTCGGCCCCCTCAGGCAGCCTGCCGCGCTCCTTTGCTCTACCCGAGGTTTCCATCCTCGCTGAGCTCACCTTAGGACACCTGCGTTACACCTTGACAGATGTACCGCCCCAGTCAAACTCACTCTTTGAGACAAGCATATCACTACTGGCAGGACAACCAAATAGCTGCGACAGCTGCGTTCGGCTTCCTCAGGCAGCCTGGCGCGCTCCTATGCTCTACCCGAGCTTTCCATCCTCGCTGAGCTCACCTTAGGACACCTGCGTTACACCTTGACAGATGTACCGCCCCAGTCAAACTCAAACTCAATGCATGTATCGCTCCACTTCCGGCGACAGCTGCGTTCGGCCCCCTCAAGCAGCCTGGCGCGCTCCTTTGCTCTACCCGAGGTTTCCAACCTCGCTGAGCTCACCTTAGGACACCTGCGTTACACTTTGTCAGATGTACCGCCCCAGTCAAACTCAAACTCAATGCATGTATCGCTCCACTTCCGGCGACAGCTGCGTTCGGCCCCCTCAAGCAGCCTGGTGCGCTCCTTTGCTCTACCCGAGGTTTCCAACCTCGCTGAGCTCACCTTAGGACACCTGCGTTACACCTTGTCAGATGTACCGCCCCAGTCAAACTCACTCTGTGAGACAAGCATATCACCACTGGCAGGACAACCAAATAGCTGCAACAGCTGTGCTCGGCCCCCTCAGGACGCCTGGCGCGCTCCTTTGCTCTACCCGAGGTTTCCATCCTTGCTGAGCTCCCCTTAGGACACCTGCGTTACACCTTGACAGATGTACCGCCCCAGTAAAACTCACTCTTTGAGACAAGCATATCAGTACTGGCAGGACAACCAAATAGCTGCGACAGCTGTGCTCGGCCCCCTCAGGCAGCCTGCCGCGCTCCTTTGCTCTACCCGAGATTTCCATCCTCGCTGAGCTCACCTTAGGACACCTGCGTTACACCTTGACAGATGTACCGCCCCAGTAAAACTCACTCTTTGAGACAAGCATATCAGTACTGGCAGGACAACCAAATAGCTGCGACAGCTGCGCTCGGCTTCCTCAGGCAGCCTGGCGCGCTCCTATGCTCTACCCGAGGTTTCCATGCTCGCTGAGCTCACCTTAGGACACCTGCGTTACACCTTGACAGATGTACCGCCCCAGTCAAACTCAAACTCAATGCATGTATCGCTCCACTTCCGGCGACAGCTGCGTTCGGCCCCCTCAAGCAGCCTGGCGCGCTCCTTTGCTCTACCCGAGGTTTCCAACCTCGCTGAGCTCACCTTAGGACACCTGCGTTACACCTTGACAGATGTACCGCCCCAGTCAAACTCACTCTTTGAGACAAACATATCACCACTGGCAGGACAACCAAATAGCTGCAACAGCTGTGCTCGGCCCCCTCAGGACGCCTGGCGCGCTCCTTTGCTCTACCCGAAGTTTCCATCCTCGCTGAGCTCCCCTTAGGACACCTGCGTTACACCTTGACAGATGTACCGCCCCAGTAAAACTCACTCTTTGAGACAAGCATATCAGTACTGGCAGGACAACCAAATAGCTGCGACAGCTGTGCTCGGCCCCCTCAGGCAGCCTGCCGCGCTCCTTTGCTCTACCCGAGATTTCCATCCTCGCTGAGCTCACCTTAGGACACCTGCGTTACATCTTGACAGATGTACCGCCCCAGTAAAACTCACTCTTTGAGACAAGCATATCAGTACTGGCAGGACAACCAAATAGCTGCGACAGCTGTGCTCGGCCCCCTCAGGCAGCCTGCCGCGCTCCTTTGCTCTACCCGAGGTTTCCATCCTCGCTGAGCTCACCTTAGGACACCTGCGTTACACCTTGACAGATGTACCGCCCCAGTCAAACTCACTCTTTGAGACAAGCATATCACTACTGGCAGGACAACCAAATAGCTGCGACAGCTGCGTTCGGCTTCCTCAGGCAGCCTGGCGCGCTCCTATGCTCTACCCGAGCTTTCCATCCTCGCTGAGCTCACCTTAGGACACCTGCGTTACACCTTGACAGATGTACCGCCCCAGTCAAACTCAAACTCAATGCATGTATCGCTCCACTTCGCGGCTACAGCTGAGCTCGGCCCCCTCAGGCAGCGTGGCGCTTCTCTTTGCTCTACCCGAGGTTTCCATGCTCGCTGAGCTCACCTTAGGACACCTGCATTACACCTTGACATATGTACCACCCCAGTCAAACTCAAATTCAATGCATGTATTGCTCCACTTCCGGCGACAGCTGCGCTGGGCCCCCTCAGGCAGCCTGGCGCGCTTCTTTGCTCTACCCGAGGTTTCCATCCTCGCTGAGCTCACCTTAGGACACCTGCATTACAACTCGACAGGTGTACCGCCCCAGTCAAACTCAATGCATGTATTAGCTCCAGATATACCACAGTTATCCACTTCGCTTACGAGACTTAATAAACCGAGGCTGATTTGAGTCATTTGCAGTTTCGCTTTATGAGTTACTCGTACTTGCAATTGCATGGCTTCCATCCTCGCAGAGCTCACCTTAGGACACCTGCGTTACAACTTTACAGTTGTACCGCCCCAGTCAAACTCAATCTCAATGCATGTATTAGCGCTAGATTTACCACAGTTATCCACTTCGCTTACGAGACTTAATAAACCAAGGCTGATTTAAAAAGAGCTCACCTTAGGACACCTGCGTTACACCTTGACAGATGTACCGCCCCAGTCAAACTCACTGTTTGAGACAAGCATATCACTACTGGCAGGACAACCAAATAGATGCCACAGCTGCGCTCGGCTTCCTCAGGCAGCCTGGCGCGCTCCTATGCTCTACCCGAGGTTTCCATCCTCGCTGAGCTCACCTTAGGACACCTGCGTTACACCTTGACAGATGTACCGCCCCAGTAAAACTCACTCTTTGAGACAAGCATATCAGTACTGGCAGGACAACCAAATAGCTGCGACAGCTGCGCTCGGCTTCCTCAGGCAGCCTGGCGCGCTCCTATGCTCTACCCGAGGTTTCCATGCTCGCTGAGCTCACCTTAGGACACCTGCGTTACACCTTGACAGATGTACCGCCCCAGTCAAACTCAAACTCAATGCATGTATCGCTCCACTTCCGGCGACAGCTGCGTTCGGCCCCCTCAAGCAGCCTGGCGCGCTCCTTTGCTCTACCCGAGGTTTCCAACCTCGCTGAGCTCACCTTAGGACACCTGCGTTACACCTTGACAGATGTACCGCCCCAGTCAAACTCACTCTTTGAGACAAACATATCACCACTGGCAGGACAACCAAATAGCTGCAACAGCTGTGCTCGGCCCCCTCAGGACGCCTGGCGCGCTCCTTTGCTCTACCCGAAGTTTCCATCCTCGCTGAGCTCCCCTTAGGACACCTGCGTTACACCTTGACAGATGTACCGCCCCAGTAAAACTCACTCTTTGAGACAAGCATATCAGTACTGGCAGGACAACCAAATAGCTGCGACAGCTGTGCTCGGCCCCCTCAGGCAGCCTGCCGCGCTCCTTTGCTCTACCCGAGATTTCCATCCTCGCTGAGCTCCCCTTAGGACACCTGCGTTACACCTTGACAGATGTACCGCCCCAGTAAAACTCACTCTTTGAGACAAGCATATCAGTACTGGCAGGACAACCAAATAGCTGCGACAGCTGTGCTCGGCCCCCTCAGGCAGCCTGCCGCGCTCCTTTGCTCTACCCGAGATTTCCATCCTCGCTGAGCTCACCTTAGGACACCTGCGTTACACCTTGACAGATGTACCGCCCCAGTAAAACTCACTCTTTGAGACAAGCATATCAGTACTGGCAGGACAACCAAATAGCTGCGACAGCTGTGCTCGGCCCCCTCAGGCAGCCTGCCGCGCTCCTTTGCTCTACCCGAGGTTTCCATCCTCGCTGAGCTCACCTTAGGACACCTGCGTTACACCTTGACAGATGTACCGCCCCAGTCAAACTCAAACTCAATGCATGTATCGCTCCACTTCCGGCGACAGCTGCGTTCGGCCCCCTCAAGCAGCCTGGCGCGTTCCTTTGCTCTACCCGAGGTTTCCAACCTCGCTGAGCTCACCTTAGGACACCTGCGTTACACCTTGACAGATGTACCGCCCCAGTCAAACTCACTCTTTGAGACAAACATATCACCACTGGCAGGACAACCAAATAGCTGCAACAGCTGTGCTCGGCCCCCTCAATACGCCTGGCGCGCTCCTTTGCTCTACCCGAAGTTTCCATCCTCGCTGAGCTCCCCTTAGGACACCTGCGTTACACCTTGACAGATGTACCGCCCCAGTAAAACTCACTCTTTGAGACAAGCATATCAGTACTGGCAGGACAACCAAATAGCTGCGACAGCTGTGCTCGGCCCCCTCAGGCAGCCTGCCGCGCTCCTTTGCTCTACCCGAGATTTCCATCCTCGCTGAGCTCACCTTAGGACACCTGCGTTACACCTTGACAGATGTACCGCCCCAGTAAAACTCACTCTTTGAGACAAGCATATCAGTACTGGCAGGACAACCAAATAGCTGCGACAGCTGTGCTCGGCCCACTCAGGCAGCCTGCCGCGCTCCTTTGCTCTACCCGAGGTTTCCATCCTCGCTGAGCTCACCTTAGGACACCTGCGTTACACCTTGACAGATGTACCGCCCCAGTCAAACTCACTCTTTGAGACAAGCATATCACTACTGGCAGGACAACCAAATAGCTGCGACAGCTGCGTTCGGCTTCCTCAGGCAGCCTGGCGCGCTCCTATGCTCTACCCGAGCTTTCCATCCTCGCTGAGCTCACCTTAGGACACCTGCGTTACACCTTGACAGATGTACCGCCCCAGTCAAACTCAAACTCAATGCATGTATCGCTCCACTTCCGGCGACAGCTGCGTTCGGCCCCCTCAAGCAGCCTGGCGCGCTCCTTTGCTCTACCCGAGGTTTCCAACCTCGCTGAGCTCACCTTAGGACACCTGCGTTACACTTTGTCAGATGTACCGCCCCAGTCAAACTCAAACTCAATGCATGTATCGCTCCACTTCCGGCGACAGCTGCGTTCGGCCCCCTCAAGCAGCCTGGTGCGCTCCTTTGCTCTACCCGAGGTTTCCAACCTCGCTGAGCTCACCTTAGGACACCTGCGTTACACCTTGTCAGATGTACCGCCCCAGTCAAACTCACTCTGTGAGACAAGCATATCACCACTGGCAGGACAACCAAATAGCTGCAACAGCTGTGCTCGGCCCCCTCAGGACGCCTGGCGCGCTCCTTTGCTCTACCCGAGGTTTCCATCCTTGCTGAGCTCCCCTTAGGACACCTGCGTTACACCTTGACAGATGTACCGCCCCAGTAAAACTCACTCTTTGAGACAAGCATATCAGTACTGGCAGGACAACCAAATAGCTGCGACAGCTGTGCTCGGCCCCCTCAGGCAGCCTGCCGCGCTCCTTTGCTCTACCCGAGATTTCCATCCTCGCTGAGCTCACCTTAGGACACCTGCGTTACACCTTGACAGATGTACCGCCCCAGTAAAACTCACTCTTTGAGACAAGCATATCAGTACTGGCAGGACAACCAAATAGCTGCGACAGCTGCGCTCGGCTTCCTCAGGCAGCCTGGCGCGCTCCTATGCTCTACCCGAGGTTTCCATGCTCGCTGAGCTCACCTTAGGACACCTGCGTTACACCTTGACAGATGTACCGCCCCAGTCAAACTCAAACTCAATGCATGTATCGCTCCACTTCCGGCGACAGCTGCGTTCGGCCCCCTCAAGCAGCCTGGCGCGCTCCTTTGCTCTACCCGAGGTTTCCAACCTCGCTGAGCTCACCTTAGGACACCTGCGTTACACCTTGACAGATGTACCGCCCCAGTCAAACTCACTCTTTGAGACAAACATATCACCACTGGCAGGACAACCAAATAGCTGCAACAGCTGTGCTCGGCCCCCTCAGGACGCCTGGCGCGCTCCTTTGCTCTACCCGAAGTTTCCATCCTCGCTGAGCTCCCCTTAGGACACCTGCGTTACACCTTGACAGATGTACCGCCCCAGTAAAACTCACTCTTTGAGACAAGCATATCAGTACTGGCAGGACAACCAAATAGCTGCGACAGCTGTGCTCGGCCCCCTCAGGCAGCCTGCCGCGCTCCTTTGCTCTACCCGAGATTTCCATCCTCGCTGAGCTCACCTTAGGACACCTGCGTTACATCTTGACAGATGTACCGCCCCAGTAAAACTCACTCTTTGAGACAAGCATATCAGTACTGGCAGGACAACCAAATAGCTGCGACAGCTGTGCTCGGCCCCCTCAGGCAGCCTGCCGCGCTCCTTTGCTCTACCCGAGGTTTCCATCCTCGCTGAGCTCACCTTAGGACACCTGCGTTACACCTTGACAGATGTACCGCCCCAGTCAAACTCACTCTTTGAGACAAGCATATCACTACTGGCAGGACAACCAAATAGCTGCGACAGCTGCGTTCGGCTTCCTCAGGCAGCCTGGCGCGCTCCTATGCTCTACCCGAGCTTTCCATCCTCGCTGAGCTCACCTTAGGACACCTGCGTTACACCTTGACAGATGTACCGCCCCAGTCAAACTCAAACTCAATGCATGTATCGCTCCACTTCCGGCGACAGCTGCGTTCGGCCCCCTCAAGCAGCCTGGCGCGCTCCTTTGCTCTACCCGAGGTTTCCAACCTCGCTGAGCTCACCTTAGGACACCTGCGTTACACTTTGTCAGATGTACCGCCCCAGTCAAACTCAAACTCAATGCATGTATCGCTCCACTTCCGGCGACAGCTGCGTTCGGCCCCCTCAAGCAGCCTGGTGCGCTCCTTTGCTCTACCCGAGGTTTCCAACCTCGCTGAGCTCACCTTAGGACACCTGCGTTACACCTTGTCAGATGTACCGCCCCAGTCAAACTCACTCTGTGAGACAAGCATATCACCACTGGCAGGACAACCAAATAGCTGCAACAGCTGTGCTCGGCCCCCTCAGGACGCCTGGCGCGCTCCTTTGCTCTACCCGAGGTTTCCATCCTCGCTGAGCTCCCCTTAGGACACCTGCGTTACACCTTGACAGATGTACCGCCCCAGTAAAACTCACTCTTTGAGACAAGCATATCAGTACTGGCAGGACAACCAAATAGCTGCGACAGCTGTGCTCGGCCCCCTCAGGCAGCCTGCCGCGCTCCTTTGCTCTACCCGAGATTTCCATCCTCGCTGAGCTCACCTTAGGACACCTGCGTTACACCTTGACAGATGTACCGCCCCAGTAAAACTCACTCTTTGAGACAAGCATATCAGTACTGGCAGGACAACCAAATAGCTGCGACAGCTGTGCTCGGCCCCCTCAGGCAGCCTGCCGCGCTCCTTTGCTCTACCCGAGGTTTCCATCCTCGCTGTGCTCACCTTAGGACACCTGCGTTACACCTTGACAGATGTACCGCCCCAGTCAAACTCACTCTTTGAGACAAGCATATCACTACTGGCAGGACAACCAAATAGCTGCGACAGCTGCGTTCGGCTTCCTCAGGCAGCCTGGCGCGCTCCTATGCTCTACCCGAGCTTTCCATCCTCGCTGAGCTCACCTTAGGACACCTGCGTTACACCTTGACAGATGTACCGCCCCAGTCAAACTCAAACTCAATGCATGTATCGCTCCACTTCCGGCGACAGCTGCGTTCGGCCCCCTCAAGCAGCCTGGCGCGCTCCTTTGCTCTACCCGAGGTTTCCATCCTCGCTGAGCTCCCCTTAGGACACCTGCGTTACACCTTGACAGATGTACCGCCCCAGTCAAACTCAATCTTTGAGACAAGCATATCAGTACTGGCAGGACAACCAAATAGCTGCGACAGCTGTGCTCGGCCCCCTCAGGCAGCCTGCCGCGCTCCTTTGCTCTACCCGAGGTTTCCATCCTCGCTGAGCTCACCTTAGGACACCTGCGTTACACCTTGACAGATGTACCGCCCCAGTCAAACTCACTCTTTGAGACAAGCATATCACTACTGGCAGGACAACCAAATAGCTGCGACAGCTGTGCTCGGCCCCCTCAGGCAGCCTGCCGCGCTCCTTTGCTCTACCCGAGGTTTCCATCCTCGCTGAGCTCACCTTAGGACACCTGCGTTACACCTTGACAGATGTACCGCCCCAGTCAAACTCAAACTCAATGCATGTATCGCTCCACTTCCGGCGACAGCTGCGTTCGGCCCCCTCAAGCAGCCTGGCGCGCTCCTTTGCTCTACCCGAGGTTTCCAACCTCGCTGAGCTCACCTTAGGACACCTGCGTTACACCTTGACAGATGTACCGCCCCAGTCAAACTCACTCTTTGAGACAAGCATATCACTACTGGCAGGACAACCAAATAGCTGCGACAGCTGCGCTCGGCCCCCTCAGGCAGCCTGGCGCGCTCCTTTGCTCTACCCGAGATTTCCATCCTCGCTGAGCTCACCTTAGGACACCTGCGTTACACCTTGACAGATGTACCGCCCCAGTCAAACTCACTCTTTGAGACAAGCATATCACTACTGGCAGGACAACCAAATAGCTGCGACAGCTGCGTTCGGCTTCCTCAGGCAGCCTGGCGCGCTCCTATGCTCTACCCGAGCTTTCCATCCTCGCTGAGCTCACCTTAGGACACCTGCGTTACACCTTGACAGATGTACCGCCCCAGTCAAACTCAAACTCAATGCATGTATCGCTCCACTTCCGGCGACAGCTGCGTTCGGCCCCCTCAAGCAGCCTGGCGCGCTCCTTTGCTCTACCCGAGGTTTCCATCCTCGCTGAGCTCCCCTTAGGACACCTGCGTTACACCTTGACAGATGTACCGCCCCAGTCAAACTCAATCTTTGAGACAAGCATATCAGTACTGGCAGGACAACCAAATAGCTGCGACAGCTGTGCTCGGCCCCCTCAGGCAGCCTGCCGCGCTCCTTTGCTCTACCCGAGGTTTCCATCCTCGCTGAGCTCACCTTAGGACACCTGCGTTACACCTTGACAGATGTACCGCCCCAGTCAAACTCACTCTTTGAGACAAGCATATCACTACTGGCAGGACAACCAAATAGCTGCGACAGCTGTGCTCGGCCCCCTCAGGCAGCCTGCCGCGCTCCTTTGCTCTACCCGAGGTTTCCATCCTCGCTGAGCTCACCTTAGGACACCTGCGTTACACCTTGACAGATGTACCGCCCCAGTCAAACTCAAACTCAATGCATGTATCGCTCCACTTCCGGCGACAGCTGCGTTCGGCCCCCTCAAGCAGCCTGGCGCGCTCCTTTGCTCTACCCGAGGTTTCCAACCTCGCTGAGCTCACCTTAGGACACCTGCGTTACACCTTGACAGATGTACCGCCCCAGTCAAACTCACTCTTTGAGACAAGCATATCACTACTGGCAGGACAACCAAATAGCTGCGACAGCTGCGCTCGGCCCCCTCAGGCAGCCTGGCGCGCTCCTTTGCTCTACCCGAGATTTCCATCCTCGCTGAGCTCACCTTAGGACACCTGCGTTACACCTTGACAGATGTACCGCCCCAGTCAAACTCACTCTTTGAGACAAGCATATCACTACTGGCAGGACAACCAAATAGCTGCGACAGCTGCGCCCGGCCCCCTCAGGCAGCCTGGTGCGCTCCTTTGCTCTACCCGAGGTTTCCAACCTCGCTGATCTCACCTTAGGACACCTGCGTTACACCTTGTCAGATGTACCGCCCCAGTCAAACTCACTCTGTGAGACAAACATATCACCACTGGCAGGACAACCAAATAGCTGCAACAGCTGTGCTCGGCCCCCTCAGGCAGCCTGGTGCGCTCCTTTGCTCTACCCGAGGTTTCCAACCTCGCTGATCTCACCTTAGGACACCTGCGTTACACCTTGTCAGATGTACCGCCCCAGTCAAACTCACTCTGTGAGACAAACATATCACCACTGGCAGGACAACCAAATAGCTGCAACAGCTGTGCTCGGCCCCCTCAGGCAGCCTGGCGCGCTCCTTTGCTCTACCCGAGGTTTCCATCCTCGCTGAGCTGCCCTTAGGACACCTGCGTTACACCTTGACAGATGTACCGCCCCAGTCAAACTCACTCTTTGAGACAAGCATATCACTACTGGCAGGACAACCAAATAGCTGCGACAGCTGCGCTCGGCCCCTTCAGGCAGCCTGGCGCGCTCCTTTGCTCTACCCGAGATTTCCATCCTCGCTGAGCTCACCTTAGGACACCTGCGTTACACCTTGACAGATGTACCGCCCCAGTCAAACTCACTCTTTGAGACAAGCATATCACTACTGGCAGGACAACCAAATAGCTGCGACAGCTGCGCTCGGCTTCCTAAGGCAGCCTGGCGCGCTCCTATGCTCTACCCGAGGTTTCCATCCTCGCTGAGCTCACCTTAGGACACCTGCGTTACACCTTGACAGATGTACCGCCCCAGTCAAACTCAAACTCAATGCATGTATCGCTCCAATTCCGGCGACAGCTGCGTTCGGCCCCCTCAAGCAGCCTGGCGCGCTCCTTTTGCTCTACCCGAGGTTTCCAACCTCGCTGAGCTCACCTTAGGACACCTGCGTTACACTTTGTCAGATGTACCGCCCCAGTCAAACTTAAACTTATTGCATGTATACATAACAATGCGACCGTTCTGCTAGCCCAAAAAGTGCTCAAGCCAGACGCTCGATCGAGCGCCTCCTAGATATTAGTCAAGACAACGGCTCGCTCATTAGCATCGTCTTTGTACTTTAACATTTTTTGGCTCTGCCGATCTCGACATCGATGCGTCGCTTCTGTCGCGACGCTGCACTCTCTCGCTGGCCTGACTTAGGCGCAAGTCGTTCAAAGATACCATCCTCGTTGAAGTCACCTTAGGACACCTGCGTTACACCTTGACAGATGTACCGCCCCAGTCAAACTCACCCTTTGAGACAAGCATATCACTACTGGCAGGACAACCAAATAGCTGCGACAGCTGCGCACGGCCCCCTCAGACAGCCTGGCGCGCTCCTTTGCTCTACCCGAGGTTTCCATCCTCGCTGAGCTCACCTTAGGACACCTGCGTTACACTTTGTCAGATGTACCGCCCCAGTCAAACTTAAACTTATTGCATGTATACATAACAATGCGACCGTTCTGCTAGCCCAAAAAGTGCTCAAGCCAGACGCTCGATCGAGCGCCTCCTACATATTAGTCGAGACAACGGCTCGCTCATTAGCTACGTCTTTGTACTTTAACATTTTTTGGCTCTGCCGCTCTCGACACCGATGCGACGCTTCTGTCTCGACGCTGCACTCTCTCGCTGGCCTGACTTAGGCGCAAGTCGTTCAAAGATACCATCCTCGTTGAAGTCACCTTAGGACACCTGCGTTACACCTTGACAGATGTACCGCCCCAGTCAAACTCACTCTTTGAGACAAGCATATCACTACTGGCAGGACAACCAAATAGCTGCGACAGCTGTGCTCGGCCCCCTCAGGCAGTCTGGCGCGCTCCTTTGCTCTACCCGAGGTTTCCATCCTCGCTGAGCTCACCTTGGGACACCTGCGTTACACCTTGACAGATGTACCGCCCCAGTCAAACTCACTCTTTGAGACAAGCATATCACTACTGGCAGGACAACCAAATAGCTGCGACAGCTGCGCTCGGCCCCCTCAGGCAGCCTGGCGCGCTCCTTTGCTCTACCCGAGATTTCCATCCTCGCTGAGCTCACCTTAGGACACCTGCGTTACACCTTGACAGATGTACCTCCCCAGTCAAACTCACTCTTTGAGACAAGCATATCACTACTGGCAGGACAACCAAATAGCTGCGACAGCTGCGCCCGGCCCCCTCAGGCAGCCTGGTGCGCTCCTTTGCTCTACCCGAGGTTTCCAACCTCGCTGAGCTCACCTTAGGACACCTGCGTTACACCTTGACAGATGTACCGCCCCAGTCAAACTCACTCTTTGAGACAAGCATATCACTACTGGCAGGACAACCAAATAGCTGCGACAGCTGCGCTCGGCCCCTCAGGCAGCCTGGCGCGCTCCTTTGCTCTACCCGAGATTTCCATCCTCGCTGAGCTCACCTTAGGACACCTGCGTTACACCTTGACAGATGTACCGCCCCAGTCAAACTCACTCTTTGAGACAAGCATATCACTACTGGCAGGACAACCAAATAGCTGCGACAGCTGCGTTCGGCCCCCTCAAGCAGCCTGGCGCGCTCCTTTGCTCTACCCGAGGTTTCCAACCTCGCTGAGCTCACCTTAGGACACCTGCGTTACACTTTGTCAGATGTACCGCCCCAGTCAAACTTAAACTTATTGCATGTATACATAACAATGCGACCGTTCTGCTAGCCCAAAAAGTGCTCAAGCCAGACGCTCGATCGAGCGCCTCCTACATATTAGTCGAGACAACGGCTCGCTCATTAGCATCGTCTTTGTACTTTAACATTTTTTAACTCTGCCGCTCTCGACACCGATGCGACGCTTCTGTCGTGACGCTGCACTCTCTCGCTGGCCTGACTTAGGCGCAAGTCGTTCAAAGATACCATCCTCGCTGAGCTCACCTTAGGACACCTGCGTTACACCTTGTCAGATGTACCGCCCCAGTCAAACTCACTCTGTGAGACAAGCATATCACCACTGGCAGGACAACCAAATAGCTGCAACAGCTGTGCTCGGCCCCCTCAGGCAGCCTGGCGCGCTCCTTTGCTCTACCCGAGGTTTCCATCCTCGCTGAGCTCCCCTTAGGACACCTGCGTTACACCTTGACAGATGTACCGCCCCAGTCAAACTCACTCTTTGAGACAAGCATATCAGTACTGGCAGGACAACCAAATAGCTGCGACAGCTGTGCTCGGCCCCCTCAGGCAGCCTGCCGCCCTCCTTTGCTCTACCCGAGATTTCCATCCTCGCTGAGCTCACCTTAGGACACCTGCGTTACACCTTGACAGATGTACCGCCCCAGTCAAACTCACTCTTTGAGACAAGCATATCACTTCTGGCAGGACAACCAAATAGCTGCGACAGCTGCGCTCGGCTTCCTCAGGCAGCCTGGCGCGCTCCTTTGCTCTACCCGAGGTTTCCATCCTCGCTGAGCTCACCTTGGGACACCTGCGTTACACCTTGACAGTTGTACCGCCCCAGTCAAACTCACTCTTTGAGACAAGCATATCACTACTGGCAGGACAACCAAATAGCTGCGACAGCTGCGCTCGGCCCCCTCAGGCAGCCTGGCGCGCTCCTTTGCTCTACCCGAGATTTCCATCCTCGCTGAGCTCACCTTAGGACACCTGCGTTACACCTTGACAGATGTACCGCCCCAGTCAAACTCACTCTTTGAGACAAGCATATCACTACTGGCAGGACAACCAAATAGCTGCGACAGCTGCGTTCGGCCCCCTCAAGCAGCCTGGCGCGCTCCTTTGCTCTACCCGAGGTTTCCAACCTCGCTGAGCTCACCTTAGGACACCTGCGTTACACCTTGTCAGATGTACCGCCCCAGTCAAACTCACTCTGTGAGACAAGCATATCACCACTGGCAGGACAACCAAATAGCTGCAACAGCTGTGCTCGGCCCCCTCAGGCAGCCTGGCGCGCTCCTTTGCTCTACCCGAGGTTTCCATCCTCGCTGAGCTCCCCTTAGGACACCTGCGTTACACCTTGACAGATGTACCGCCCCAGTCAAACTCACTCTTTGAGACAAGCATATCACTACTGGCAGGACAACCAAATAGCTGCGACAGCTGCGCCCGGCCCCCTCAGGCAGCCTGGTGCGCTCCTTTGCTCTACCCGAGGTTTCCAACCTCGCTGAGCTCACCTTAGGACACCTGCGTTACACCTTGACAGATGTACCGCCCCAGTCAAACTCACTCTTTGAGACAAGCATATCACTACTGGCAGGACAACCAAATAGTTGCGACAGCTGCGCTCGGCCCCTCAGGCAGCCTGGCGCGCTCCTTTGCTCTACCCGAGATTTCCATCCTCGCTGAGCTCACCTTAGGACACCTGCGTTACACCATGACAGATGTACCGCCCCAGTCAAACTCACTCTTTGAGACAAGCATATCACTACTGGCAGGACAACCAAATAGCTGCGACAGCTGCGTTCGGCCCCCTCAAGCAGCCTGGCGCGCTCCTTTGCTCTACCCGAGGTTTCCAACCTCGCTGAGCTCACCTTAGGACACCTGCGTTACACTTTGTCAGATGTACCGCCCCAGTCAAACTTAAACTTATTGCATGTATACATAACAATGCGACCGTTCTGCTAGCCCAAAAAGTGCTCAAGCCAGACGCTCGATCGAGCGCCTCCTACATATTAGTCGAGACAACGGCTCGCTCATTAGCATCGTCTTTGTACTTTAACATTTTTTAACTCTGCCGCTCTCGACACCGATGCGACGCTTCTGTCGTGACGCTGCACTCTCTCGCTGGCCTGACTTAGGCGCAAGTCGTTCAAAGATACCATCCTCGCTGAGCTCACCTTAGGACACCTGCGTTACACCTTGTCAGATGTACCGCCCCAGTCAAACTCACTCTGTGAGACAAGCATATCACCACTGGCAGGACAACCAAATAGCTGCAACAGCTGTGCTCGGCCCCCTCAGGCAGCCTGGCGCGCTCCTTTGCTCTACCCGAGGTTTCCATCCTCGCTGAGCTCCCCTTAGGACACCTGCGTTACACCTTGACAGATGTACCGCCCCAGTCAAACTCACTCTTTGAGACAAGCATATCAGTACTGGCAGGACAACCAAATAGCTGCGACAGCTGTGCTCGGCCCCCTCAGGCAGCCTGCCGCGCTCCTTTGCTCTACCCGAGATTTCCATCCTCGCTGAGCTCACCTTAGGACACCTGCGTTACACCTTGACAGATGTACCGCCCCAGTCAAACTCACTCTTTGAGACAAGCATATCACTACTGGCAGGACAACCAAATAGCTGCGACAGCGGCGCTCGGCTTCCTCAGGCAGCCTGGCGCGCTCCTTTGCTCTACCCGAGGTTTCCATCCTCGCTGAGCTCACCTTGGGACACCTGCGTTACACCTTGACAGATGTACCGCCCCAGTCAAACTCACTCTTTGAGACAAGCATATCACTACTGGCAGGACAACCAAATAGCTGCGACAGCTGCGCTCGGCCCCCTCAGGCAGCCTGGCGCGCTCCTTTGCTCTACCCGAGATTTCCATCCTCGCTGAGCTCACCTTAGGACACCTGCGTTACACCTTGACAGATGTACCGCCCCAGTCAAACTCACTCTTTGAGACAAGCATATCACTACTGGCAGGACAACCAAATACCTGCGACAGCTGCGCCCGGCCCCCTCAGGCAGCCTGGTGCGCTCCTTTGCTCTACCCGAGGTTTCCAACCTCGCTGAGCTCACCTTAGGACACCTGCGTTACACCTTGACAGATGTACCGCCCCAGTCAAACTCACTCTTTGAGACAAGCATATCACTACTGGCAGGACAACCAAATAGCTGCGACAGCTGCGCTCGGCCCCTCAGGCAGCCTGGCGCGCTCCTTTGCTCTACCCGAGATTTCCATCCTCGCTGAGCTCACCTTAGGACACCTGCGTTACACCATGACAGATGTACCGCCCCAGTCAAACTCACTCTTTGAGACAAGCATATCACTACTGGCAGGACAACCAAATAGCTGCGACAGCTGCGTTCGGCCCCCTCAAGCAGCCTGGCGCGCTCCTTTGCTCTACCCGAGGTTTCCAACCTCGCTGAGCTCACCTTAGGACACCTGCGTTACACTTTGTCAGATGTACCGCCCCAGTCAAACTTAAACTTATTGCATGTATACATAACAATGCGACCGTTCTGCTAGCCCAAAAAGTGCTCAAGCCAGACGCTCGATCGAGCGCCTCCTACATATTAGTCGAGACAACGGCTCGCTCATTAGCATCGTCTTTGTACTTTAACATTTTTTAACTCTGCCGCTCTCGACACCGATGCGACGCTTCTGTCGTGACGCTGCACTCCCTCGCTGGCCTGACTTAGGCGCAAGTCGTTCAAAGATACCATCCTCGCTGAGCTCACCTTAGGACACCTGCGTTACACCTTGTCAGATGTACCGCCCCAGTCAAACTCACTCTGTGAGACAAGCATATCACCACTGGCAGGACAACCAAATAGCTGCAACAGCTGTGCTCGGCCCCCTCAGGCAGCCTGGCGCGCTCCTTTGCTCCACCCGAGGTTTCCATCCTCGCTGAGCTCCCCTTAGGACACCTGCGTTACACCTTGACAGATGTACCGCCCCAGTCAAACTCACTCTTTGAGACAAGCATATCAGTACTGGCAGGACAACCAAATAGCTGCGACAGCTGTGCTCGGCCCCCTCAGGCAGCCTGCCGCGCTCCTTTGCTCTACCCGAGATTTCCATCCTCGCTGAGCTCACCTTAGGACACCTGCGTTACACCTTGACAGATGTACCGCCCCAGTCAAACTCACTCTTTGAGACAAGCATATCACTACTGGCAGGACAACCAAATAGCTGCGACAGCTGCGCTCGGCTTCCTCAGGCAGCCTGGCGCGCTCCTTTGCTCTACCCGAGGTTTCCATCCTCGCTGAGCTCACCTTGGGACACCTGCGTTACACCTTGACAGATGTACCGCCCCAGTCAAACTCACTCTTTGAGACAAGCATATCACTACTGGCAGGACAACCAAATAGCTGCGACAGCTGCGCTCGGCCCCCTCAGGCAGCCTGGCGCGCTCCTTTGCTCTACCCGAGATTTCCATCCTCGCTGAGCTCACCTTAGGACACCTGCGTTACACCTTGACAGATGTACCGCCCCAGTCAAACTCACTCTTTGAGACAAGCATATCACTACTGGCAGGACAACCAAATAGCTGCGACAGCTGCGCCCGGCCCCCTCAGGCAGCCTGGTGCGCTCCTTTGCTCTACCCGAGGTTTCCAACCTCGCTGAGCTCACCTTAGGACACCTGCGTTACACCTTGACAGATGTACCGCCCCAGTCAAACTCACTCTTTGAGACAAGCATATCACTACTGGCAGGACAACCAAATAGCTGCGACAGCTGCGCTCGGCCCCTCAGGCAGCCTGGCGCGCTCCTTTGCTCTACCCGAGATTTCCATCCTCGCTGAGCTCACCTTAGGACACCTGCGTTACACCATGACAGATGTACCGCCCCAGTCAAACTCACTCTTTGAGACAGCTGCGACAGCTGCGTTCGGCCCCCTCAAGCAGCCTGGCGCGCTCCTTTGCTCTACCCGAGGTTTCCAACCTCGCTGAGCTCACCTTAGGACACCTGCGTTACACTTTGTCAGATGTACCGCCCCAGTCAAACTTAAACTTATTGCATGTATACATAACAATGCGACCGTTCTGCTAGCCCAAAAAGTGCTCAAGCCAGACGCTCGATCGAGCGCCTCCTACATATTAGTCGAGACAACGGCTCGCTCATTAGCATCGTCTTTGTACTTTAACATTTTTTAACTCTGCCGCTCTCGACACCGATGCGACGCTTCTGTCGTGACGCTGCACTCTCTCGCTGGCCTGACTTAGGCGCAAGTCGTTCAAAGATACCATCCTCGCTGAGCTCACCTTAGGACACCTGCGTTACACCTTGTCAGATGTACCGCCCCAGTCAAACACACTCTGTGAGACAAGCATATCACCACTGGCAGGACAACCAAATAGCTGCAACAGCTGTGCTCGGCCCCCTCAGGCAGCCTGGCGCGCTCCTTTGCTCTACCCGAGGTTTCCATCCTCGCTGAGCTCCCCTTAGGACACCTGCGTTACACCTTGACAGATGTACCGCCCCAGTCAAACTCACTCTTTGAGACAAGCATATCACTACTGGCAGGACAAACAAATAGCTGCGACAGCTGCGCCCGGCCCCCTCAGGCAGCCTGGTGCGCTCCTTTGCTCTACCCGAGGTTTCCAACCTCGCTGAGCTCACCTTAGGACACCTGCGTTACACCTTGACAGATGTACCGCCCCAGTCAAACTCACTCTTTGAGACAAGCATATCACTACTGGCAGGACAACCAAATAGTTGCGACAGCTGCGCTCGGCCCCTCAGGCAGCCTGGCGCGCTCCTTTGCTCTACCCGAGATTTCCATCCTCGCTGAGCTCACCTTAGGACACCTGCGTTACACCATGACAGATGTACCGCCCCAGTCAAACTCACTCTTTGAGACAAGCATATCACTACTGGCAGGACAACCAAATAGTTGCGACAGCTGCGCTCGGCCCCCTCAGGCAGCCTGGCGCGCTCCTTTGCTCTACCCGAGGTTTCCATCCTCGCTGAGCTCCCCTTAGGACACCTGCGTTACACCTTGTCAGATGTACCGCCCCAGTCAAACTCACTCTTTGAGACAAGCATATCAGTACTGGCAGGACAACCAAATAGCTGCGACAGCTGTGCTCGGCCCCCTCAGGCAGCCTGCCGCGCTCCTTTGCTCTACCCGAGATTTCCATCCTCGCTGAGCTCACCTTAGGACACCTGCGTTACACCTTGACAGATGTACCGCCCCAGTCAAACTCACTCTTTGAGACAAGCATATCACTACTGGCAGGACAACCAAATAGCTGCGACAGCTGCGCTCGGCTTCCTCAGGCAGCCTGGCGCGCTCCTTTGCTCTACCCGAGGTTTCCATCCTCGCTGAGCTCACCTTGGGACACCTGCGTTACACCTTGACAGATGTACCGCCCCAGTCAAACTCACTCTTTGAGACAAGCATATCACTACTGGCAGGACAACCAAATAGCTGCGACAGCTGCGCTCGGCCCCCTCAGGCAGCCTGGCGCGCTCCTTTGCTCTACCCGAGATTTCCATCCTCGCTGAGCTCACCTTAGGACACCTGCGTTACACCTTGACAGATGTACCGCCCCAGTCAAACTCACTCTTTGAGACAAGCATATCACTACTGGCAGGACAACCAAATACCTGCGACAGCTGCGCCCGGCCCCCTCAGGCAGCCTGGTGCGCTCCTTTGCTCTACCCGAGGTTTCCAACCTCGCTGAGCTCACCTTAGGACACCTGCGTTACACCTTGACAGATGTACCGCCCCAGTCAAACTCACTCTTTGAGACAAGCATATCACTACTGGCAGGACAACCAAATAGCTGCGACAGCTGTGCTCGGCCCCTCAGGCAGCCTGGCGCGCTCCTTTGCTCTACCCGAGATTTCCATCCTCGCTGAGCTCACCTTAGGACACCTGCGTTACACCATGACAGATGTACCGCCCCAGTCAAACTCACTCTTTGAGACAAGCATATCACTACTGGCAGGACAACCAAATAGCTGCGACAGCTGCGTTCGGCCCCCTCAAGCAGCCTGGCGCGCTCCTTTGCTCTACCCGAGGTTTCCAACCTCGCTGAGCTCACCTTAGGACACCTGCGTTACACTTTGTCAGATGTACCGCCCCAGTCAAACTTAAACTTATTGCATGTATACATAACAATGCGACCGTTCTGCTAGCCCAAAAAGTGCTCAAGCCAGACGCTCGATCGAGCGCCTCCTACATATTAGTCGAGACAACGGCTCGCTCATTAGCATCGTCTTTGTACTTTAACATTTTTTAACTCTGCCGCTCTCGACACCGATGCGACGCTTCTGTCGTGACGCTGCACTCCCTCGCTGGCCTGACTTAGGCGCAAGTCGTTCAAAGATACCATCCTCGCTGAGCTCACCTTAGGACACCTGCGTTACACCTTGTCAGATGTACCGCCCCAGTCAAACTCACTCTGTGAGACAAGCATATCACCACTGGCAGGACAACCAAATAGCTGCAACAGCTGTGCTCGGCCCCCTCAGGCAGCCTGGCGCGCTCCTTTGCTCTACCCGAGGTTTCCATCCTCGCTGAGCTCCCCTTAGGACACCTGCGTTACACCTTGACAGATGTACCGCCCCAGTCAAACTCACTCTTTGAGACAAGCATATCAGTACTGGCAGGACAACCAAATAGCTGCGACAGCTGTGCTCGGCCCCCTCAGGCAGCCTGCCGCGCTCCTTTGCTCTACCCGAGATTTCCATCCTCGCTGAGCTCACCTTAGGACACCTGCGTTACACCTTGACAGATGTACCGCCCCAGTCAAACTCACTCTTTGAGACAAGCATATCACTACTGGCAGGACAACCAAATAGCTGCGACAGCTGCGCTCGGCTTCCTCAGGCAGCCTGGCGCGCTCCTATGCTCTACCCGAGGTTTCCATCCTCGCTGAGCTCACCTTAGGACACCTGCGTTACACCTTGACAGATGTACCGCCCCAGTCAAACTCAAACTCAATGCATGTATTGCTCCACTTCCGGCGACAGCTGCGTTCGGCCCCCTCAAGCAGCCTGGCGCGCTCCTTTGCTCTACCCGAGGTTTCCAACCTCGCTGAGCTCACCTTAGGACACCTGCGTTACACTTTGTCAGATGTACCGCCCCAGTCAAACTTAAACTTATTGCATGTATACATAACAATGCGACCGTTCTGCTAGCCCAAAAAGTGCTCAAGCCAGACGCTCGATCGAGCGCCTCCTACATATTAGTCGAGACAACGGCTCGCTCATTAGCATCGTCTTTGTACTTTAACATTTTTTGGCTCTGCCGCTCTCGACACCGATGCGACGCTTCTGTCGCGACGCTGCACTCTCTCGCTGGCCTGACTTAGGCGCAAGTCGTTCAAAGATACCATCCTCGTTGAAGTCACCTTAGGACACCTGCGTTACACCTTGACAGATGTACCGCCCCAGTCAAACTCACTCTTTGAGACAAGCATATCACTACTGGCAGGACAACCAAATAGCTGCGACAGCTGTGCTCGGCCCCCTCAGGCAGTCTGGCGCGCTCCTTTGCTCTACCCGAGGTTTCCATCCTCGCTGAGCTCACCTTAGGACACCTGCGTTACACCTTGACAGATGTACCGCCCCAGTCAAACTCACTCTTTGAGACAAGCATATCACTACTGGCAGGACAACCAAATAGCTGCGACAGCTGCGCTCGGCTTCCTCAGGCAGCCTGGCGCGCTCCTATGCTCTACCCGAGGTTTCCATCCTCGCTGAGCTCACCTTAGGACACCTGCGTTACACCTTGACAGATGTACCGCCCCAGTCAAACTCAAACTCAATGCATGTATCGCTCCACTTCCGGCGACAGCTGCGTTCGGCCCCCTCAAGCAGCCTGGCGCGCTCCTTTGCTCTACCCGAGGTTTCCAACCTCGCTGAGCTCACCTTAGGACACCTGCGTTACACTTTGTCAGATGTACCGCCCCAGTCAAACTTAAACTTATTGCATGTATACATAACAATGCGACCGTTCTGCTAGCCCAAAAAGTGCTCAAGCCAGACGCTCGATCGAGCGCCTCCTACATATTAGTCAAGACAACGGCTCGCTCATTAGCATCGTCTATGTACTTTAACATTTTTTGGCTCTGCCGATCTCGACATCGATGCGTCGCTTCTGTCGCGACGCTGCACTCTCTCGCTGGCCTGACTTAGGCGCAAGTCGTTCAAAGATACCATCCTCGTTGAAGTCACCTTAGGACACCTGCGTTACACCTTGACAGATGTACCGCCCCAGTCAAACTCACCCTTTGAGACAAGCATATCACTACTGGCAGGACAACCAAATAGCTGCGACAGCTGCGCACGGCCCCCTCAGACAGCCTGGCGCGCTCCTTTGCTCTACCCGAGGTTTCCATCCTCGCTGAGCTCACCTTAGGACACCTGCGTTACACCTTGACAGATGTACCGCCCCAGTCAAACTCAAACTCAATGCATGTATTAGCACTAAATTTACCACAGTTATCCACTTCGCTTACGAGACTTAATAAATCAAGGCTGATTTAAAAAGAGCTCACCTTAGGACACCTGCGTTACACCTTGACAGATGTACCGCCCCAGTCAAACTCACTCTTTGAGACAAGCATATCATTACTGGCAGGACAACCAAATAGCTGCGACAGCTGCGCCCGGCCCCCTCAGGCAGCCTGGTGCGCTCCTTTGCTCTACCCGAGGTTTCCAACCTCGCTGATCTCACCTTAGGACACCTGCGTTACACCTTGTCAGATGTACCGCCCCAGTCAAACTCACTCTGTGAGACAAACATATCACCACTGGCAGGACAACCAAATAGATGCAACAGCTGTGCTCGGCCCCCTCAGGCAGCCTGGCGCGCTCCTTTGCTCTACCCGAGGTTTCCATCCTCGCTGAGCTCACCTTGGGACACCTGCGTTACACCTTGACAGATGTACCGCCCCAGTCAAACTCACTCTTTGAGACAAGCATATCACTACTGGCAGGACAACCAAATAGCTGCGACAGCTGCGCTCGGCCCCCTCAGGCAGCCTGGCGCGCTCCTTTGCTCTACCCGAGATTTCCATCCTCGCTGAGCTCACCTTAGGACACCTGCGTTACACCTTGACAGATGTACCGCCCCAGTCAAACTCACTCTTTGAGACAAGCATATCACTACTGGCAGGACAACCAAATACCTGCGACAGCTGCGCCCGGCCCCCTCAGGCAGCCTGGTGCGCTCCTTTGCTCTACCCGAGGTTTCCAACCTCGCTGAGCTCACCTTAGGACACCTGCGTTACACCTTGACAGATGTACCGCCCCAGTCAAACTCACTCTTTGAGACAAGCATATCACTACTGGCAGGACAACCAAATAGCTGCGACAGCTGCGCTCGGCCCCTCAGGCAGCCTGGCGCGCTCCTTTGCTCTACCCGAGATTTCCATCCTCGCTGAGCTCACCTTAGGACACCTGCGTTACACCATGACAGATGTACCGCCCCAGTCAAACTCACTCTTTGAGACAAGCATATCACTACTGGCAGGACAACCAAATAGCTGCGACAGCTGCGTTCGGCCCCCTCAAGCAGCCTGGCGCGCTCCTTTGCTCTACCCGAGGTTTCCAACCTCGCTGAGCTCACCTTAGGACACCTGCGTTACACTTTGTCAGATGTACCGCCCCAGTCAAACTTAAACTTATTGCATGTATACATAACAATGCGACCGTTCTGCTAGCCCAAAAAGTGCTCAAGCCAGACGCTCGATCGAGCGCCTCCTACATATTAGTCGAGACAACGGCTCGCTCATTAGCATCGTCTTTGTACTTTAACATTTTTTAACTCTGCCGCTCTCGACACCGATGCGACGCTTCTGTCGTGACGCTGCACTCCCTCGCTGGCCTGACTTAGGCGCAAGTCGTTCAAAGATACCATCCTCGCTGAGCTCACCTTAGGACACCTGCGTTACACCTTGTCAGATGTACCGCCCCAGTCAAACTCACTCTGTGAGACAAGCATATCACCACTGGCAGGACAACCAAATAGCTGCAACAGCTGTGCTCGGCCCCCTCAGGCAGCCTGGCGCGCTCCTTTGCTCTACCCGAGGTTTCCATCCTCGCTGAGCTCCCCTTAGGACACCTGCGTTACACCTTGACAGATGTACCGCCCCAGTCAAACTCACTCTTTGAGACAAGCATATCAGTACTGGCAGGACAACCAAATAGCTGCGACAGCTGTGCTCGGCCCCCTCAGGCAGCCTGCCGCGCTCCTTTGCTCTACCCGAGATTTCCATCCTCGCTGAGCTCACCTTAGGACACCTGCGTTACACCTTGACAGATGTACCGCCCCAGTCAAACTCACTCTTTGAGACAAGCATATCACTACTGGCAGGACAACCAAATAGCTGCGACAGCTGCGCTCGGCTTCCTCAGGCAGCCTGGCGCGCTCCTATGCTCTACCCGAGGTTTCCATCCTCGCTGAGCTCACCTTAGGACACCTGCGTTACACCTTGACAGATGTACCGCCCCAGTCAAACTCAAACTCAATGCATGTATTGCTCCACTTCCGGCGACAGCTGCGTTCGGCCCCCTCAAGCAGCCTGGCGCGCTCCTTTGCTCTACCCGAGGTTTCCAACCTCGCTGAGCTCACCTTAGGACACCTGCGTTACACTTTGTCAGATGTACCGCCCCAGTCAAACTTAAACTTATTGCATGTATACATAACAATGCGACCGTTCTGCTAGCCCAAAAAGTGCTCAAGCCAGACGCTCGATCGAGCGCCTCCTACATATTAGTCGAGACAACGGCTCGCTCATTAGCATCGTCTTTGTACTTTAACATTTTTTGGCTCTGCCGCTCTCGACACCGATGCGACGCTTCTGTCGCGACGCTGCACTCTCTCGCTGGCCTGACTTAGGCGCAAGTCGTTCAAAGATACCATCCTCGTTGAAGTCACCTTAGGACACCTGCGTTGCACCTTGACAGATGTACCGCCCCAGTCAAACTCACTCTTTGAGACAAGCATATCACTACTGGCAGGACAACCAAATAGCTGCGACAGCTGTGCTCGGCCCCCTCAGGCAGTCTGGCGCGCTCCTTTGCTCTACCCGAGGTTTCCATCCTCGCTGAGCTCACCTTAGGACACCTGCGTTACACCTTGACAGATGTACCGCCCCAGTCAAACTCACTCTTTGAGACAAGCATATCACTACTGGCAGGACAACCAAATAGCTGCGACAGCTGCGCTCGGCTTCCTCAGGCAGCCTGGCGCGCTCCTATGCTCTACCCGAGGTTTCCATCCTCGCTGAGCTCACCTTAGGACACCTGCGTTACACCTTGACAGATGTACCGCCCCAGTCAAACTCAAACTCAATGCATGTATCGCTCCACTTCCGGCGACAGCTGCGTTCGGCCCCCTCAAGCAGCCTGGCGCGCTCCTTTGCTCTACCCGAGGTTTCCAACCTCGCTGAGCTCACCTTAGGACACCTGCGTTACACTTTGTCAGATGTACCGCCCCAGTCAAACTTAAACTTATTGCATGTATACATAACAATGCGACCGTTCTGCTAGCCCAAAAAGTGCTCAAGCCAGACGCTCGATCGAGCGCCTCCTACATATTAGTCAAGACAACGGCTCGCTCATTAGCATCGTCTATGTACTTTAACATTTTTTGGCTCTGCCGATCTCGACATCGATGCGTCGCTTCTGTCGCGACGCTGCACTCTCTCGCTGGCCTGACTTAGGCGCAAGTCGTTCAAAGATACCATCCTCGTTGAAGTCACCTTAGGACACCTGCGTTACACCTTGACAGATGTACCGCCCCAGTCAAACTCACCCTTTGAGACAAGCATATCACTACTGGCAGGACAACCAAATAACTGCGACAGCTGCGCACGGCCCCCTCAGACAGCCTGGCGCGCTCCTTTGCTCTACCCGAGGTTTCCATCCTCGCTGAGCTCACCTTAGGACACCTGCGTTACACCTTGACAGATGTACCGCCCCAGTCAAACTCAAACTCAATGCATGTATTAGCACTAAATTTACCACAGTTATCCACTTCGCTTACGAGACTTAATAAACCAAGGCTGATTTAAAAAGAGCTCACCTTAGGACACCTGCGTTACACCTTGACAGATGTACCGCCCCAGTCAAACTCACTCTTTGAGACAAGCATATCACTACTGGCAGGACAACCAAATAGCTGCGACAGCTGCGCCCGGCCCCCTCAGGCAGCCTGGTGCGCTCCTTTGCTCTACCCGAGGTTTCCAACCTCGCTGATCTCACCTTAGGACACCTGCGTTACACCTTGTCAGATGTACCGCCCCAGTCAAACTCACTCTGTGAGACAAACATATCACCACTGGCAGGACAACCAAATAGATGCAACAGCTGTGCTCGGCCCCCTCAGGCAGCCTGGCGCGCTCCTTTGCTCTACCCGAGGTTTCCATCTTCGCTGAGCTCCCCTTAGGACACCTGCGTTACATCTTGACAGATGTACCGCCCCAGTCAAACTCACTCTTTGAGACAAGCATATCACTACTGGCAGGACAACCAAATAGCTGCGACAGCTGCGCTCGGCCCCCTTCAGGCAGCCTGGCGCGCTCCTTTGCTCTACCCGAGATTTTCATCCTCGCTGAGCTCACCTTAGGACACCTGCGTTACACCTTGACAGATGTACCGCCCCAGTCAAACTCACTCTTTGAGACAAGCATATCACTACTGGCAGGACAACCAAATAGCTGCGACAGCTGCGCACGGCCCCCTCAGACAGCCTGGCGCGCTCCTTTGCTCTACCCGAGATTTCCATCCTCGCTGAGCTCACCTTAGGACACCTGCGTTACACCTTGACAGATGTACCGCCCCAGTCAAACTCACTCTTTGAGACAAGCATATCACTACTGGCAGGACAACCAAATAGCTGCGACAGCTGCGCCCGGCCCCCTCAGGCAGCCTGGTGCGCTCCTTTGCTCTACCCGAGGTTTCCAACCTCGCTGAGCTCACCTTAGGACACCTGCGTTACACCTTGTCAGATGTACCGCCCCAGTCAAACTCACTCTGTGAGACAAGCATATCACCACTGGCAGGACAACCAAATAGCTGCAACAGCTGCGCTCGGCCCCCTCAGGCAGCCTGCCGCGCTCCTTTGCTCTACCCGAGATTTCCATCCTCGCTGAGCTCACCTTAGGACACCTGCGTTATACCTTGACAGATGTACCGCCCCAGTCAAACTCACTCTTTGAGACAAGCATATCACTACTGGCAGGACAACCAAATAGCTGCGACAGCTGCGCCCGGCCCCCTCAGGCAGCCTGGTGCGCTCCTTTGCTCTACCCGAGGTTTCCAACCTCGCTGAGCTCACCTCAGGACACCTGCGTTACACCTTGACAGATGTACCGCCCCAGTCAAACTCACTCTTTGAGACAAGCATATCACTACTGGCAGGACAACCAAATAGCTGCGACAGCTGCGCTCGGCCCCTCAGGCAGCCTGGCGCGCTCCTTTGCTCTACCCGAGATTTCCATCCTCGCTGAGCTCACCTTAGGACACCTGCGTTACACCTTGACAGATGTACCGCCCCAGTCAAACTCACTCTTTGAGACAAGCATATCACTACTGGCAGGACAACCAAATAGCTGCGACAGCTGCGCCCGGCCCCCTCAGGCAGCCTGGTGCGCTCCTTTGCTCTACCCGAGGTTTCCAACCTCGCTGAGCTCACCTTAGGACACCTGCGTTAGACCTTGTCAGATGTACCGCCCCAGTCAAACTCACTCTGTGAGACAAGCATATCACCACTGGCAGGACAACCAAATAGCTGCAACAGCTGTGCTCGGCCCCCTCAGGCAGCCTGGCGCACTCCTTTGCTCTACCCGAGGTTTCCATCCTCGCTGAGCTCCCCTTAGGACACCTGCGTTACACCTTGACAGATGTACCGCCCCAGTCAAACTCACTCTTTGAGACAAGCATATCAGTACTGGCAGGACAACCGAATAGCTGCGACAGCTGTGCTCGGCCCCCTCAGGCAGCCTGCCGCGCTCCTTTGCTCTACCCGAGGTTTCCATCCTCGCTGAGCTCACCTGAGGACACCTGCGTTACACCTTGACAGATGTACCGCCCCAGTCAAACTCACTCTTTGAGACAAGCATATCACTACTGGCAGGACAACCAAATAGCTGCGACAGCTGCGCTCGGCTTCCTCAGGCAGCCTGGCGCGCTCCTATGCTCTACCCGAGGTTTCCATCCTCGCTGAGCTCACCATAGGACACCTGCGTTACACCTTGACAGATGTACCGCCCCGTATGAATGAGTAACGGCCAATCACGTGGAAGATTTCAAATCGGGGCGCTAGCCAATGGGTGGCGGCCGCTCCCTCCTTTCGGATTGCGAAATGACACGTCGGCCCCACTCGGCGTGGTGAAGATAAGTCCGACACCACGATGACGCCGCCGACGTGCCCCACCCAGCTCGGTAAAAAAAAAATAGGACAAGTCTGGCGTGGAAAAAAAAAGACAAGTCCGACACCACGGTTGGGCGAGTCGAAAAAAAAGCAAGTCCCAAAAGGAAAAATCGTAGATCTGTAGGATGATTTTCAACACATCGCAGTGAGAAACTGCTCTAGTGGGTACGACACCCCGATCTTTAACTAGGTCGTCTGCAAATGATTTAGCACCTCGCCTTCGCGCAGGCTGCTCGCCACGACTTAGGCGCAAGTCGACATCGAAGGATCAAAAAGCAACGTCGCTATGAACGCTTGGCTGCCACAAGCCAGTTATCCCTGTGGTAACTTTTCTGACACCCCTTGCTTGAAACACGCAAACTCAAAGGGATCGATAGGCCACGCTTTCGCGGTCTGTATTCATACTGAAAATCCAAATCAAGTGAGTTTTTGCCCTTTTGCTCTACGCGAGGTTTCCGTCCTCGCTGAGCTCACCTTAGGACACCTGCATTACACCTTGACATATGTACCGCCCCAGTCAAACTCAAACTCAATGCATGTATCGCTCCACTTCGCGGCTACAGCTGAGCTCGGCCCCCTCAGGCAGCGTAGCGCTTCTCTTTGCTCTACCCGAGGTTTCCATGCTCGCTGAGCTCACCTTAGGACACCTGCATTACACCTTGACATATGTACCACCCCAGTCAAACTCAAATTCAATGCATGTATTGCTCCACTTCCGGCGACAGCTGCGCTGGGCCCCCTCAGGCAGCCTGGCGCGCTTCTTTGCTCTACCCGAGGTTTCCATCCTCGCTGAGCTCACCTTAGGACACCTGCATTACAACTCGACAGGTGTACCGCCCCAGTCAAACTCAATGCATGTATTAGCTCCAGATTTACCACAGTTATCCACTTCGCTTACGAGACTTAATAAACCAAGGCTGATTTGAGTCATTTGCAGTTTCGCTTTATGAGTTACTCGTACTTGCAATTGCATGGCTTCCATCCTCGCAGAGCTCACCTTAGGACACCTGCGTTACAACTTTACAGTTGTACCGCCCCAGTCAAACTCAATCTCAATGCATGTATTAGCGCTAGATTTACCACAGTTATCCACTTCGCTTACGAGACTTAATAAACCAAGGCTGATTTAAAAAGAGCTCACCTTAGGACACCTGCGTTACACCTTGACAGATGTACCGCCCCAGTCAAACTCACTCTTTGAGACAAGCATATCACTACTGGCAGGACAACCAAATAGATGCCACAGCTGCGCTCGGCTTCCTCAGGCAGCCTGGCGCGCTCCTATGCTCTACCCGAGGTTTCCATCCTCGCTGAGCTCACCTTAGGACACCTGCGTTACACCTTGACAGATGTACCGCCCCAGTCAAACTCAAACTCAATGCATGTATCGCTCCACTTCCGGCGACAGCTGCGTTCGGCCCCCACAAGCAGCCTGGCGCGCTCCTTTGCTCTACCCTCCTTTGCTCTACTCTCTCGCAGAGCTCACCTTAGGACACCTGCGTTACAACATTACAGTTGTACCGCCCCAGTCAAACTCAATCTCAATGCATGTATTAGCGCTAGATTTACCACAGTTATCCACTTCGCTTACGAGACTTAATAAACCAAGGCTGATTTAAAAAGAGCTCACCTTAGGACACCTGCGTTACACCTTGACAGATGTACCGCCCCAGTCAAACTCACTCTTTGAGACAAGCATATCACTACTGGCAGGACAACCAAATAGCTGCGACAGCTGCGGCCGGCCCCCTCAGGCAGCCTGGTGCGCTCCTTTGCTCTACCCGAGATTTCCATCCTCGCTGAGCTCACCTTAGGACACCTGCGTTACACCTTGACAGATGTACCGCCCCAGTCAAACTCAAACTCAATGCATGTATCGCTCCACTTCCGGCGACAGCTGCGTTCGGCCCCCACAAGCAGCCTGGCGCGCTCCTTTGCTCTACCCTCCTTTGCTCTACTCTCTCGCAGAGCTCACCTTAGGACACCTGCGTTACAACTTTACAGTTGTACCGCCCCAGTCAAACTCAATCTCAATGCATGTATTAGCGCTAGATTTACCACAGTTATCCACTTCGCTTACGAGACTTAATAAACCAAGGCTGATTTAAAAAGAGCTCACCTTAGGACACCTGCGTTACACCTTGACAGATGTACCGCCCCAGTCAAACTCACTCTTTGAGACAAGCATATCACTACTGGCAGGACAACCAAATAGATGCCACAGCTGCGCTCGGCTTCCTCAGGCAGCCTGGCGCGCTCCTATGCTCTACCCGAGGTTTCCATCCTCGCTGAGCTCACCTTAGGACACCTGCGTTACACTTTGTCAGATGTACCGCCCCAGTCAAACTTAAACTTATTGCATGTATACATAACAATGCGACCGTTCTGCTAGACCAAAAAGTGCTCAAGCCAGACGCTCGATCGAGCGCCTCCTACATATTAGTCGAGACAACGGCTCGCTCATTAGCATCGTCTTTGTACTTTAACATTTTTTAACTCTGCCGCTCTCGACACCGATGCGACGCTTCTGTCGTGACGCTGCACTCCCTCGCTGGCCTGACTTAGGCGCAAGTCGTTCAAAGATACCATCCTCGCTGAGCTCACCTTAGGACACCTGCGTTACACCTTGACAGATGTACCGCCCCAGTCAAACTCACTCTTTGAGACAAGCATATCACTACTGGCAGGACAACCAAATAGCTGCGACAGCTGCGCCCGGCCCCCTCAGGCAGCCTGGTGCGCTCCTTTGCTCTACCCGAGGTTTCCAACCTCGCTGAGCTCACCTTAGGACACCTGCGTTAGACCTTGTCAGATGTACCGCCCCAGTCAAACTCACTCTGTGAGACAAGCATATCACCACTGGCAGGACAACCAAATAGCTGCAACAGCTGTGCTCGGCCCCCTCAGGCAGCCTGGCGCACTCCTTTGCTCTACCCGAGGTTTCCATCCTCGCTGAGCTCCCCTTAGGACACCTGCGTTACACCTTGACAGATGTACCGCCCCAGTCAAACTCACTCTTTGAGACAAGCATATCAGTACTGGCAGGACAACCGAATAGCTGCGACAGCTGTGCTCGGCCCCCTCAGGCAGCCTGCCGCGCTCCTTTGCTCTACCCGAGGTTTCCATCCTCGCTGAGCTCACCTGAGGACACCTGCGTTACACCTTGACAGATGTACCGCCCCAGTCAAACTCACTCTTTGAGACAAGCATATCACTACTGGCAGGACAACCAAATAGCTGCGACAGCTGCGCTCGGCTTCCTCAGGCAGCCTGGCGCGCTCCTATGCTCTACCCGAGGTTTCCATCCTCGCTGAGCTCACCATAGGACACCTGCGTTACACCTTGACAGATGTACCGCCCCGTATGAATGAGTAACGGCCAATCACGTGGAAGATTTCAAATCGGGGCGCTAGCCAATGGGTGGCGGCCGCTCCCTCCTTTCGGATTGCGAAATGACACGTCGGCCCCGCTCGGCGTGGTGAAGATAAGTCCGACACCACGATGACGCCGCCGACGTGCCCCACCCAGCTCGGTAAAAAAAAAATAGGACAAGTCTGGCGTGGAAAAAAAAAGACAAGTCCGACACCACGGTTGGGCGAGTCGAAAAAAAAGCAAGTCCCAAAAGGAAAAATCGTAGATCTGTAGGATGATTTTCAACACATCGCAGTGAGAAACTGCTCTAGTGGGTACGACACCCCGATCTTTAACTAGGTCGTCTGCAAATGATTTAGCACCTCGCCTTCGCGCAGGCTGCTCGCCACGACTTAGGCGCAAGTCGACATCGAAGGATCAAAAAGCAACGTCGCTATGAACGCTTGGCTGCCACAAGCCAGTTATCCCTGTGGTAACTTTTCTGACACCCCTTGCTTGAAACACGCAAACTCAAAGGGATCGATAGGCCACGCTTTCGCGGTCTGTATTCATACTGAAAATCCAAATCAAGTGAGTTTTTGCCCTTTTGCTCTACGCGAGGTTTCCGTCCTCGCTGAGCTCACCTTAGGACACCTGCATTACACCTTGACATATGTACCGCCCCAGTCAAACTCAAACTCAATGCATGTATCGCTCCACTTCGCGGCTACAGCTGAGCTCGGCCCCCTCAGGCAGCGTAGCGCTTCTCTTTGCTCTACCCGAGGTTTCCATGCTCGCTGAGCTCACCTTAGGACACCTGCATTACACCTTGACATATGTACCACCCCAGTCAAACTCAAATTCAATGCATGTATTGCTCCACTTCCGGCGACAGCTGCGCTGGGCCCCCTCAGGCAGCCTGGCGCGCTTCTTTGCTCTACCCGAGGTTTCCATCCTCGCTGAGCTCAACTTAGGACACCTGCATTACAACTCGACAGGTGTACCGCCCCAGTCAAACTCAATGCATGTATTAGCTCCAGATTTACCACAGTTATCCACTTCGCTTACGAGACTTAATAAACCAAGGCTGATTTGAGTCATTTGCAGTTTCGCTTTATGAGTTACTCGTACTTGCAATTGCATGGCTTCCATCCTCGCAGAGCTCACCTTAGGACACCTGCGTTACAACTTTACAGTTGTACCGCCCCAGTCAAACTCAATCTCAATGCATGTATTAGCGCTAGATTTACCACAGTTATCCACTTCGCTTACGAGACTTAATAAACCAAGGCTGATTTAAAAAGAGCTCACCTTAGGACACCTGCGTTACACCTTGACAGATGTACCGCCCCAGTCAAACTCACTCTTTGAGACAAGCATATCACTACTGGCAGGACAACCAAATAGATGCCACAGCTGCGCTCGGCTTCCTCAGGCAGCCTGGCGCGCTCCTATGCTCTACCCGAGGTTTCCATCCTCGCTGAGCTCACCTTAGGACACCTGCGTTACACCTTGACAGATGTACCGCCCCAGTCAAACTCAAACTCAATGCATGTATCGCTCCACTTCCGGCGACAGCTGCGTTCGGCCCCCACAAGCAGCCTGGCGCGCTCCTTTGCTCTACCCTCCTTTGCTCTACTCTCTCGCAGAGCTCACCTTAGGACACCTGCGTTACAACATTACAGTTGTACCGCCCCAGTCAAACTCAATCTCAATGCATGTATTAGCGCTAGATTTACCACAGTTATCCACTTCGCTTACGAGACTTAATAAACCAAGGCTGATTTAAAAAGAGCTCACCTTAGGACACCTGCGTTACACCTTGACAGATGTACCGCCCCAGTCAAACTCACTCTTTGAGACAAGCATATCACTACTGGCAGGACAACCAAATAGCTGCGACAGCTGCGGCCGGCCCCCTCAGGCAGCCTGGTGCGCTCCTTTGCTCTACCCGAGATTTCCATCCTCGCTGAGCTCACCTTAGGACACCTGCGTTACACCTTGACAGATGTACCGCCCCAGTCAAACTCAAACTCAATGCATGTATCGCTCCACTTCCGGCGACAGCTGCGTTCGGCCCCCACAAGCAGCCTGGCGCGCTCCTTTGCTCTACCCTCCTTTGCTCTACTCTCTCGCAGAGCTCACCTTAGGACACCTGCGTTACAACTTTACAGTTGTACCGCCCCAGTCAAACTCAATCTCAATGCATGTATTAGCGCTAGATTTACCACAGTTATCCACTTCGCTTACGAGACTTAATAAACCAAGGCTGATTTAAAAAGAGCTCACCTTAGGACACCTGCGTTACACCTTGACAGATGTACCGCCCCAGTCAAACTCACTCTTTGAGACAAGCATATCACTACTGGCAGGACAACCAAATAGATGCCACAGCTGCGCTCGGCTTCCTCAGGCAGCCTGGCGCGCTCCTATGCTCTACCCGAGGTTTCCATCCTCGCTGAGCTCACCTTAGGACACCTGCGTTACACTTTGTCAGATGTACCGCCCCAGTCAAACTTAAACTTTTTGCATGTATACATAACAATGCGACCGTTCTGCTAGACCAAAAAGTGCTCAAGCCAGACGCTCGATCGAGCGCCTCCTACATATTAGTCGAGACAACGGCTCGCTCATTAGCATCGTCTTTGTACTTTAACATTTTTTAACTCTGCCGCTCTCGACACCGATGCGACGCTTCTGTCGTGACGCTGCACTCCCTCGCTGGCCTGACTTAGGCGCAAGTCGTTCAAAGATACCATCCTCGCTGAGCTCACCTTAGGACACCTGCGTTACACCTTGTCAGATGTACCGCCCCAGTCAAACTCACTCTGTGAGACAAGCATATCACCACTGGCAGGACAACCAAATAGCTGCAGCATCTGTGCTCGGCCCCCTCAGGCAGCCTGGCGCGCTCCTTTGCTCTACCCGAGGTTTCCATCCTCGCTGAGCTCCCCTTAGGACACCTGCGTTACACCTTGACAGATGTACCGCCCCAGTCAAACTCACTCTTTGAGACAAGCATATCAGTACTGGCAGGACAACCAAATAGCTGCGACAGCTGTGCTCGGCCCCCTCAGGCAGCCTGCCGCGCTCCTTTGCTCTACCCGAGGTTTCCATCCTCGCTGAGCTCACCTTAGGACACCTGCGTTACACCTTGACAGATGTACCGCCCCAGTCAAACTCACTCTTTGAGACAAGCATATCACTACTGGCAGGACAACCAAATAGCTGCGACAGCTGCGCTCGGCTTCCTCAGGCAGCCTGGCGCGCTCCTATGCTCTACCCGAGGTTTCCATCCTCGCTGAGCTCACCTTAGGACACCTGCGTTACACCTTGACAGATGTACCGCCCCAGTCAAACTCACTCTTTGAGACAAGCATATCACTACTGGCAGGACAACCAAATAGCTGCGACAGCTGCGCCCGGCCCCCTCAGGCAACCTGGTGCGCTCCTTTGCTCTACCCGAGGTTTCCATCCTCGCTGAGCTCCCCTTAGGACACCTGCGTTACACCTTGACAGATGTACCGCCCCAGTCAAACTCACTCTTTGAGACAAGCATATCACCACTGGCAGGACAACCAAATAGCTGCAACAGCTGTGCTCGGCCCCCTCAGGCAGCCTGGCGCACTCCTTTGCTCTACCCGAGGTTTCCATCCTCGCTGAGCTCCCCTTAGGACACCTGCGTTACACCTTGACAGATGTACCGCCCCAGTCAAACTCACTCTTTGAGACAAGCATATCACTACTGGCAGGACAACCAAATAGCTGCAACAGCTGTGCTCGGCCCCCTCAGGCAGCCTGGCGCACTCCTTTGCTCTACCCGAGGTTTCCATCCTCGCTGAGCTCCCCTTAGGACACCTGCGTTACACCTTGACAGATGTACCGCCCCAGTCAAACTCACTCTTTGAGACAAGCATATCACTACTGGCAGGACAACCAAATAGCTGCGACAGCTGCGCTCGGCTTCCTCAGGCAGCCTGGCGCGCTCCTATGCTCTACCCGAGGTTTCCATCCTCGCTGAGCTCACCTTAGGACACCTGCGTTACACCTTGACAGATGTACCGCCCCGTATGAATGAGTAACGGCCAATCACGTGGAAGATTTCAAATCGGGGCGCTAGCCAATGGATGGCGGCCGCTCCCTCCTTTCGGATTGCGAAATGACACGTCGGCCCCGCTCGGCGTGGTGAAGATAAGTCCGACACCACGATGACGCCGCCGACGTGCCCCACCCGGCTCGGTAAAAAAAAAATAGGACAAGTCTGGCGTGGAAAAAAAAAGACAAGTCCGACACCACGGTTGGGCGAGTCGAAAAAAAAGCAAGTCCCAAAAGGAAAAATCGTAGATCTGTAGGATGATTTTCAACACATCGCAGTGAGAAACTGCTCTAGTGGGTACGACACCCCGATCTTTAACTAGGTCGTCTGCAAATGATTTAGCACCTCGCCTTCGCGCAGGCTGCTCGCCACGACTTAGGCGCAAGTCGACATCGAAGGATCAAAAAGCAACGTCGCTATGAACGCTTGGCTGCCACAAGCCAGTTATCCCTGTGGTAACTTTTCTGACACCCCTTGCTTGAAACACGCAAACTCAAAGGGATCGATAGGCCACGCTTTCGCGGTCTGTATTCATACTGAAAATCCAAATCAAGTGAGTTTTTGCCCTTTTGCTCTACGCGAGGTTTCCGTCCTCGCTGAGCTCACCTTAGGACACCTGCATTACACCTTGACATATGTACCGCCCCAGTCAAACTCAAACTCAATGCATGTATCGCTCCACTTCGCGGCTACAGCTGAGCTCGGCCCCCTCAGGCAGCGTGGCGCTTCTTTTTGCTCTACCCGAGGTTTCCATGCTCGCTGAGCTCACCTTAGGACACCTGCATTACACCTTGACATATGTACCACCCCAGTCAAACTCAAATTCAATGCATGTATTGCTCCACTTCCGGCGACAGCTGCGCTGGGCCCCCTCAGGCAGCCTGGCGCGCTTCTTTGCTCTACCCGAGGTTTCCATCCTCGCTGAGCTCACCTTAGGACACCTGCATTACAACTCGACAGGTGTACCGCCCCAGTCAAACTCAATGCATGTATTAGCTCCAGATTTACCACAGTTATCCACTTCGCTTACGAGACTTAATAAACCAAGGCTGATTTGAGTCATTTGCAGTTTCGCTTTATGAGTTACTCGTACTTGCAATTGCATGGCTTCCATCCTCGCAGAGCTCACCTTAGGACACCTGCGTTACAACTTTACAGTTGTACCGCCCCAGTCAAACTCAATCTCAATGCATGTATTAGCGCTAGATTTACCACAATTATCCACTTCGCTTACGAGACTTAATAAACCAAGGCTGATTTAAAAAGAGCTCACCTTAGGACACCTGCGTTACACCTTGACAGATGTACCGCCCCAGTCAAACTCACTCTTTGAGACAAGCATATCACTACTGGCAGGACAACCAAATAGATGCCACAGCTGCGCTCGGCTTCCTCAGGCAGCCTGGCGCGCTCCTATGATCTACCCGAGGTTTCCATCCTCGCTGAGCTCACCTTAGGACACCTGCGTTACACCTTGACAGATGTACAGCCCCAGTCAAACTCAAACTCAATGCATGTATCGCTCCACTTCCGGCGACAGCTGCGTTCGGCCCCCACAAGCAGCCTGGCGCGCTCCTTTGCTCTACCCGAGGTTTCCAACCTCGCTGAGCTCACCTTAGGACACCTGCGTTACACTTTGTCAGATGTACCGCCCCAGTCAAACTTAAACTTATTGCATGTATACATAACAATGCGACCGTTCTGCTAGCCCAAAAAGTGCTCAAGCCAGACGCTCGATCGAGCGCCTCCTACATATTAGTCGAGACAACGGCTCGCTCATTAGCATCGTCTTTGTACTTTAACATTTTTTAACTCTGCCGCTCTCGACACCGATGCGACGCTTCTGTCGTGACGCTGCACTCTCTCGCTGGCCTGACTTAGGCGCAAGTCGTTCAAAGATACCATCCTCGCTGAGCTCACCTTAGGACACCTGCGTTACACCTTGTCAGATGTACCGCCCCAGTCAAACTCACTCTGTGAGACAAGCATATCACCACTGGCAGGACAACCAAATAGCTGCAACAGCTGTGCTCGGCCCCCTCAGGCAGCCTGGCGCGCTCCTTTGCTCTACCCGAGGTTTCCATCCTCGCTGAGCTCCCCTTAGGACACCTGCGTTACACCTTGACAGATGTACCGCCCCAGTCAAACTCACTCTTTGAGACAAGCATATCACTACTGGCAGGACAACCAAATAGCTGCGACAGCTGCGCCCGGCCCCCTCAGGCAGCCTGGTGCGCTCCTTTGCTCTACCCGAGGTTTCCAACCTCGCTGAGCTCACCTTAGGACACCTGCGTTACACCTTGACAGATGTACCGCCCCAGTCAAACTCACTCTTTGAGACAAGCATATCACTACTGGCAGGACAACCAAATAGTTGCGACAGCTGCGCTCGGCCCCTCAGGCAGCCTGGCGCGCTCCTTTGCTCTACCCGAGATTTCCATCCTCGCTGAGCTCACCTTAGGACACCTGCGTTACACCATGACAGATGTACCGCCCCAGTCAAACTCACTCTTTGAGACAAGCATATCACTACTGGCAGGACAACCAAATAGCTGCGACAGCTGCGTTCGGCCCCCTCAAGCAGCCTGGCGCGCTCCTTTGCTCTACCCGAGGTTTCCAACCTCGCTGAGCTCACCTTAGGACACCTGCGTTACACTTTGTCAGATGTACCGCCCCAGTCAAACTTAAACTTATTGCATGTATACATAACAATGCGACCGTTCTGCTAGCCCAAAAAGTGCTCAAGCCAGTTGCTCGATCGAGCGCCTCCTACATATTAGTCGAGACAACGGCTCGCTCATTAGCATCGTCTTTGTACTTTAACATTTTTTAACTCTGCCGCTCTCGACACCGATGCGACGCTTCTGTCGTGACGCTGCACTCTCTCGCTGGCCTGACTTAGGCGCAAGTCGTTCAAAGATACCATCCTCGCTGAGCTCACCTTAGGACACCTGCGTTACACCTTGTCAGATGTACCGCCCCAGTCAAACTCACTCTGTGAGACAAGCATATCACCACTGGCAGGACAACCAAATAGCTGCAACAGCTGTGCTCGGCCCCCTCAGGCAGCCTGGCGCGCTCCTTTGCTCTACCCGAGGTTTCCATCCTCGCTGAGCTCCCCTTAGGACACCTGCGTTACACCTTGACAGATGTACCGCCCCAGTCAAACTCACTCTTTGAGACAAGCATATCAGTACTGGCAGGACAACCAAATAGCTGCGACAGCTGTGCTCGGCCACCTCAGGCAGCCTGCCGCGCTCCTTTGCTCTACCCGAGATTTCCATCCTCGCTGAGCTCACCTTAGGACACCTGCGTTACACCTTGACAGATGTACCGCCCCAGTCAAACTCACTCTTTGAGACAAGCATATCACTACTGGCAGGACAACCAAATAGCTGCGACAGCTGCGCTCGGCTTCCTCAGGCAGCCTGGCGCGCTCCTTTGCTCTACCCGAGGTTTCCATCCTCGCTGAGCTCACCTTGGGACACCTGCGTTACACCTTGACAGATGTACCGCCCCAGTCAAACTCACTCTTTGAGACAAGCATATCACTACTGGCAGGACAACCAAATAGCTGCGACAGCTGCGCTCGGCCCCCTCAGGCAGCCTGGCGCGCTCCTTTGCTCTACCCGAGATTTCCATCCTCGCTGAGCTCACCTTAGGACACCTGCGTTACACCTTGACAGATGTACCGCCCCAGTCAAACTCACTCTTTGAGACAAGCATATCACTACTGGCAGGACAACCAAATACCTGCGACAGCTGCGCCCGGCCCCCTCAGGCAGCCTGGTGCGCTCCTTTGCTCTACCCGAGGTTTCCAACCTCGCTGAGCTCACCTTAGGACACCTGCGTTACACCTTGACAGATGTACCGCCCCAGTCAAACTCACTCTTTGAAACAAGCATATCACTACTGGCAGGACAACCAAATAGCTGCGACAGCTGCGCTCGGCCCCTCAGGCAGCCTGGCGCGCTCCTTTGCTCTACCCGAGATTTCCATCCTCGCTGAGCTCACCTTAGGAAATCTGCGTTACACCATGACAGATGTACCGCCCCAGTCAAACTCACTCTTTGAGACAAGCATATCACTACTGGCAGGACAACCAAATAGCTGCGACAGCTGCGTTCGGCCCCCTCAAGCAGCCTGGCGCGCTCCTTTGCTCTACCCGAGGTTTCCAACCTCGCTGAGCTCACCTTAGGACACCTGCGTTACACTTTGTCAGATGTACCGCCCCAGTCAAACTTAAACTTATTGCATGTATACATAACAATGCGACCGTTCTGCTAGCCCAAAAAGTGCTCAAGCCAGACGCTCGATCGAGCGCCTCCTACATATTAGTCGAGACAACGGCTCGCTCATTAGCATCGTCTTTGTACTTTAACATTTTTTAACTCTGCCGCTCTCGACACCGATGCGACGCTTCTGTCGTGACGCTGCACTCTCTCGCTGGCCTGACTTAGGCGCAAGTCGTTCAAAGATACCATCCTCGCTGAGCTCACCTTAGGACACCTGCGTTACACCTTGTCAGATGTACCGCCCCAGTCAAACTCACTCTGTGAGACAAGCATATCACCACTGGCAGGACAACCAAATAGCTGCAACAGCTGTGCTCGGCCCCCTCAGGCAGCCTGGCGCGCTCCTTTGCTCTACCCGAGGTTTCCATCCTCGCTGAGCTCCCCTTAGGACACCTGCGTTACACCTTGACAGATGTACCGCCCCAGTCAAACTCACTCTTTGAGACAAGCATATCAGTACTGGCAGGACAACCAAATAGCTGCGACAGCTGTGCTCGGCCCCCTCAGGCAGCCTGCCGCGCTCCTTTGCTCTACCCGAGATTTCCATCCTCGCTGAGCTCACCTTAGGACACCTGCGTTACACCTTGACAGATGTACCGCCCCAGTCAAACTCACTCTTTGAGACAAGCATATCACTACTGGCAGGACAACCAAATAGCTGCGACAGCTGCGCTCGGCTTCCTCAGGCAGCCTGGCGCGCTCCTATGCTCTACCCGAGGTTTCCATCCTCGCTGAGCTCACCTTAGGACACCTGCGTTACACCTTGACAGATGTACCGCCCCAGTCAAACTCAAACTCAATGCATGTATTGCTCCACTTCCGGCGACAGCTGCGTTCGGCCCCCTCAAGCAGCCTGGCGCGCTCCTTTGCTCTACCCGAGGTTTCCAACCTCGCTGAGCTCACCTTAGGACACCTGCGTTACACTTTGTCAGATGTACCGCCCCAGTCAAACTTAAACTTATTGCATGTATACATAACAATGCGACCGTTCTGCTAGCCCAAAAAGTGCTCAAGCCAGACGCTCGATCGAGCGCCTCCTACATATTAGTCGAGACAACGGCTCGCTCATTAGCATCGTCTTTGTACTTTAACATTTTTTGGCTCTGCCGCTCTCGACACCGATGCGACGCTTCTGTCGCGACGCTGCACTCTCTCGCTGGCCTGACTTAGGCGCAAGTCGTTCAAAGATACCATCCTCGTTGAAGTCACCTTAGGACACCTGCGTTACACCTTGACAGATGTACCGCCCCAGTCAAACTCACTCTTTGAGACAAGCATATCACTACTGGCAGGACAACCAAATAGCTGCGACAGCTGTGCTCGGCCCCCTCAGGCAGTCTGGCGCGCTCCTTTGCTCTACCCGAGGTTTCCATCCTCGCTGAGCTCACCTTAGGACACCTGCGTTACACCTTGACAGATGTACCGCCCCAGTCAAACTCACTCTTTGAGACAAGCATATCACTACTGGCAGGACAACCAAATAGCTGCGACAGCTGCGCTCGGCTTCCTCAGGCAGCCTGGCGCGCTCCTATGCTCTACCCGAGGTTTCCATCCTCGCTGAGCTCACCTTAGGACACCTGCGTTACACCTTGACAGATGTACCGCCCCAGTCAAACTCAAACTCAATGCATGTATCGCTCCACTTCCGGCGACAGCTGCGTTCGGCCCCCTCAAGCAGCCTGGCGCGCTCCTTTGCTCTACCCGAGGTTTCCAACCTCGCTGAGCTCACCTTAGGACACCTGCGTTACACTTTGTCAGATGTACCGCCCCAGTCAAACTTAAACTTATTGCATGTATACATAACAATGCGACCGTTCTGCTAGCCCAAAAAGTGCTCAAGCCAGACGCTCGATCGAGCGCCTCCTACATATTAGTCAAGACAACGGCTCGCTCATTAGCATCGTCTATGTACTTTAACATTTTTTGGCTCTGCCGATCTCGACATCGATGCGTCGCTTCTGTCGCGACGCTGCACTCTCTCGCTGGCCTGACTTAGGCGCAAGTCGTTCAAAGATACCATCCTCGTTGAAGTCACCTTAGGACACCTGCGTTACACCTTGACAGATGTACCGCCCCAGTCAAACTCACCCTTTGAGACAAGCATATCACTACTGGCAGGACAACCAAATAGCTGCGACAGCTGCGCACGGCCCCCTCAGACAACCTGGCGCGCTCCTTTGCTCTACCCGAGGTTTCCATCCTCGCTGAGCTCACCTTAGGACACCTGCGTTACACCTTGACAGATGTACCGCCCCAGTCAAACTCAAACTCAATGCATGTATTAGCACTAAATTTACCACAGTTATCCACTTCGCTTACGAGACTTAATAAACCAAGGCTGATTTAAAAAGAGCTCACCTTAGGACACCTGCGTTACACCTTGACAGATGTACCGCCCCAGTCAAACTCACTCTTTGAGACAAGCATATCACTACTGGCAGGACAACCAAATAGCTGCGACAGCTGCGCCCGGCCCCCTCAGGCAGCCTGGTGCGCTCCTTTGCTCTACCCGAGGTTTCCAACCTCGCTGATCTCACCTTAGGACACCTGCGTTACACCTTGTCAGATGTACCGCCCCAGTCAAACTCACTCTGTGAGACAAACATATCACCACTGGCAGGACAACCAAATAGATGCAACAGCTGTGCTCGACCCCCTCAGGCAGCCTGGCGCGCTCCTTTGCTCTACCCGAGGTTTCCATCCTCGCTGAGCTCCCCTTAGGACACCTGCGTTACATCTTGACAGATGTACCGCCCCAGTCAAACTCACTCTTTGAGACAAGCATATCACTACTGGCAGGACAACCAAATAGCTGCGACAGCTGCGCTCGGCCCCTTCAGGCAGCCTGGCGCGCTCCTTTGCTCTACCCGAGATTTTCATCCTCGCTGAGCTCACCTTAGGACACCTGCGTTACACCTTGACAGATGTACCGCCCCAGTCAAACTCACTCTTTGAGACAAGCATATCACTACTGGCAGGACAACCAAATAGCTGCGACAGCTGCGCACGGCCCCCTCAGACAGCCTGGCGCGCTCCTTTGCTCTACCCGAGATTTCCATCCTCGCTGAGCTCACCTTAGGACACCTGCGTTACACCTTGACAGATGTACCGCCCCAGTCAAACTCACTCTTTGAGACAAGCATATCACTACTGGCAGGACAACCAAATAGCTGCGACAGCTGCGCCCGGCCCCCTCAGGCAGCCTGGTGCGCTCCTTTGCTCTACCCGAGGTTTCCAACCTCGCTGAGCTCACCTTAGGACACCTGCGTTACACCTTGTCAGATGTACCGCCCCAGTCAAACTCACTCTGTGAGACAAGCATATCACCACTGGCAGGACAACCAAATAGCTGCAACAGCTGCGCTCGGCCCCCTCAGGCAGCCTGCCGCGCTCCTTTGCTCTACCCGAGGTTTCCAACCTCGCTGAGCTCACCTCAGGACACCTGCGTTACACCTTGACAGATGTACCGCCCCAGTCAAACTCACTCTTTGAGACAAGCATATCACTACTGGCAGGACAACCAAATAGCTGCGACAGCTGCGCTCGGCCCCTCAGGCAGCCTGGCGCGCTCCTTTGCTCTACCCGAGATTTCCATCCTCGCTGAGCTCACCTTAGGACACCTGCGTTACACCTTGACAGATGTACCGCCCCAGTCAAACTCACTCTTTGAGACAAGCATATCACTACTGGCAGGACAACCAAATAGCTGCGACAGCTGCGCCCGGCCCCCTCAGGCAGCCTGGTGCGCTCCTTTGCTCTACCCGAGGTTTCCAACCTCGCTGAGCTCACCTTAGGACACCTGCGTTAGACCTTGTCAGATGTACCGCCCCAGTCAAACTCACTCTGTGAGACAAGCATATCACCACTGGCAGGACAACCAAATAGCTGCAACAGCTGTGCTCGGCCCCCTCAGGCAGCCTGGCGCACTCCTTTGCTCTACCCGAGGTTTCCATCCTCGCTGAGCTCCCCTTAGGACACCTGCGTTACACCTTGACAGATGTACCGCCCCAGTCAAACTCACTCTTTGAGACAAGCATATCAGTACTGGCAGGACAACCGAATAGCTGCGACAGCTGTGCTCGGCCCCCTCAGGCAGCCTGCCGCGCTCCTTTGCTCTACCCGAGGTTTCCATCCTCGCTGAGCTCACCTGAGGACACCTGCGTTACACCTTGACAGATGTACCGCCCCAGTCAAACTCACTCTTTGAGACAAGCATATCACTACTGGCAGGACAACCAAATAGCTGCGACAGCTGCGCTCGGCTTCCTCAGGCAGCCTGGCGCGCTCCTATGCTCTACCCGAGGTTTCCATCCTCGCTGAGCTCACCATAGGACACCTGCGTTACACCTTGACAGATGTACCGCCCCGTATGAATGAGTAACGGCCAATCACGTGGAAGATTTCAAATCGGGGCGCTAGCCAATGGGTGGCGGCCGCTCCCTCCTTTCGGATTGCGAAATGACACGTCGGCCCCGCTCGGCGTGGTGAAGATAAGTCCGACACCACGATGACGCCGCCGACGTGCCCCACCCAGCTCGGTAAAAAAAAATAGGACAAGTCTGGCGTGGAAAAAAAAAGACAAGTCCGACACCACGGTTGGGCGAGTCGAAAAAAAAAGCAAGTCCCAAAAGGAAAAATCGTAGATCTGTAGGATGATTTTCAACACATCGCAGTGAGAAACTGCTCTAGTGGGTACGACACCCCGATCTTTAACTAGGTCGTCTGCAAATGATTTAGCACCTCGCCTTCGCGCAGGCTGCTCGCCACGACTTAGGCGCAAGTCGACATCGAAGGATCAAAAAGCAACGTCGCTATGAACGCTTGGCTGCCACAAGCCAGTTATCCCTGTGGTAACTTTTCTGACACCCCTTGCTTGAAACACGCAAACTCAAAGGGATCGATAGGCCACGCTTTCGCGGTCTGTATTCATACTGAAAATCCAAATCAAGTGAGTTTTTGCCCTTTTGCTCTACGCGAGGTTTCCGTCCTCGCTGAGCTCACCTTAGGACACCTGCATTACACCTTGACATATGTACCGCCCCAGTCAAACTCAAACTCAATGCATGTATCGCTCCACTTCCGGCGACAGCTGCGCTGGGCCCCCTCAGGCAGCCTGGCGCGCTTCTTTGCTCTACCCGAGGTTTCCATCCTCGCTGAGCTCACCTTAGGACACCTGCATTACAACTCGACAGGTGTACCGCCCCAGTCAAACTCAATGCATGTATTAGCTCCAGATTTACCACAGTTATCCACTTCGCTTACGAGACTTAATAAACCAAGGCTGATTTGAGTCATTTGCAGTTTCGCTTTATGAGTTACTCGTACTTGCAATTGCATGGCTTCCATCCTCGCAGAGCTCACCTTAGGACACCTGCGTTACAACTTTACAGTTGTACCGCCCCAGTCAAACTCAATCTCAATGCATGTATTAGCGCTAGATTTACCACAGTTATCCACTTCGCTTACGAGACTTAATAAACCAAGGCTGATTTAAAAAGAGCTCACCTTAGGACACCTGCGTTACACCTTGACAGATGTACCGCCCCAGTCAAACTCACTCTTTGAGACAAGCATATCACTACTGGCAGGACAACCAAATAGATGCCACAGCTGCGCTCGGCTTCCTCAGGCAGCCTGGCGCGCTCCTATGCTCTACCCGAGGTTTCCATCCTCGCTGAGCTCACCTTAGGACACCTGCGTTACACCTTGACAGATGTACCGCCCCAGTCAAACTCAAACTCAATGCATGTATCGCTCCACTTCCGGCGACAGCTGCGTTCGGCCCCCACAAGCAGCCTGGCGCGCTCCTTTGCTCTACCCTCCTTTGCTCTACTCTCTCGCAGAGCTCACCTTAGGACACCTGCGTTACAACTTTACAGTTGTACCGCCCCAGTCAAACTCAATCTCAATGCATGTATTAGCGCTAGATTTACCACAGTTATCCACTTCGCTTACGAGACTTAATAAACCAAGGCTGATTTAAAAAGAGCTCACCTTAGGACACCTGCGTTACACCTTGACAGATGTACCGCCCCAGTCAAACTCACTCTTTGAGACAAGCATATCACTACTGGCAGGACAACCAAATAGCTGCGACAGCTGCGGCCGGCCCCCTCAGGCAGCCTGGTGCGCTCCTTTGCTCTACCCGAGATTTCCATCCTCGCTGAGCTCACCTTAGGACACCTGCGTTACACCTTGACAGATGTACCGCCCCAGTCAAACTCAAACTCAATGCATGTATCGCTCCACTTCCGGCGACAGCTGCGTTCGGCCCCCACAAGCAGCCTGGCGCGCTCCTTTGCTCTACCCTCCTTTGCTCTACTCTCTCGCAGAGCTCACCTTAGGACACCTGCGTTACAACTTTACAGTTGTACCGCCCCAGTCAAACTCAATCTCAATGCATGTATTAGCGCTAGATTTACCACAGTTATCCACTTCGCTTACGAGACTTAATAAACCAAGGCTGATTTAAAAAGAGCTCACCTTAGGACACCTGCGTTACACCTTGACAGATGTACCGCCCCAGTCAAACTCACTCTTTGAGACAAGCATATCACTACTGGCAGGACAACCAAATAGATGCCACAGCTGCGCTCGGCTTCCTCAGGCAGCCTGGCGCGCTCCTATGCTCTACCCGAGGTTTCCATCCTTGCTGAGCTCACCTTAGGACACCTGCGTTACACTTTGTCAGATGTACCGCCCCAGTCAAACTTAAACTTATTGCATGTATACATAACAATGCGACCGTTCTGCTAGCCCAAAAAGTGCTCAAGCCAGACGCTCGATCGAGCGCCTCCTACATATTAGTCGAGACAACGGCTCGCTCATTAGCATCGTCTTTGTACTTTAACATTTTTTAACTCTGCCGCTCTCGACACCGATGCGACGCTTCTGTCGTGACGCTGCACTCCCTCGCTGGCCTGACTTAGGCGCAAGTCGTTCAAAGATACCATCCTCGCTGAGCTCACCTTAGGACACCTGCGTTACACCTTGTCAGATGTACCGCCCCAGTCAAACTCACTCTGTGAGACAAGCATATCACCACTGGCAGGACAACCAAATAGCTGCAACATCTGTGCTCGGCCCCCTCAGGCAGCCTGGCGCGCTCCTTTGCTCTACCCGAGGTTTCCATCCTCGCTGAGCTCCCCTTAGGACACCTGCGTTACACCTTGACAGATGTACCGCCCCAGTCAAACTCACTCTTTGAGACAAGCATATCAGTACTGGCAGGACAACCAAATAGCTGCGACAGCTGTGCTCGGCCCCCTCAGGCAGCCTGCCGCGCTCCTTTGCTCTACCCGAGGTTTCCATCCTCGCTGAGCTCACCTTAGGACACCTGCGTTACACCTTGACAGATGTACCGCCCCAGTCAAACTCACTCTTTGAGACAAGCATATCACTACTGGCAGGACAACCAAATAGCTGCGACAGCTGCGCTCGGCTTCCTCAGGCAGCCTGGCGCGCTCCTATGCTCTACCCGAGGTTTCCATCCTCGCTGAGCTCACCTTAGGACACCTGCGTTACACCTTGACAGATGTACCGCCCCAGTCAAACTCACTCTTTGAGACAAGCATATCACTACTGGCAGGACAACCAAATAGCTGCGACAGCTGCGCCCGGCCCCCTCAGGCAACCTGGTGCGCTCCTTTGCTCTACCCGAGGTTTCCAACCTCGCTGAGCTCACCTTAGGACACCTGCGTTACACCTTGACAGATGTACCGCCCAGTCAAACTCACTCTTTGAGACAAGCATATCACTACTGGCAGGACAACCAAATAGCTGCGACAGCTGCGCTCGGCCCCCTCAGGCAGCCTGGCGCGCTCCTTTGCTCTACCCGAGATTTCCATCCTCGCTGAGCCCACCTTAGGACACCTGCGTTACACCTTGACAGATGTACCGCCCCAGTCAAACTCACTCTTTGAGACAAGCATATCACTACTGGCAGGACAACCAAATAGCTGCGACAGCTGCGCCCGGCCCCCTCAGGCAGCCTGGTGCGCTCCTTTGCTCTACCCGAGGTTTCCAACCTCGCTGAGCTCACCTTAGGACACCTGCGTTACACCTTGACAGATGTACCGCCCCAGTCAAACTCACTCTTTGAGACAAGCATATCACTACTGGCAGGACAACCAAATAGCTGCGACAGCTGCGCTCGGCCCCTCAGGCAGCCTGGCGCGCTCCTTTGCTCTACCCGAGATTTCCATCCTCGCTGAGCTCACCTTAGGACACCTGCGTTACACCTTGACAGATGTACCGCCCCAGTCAAACTCACTCTTTGAGACAAGCATATCACTACTGGCAGGACAACCAAATAGCTGCGACAGCTGCGTTCGGCCCCCTCAAGCAGCCTGGCGCGCTCCTTTGCTCTACCCGAGGTTTCCAACCTCGCTGAGCTCACCTTAGGACACCTGCGTTACACTTTGTCAGATGTACCGCCCCAGTCAAACTTAAACTTATTGCATGTATACATAACAATGCGACCGTTCTGCTAGCCCAAAAAGTGCTCAAGCCAGACGCTCGATCGAGCGCCTCCTACATATTAGTCGAGACAACGGCTCGCTCATTAGCATCGTCTTTGTACTTTAACATTTTTTAACTCTGCCGCTCTCGACACCGATGCGACGCTTCTGTCGTGACGCTGCACTCTCTCGCTGGCCTGACTTAGGCGCAAGTCGTTCAAAGATACCATCCTCGCTGAGCTCACCTTAGGACACCTGCGTTACACCTTGTCAGATGTACCGCCCCAGTCAAACTCACTCTGTGAGACAAGCATATCACCACTGGCAGGACAACCAAATAGCTGCAACAGCTGTGCTCGGCCCCCTCAGGCAGCCTGGCGCGCTCCTTTGCTCTACCCGAGATTTCCATCCTCGCTGAGCTCACCTTAGGACACCTGCGTTACACCTTGACAGATGTACCGCCCCAGTCAAACTCACTCTTTGAGACAAGCATATCACTACTGGCAGGACAACCAAATAGCTTCGACAGCTGCGCTCGGCTTCCTCAGGCAGCCTGGCGCGCTCCTATGCTCTACCCGAGGTTTCCATCCTCGCTGAGCTCACCTTAGGACACCTGCGTTACACCTTGACAGATGTACCGCCCCAGTCAAACTCAAACTCAATGCATGTATTGCTCCACTTCCGGCGACAGCTGCGTTCGGCCCCCTCAAGCAGCCTGGCGCGCTCCTTTGCTCTACCCGAGGTTTCCAAACTCGCTGAGCTCACCTTAGGACACCTGCGTTACACTTTGTCAGATGTACCGCCCCAGTCAAACTTAAACTTATTGCATGTATACATAACAATGCGACCGTTCTGCTAGCCCAAAAAGTGCTCAAGCCAGACGCTCGATCGAGCGCCTCCTACATATTAGTCGAGACAACGGCTCGCTCATTAGCATCGTCTTTGTACTTTAACATTTTTTGGCTCTGCCGCTCTCGACACCGATGCGACGCTTCTGTCGCGACGCTGCACTCTCTCGCTGGCCTGACTTAGGCGCAAGTCGTTCAAAGATACCATCCTCGTTGAAGTCACCTTAGGACACCTGCGTTACACCTTGACAGATGTACCGCCCCAGTCAAACTCACTCTTTGAGACAAGCATATCACTACTGGCAGGACAACCAAATAGCTGCGACAGCTGTGCTCGGCCACCTCAGGCAGTCTGGCGCGCTCCTTTGCTCTACCCGAGGTTTCCATCCTCGCTGAGCTCACCTTAGGACACCTGCGTTACACCTTGACAGATGTACCGCCCCAGTCAAACTCACTCTTTGAGACAAGCATATCACTACTGGCAGGACAACCAAATAGCTGCGACAGCTGCGCTCGGCCCCCTCAGGCAGCCTGGCGCGCTCCTTTGCTCTACCCGAGATTTCCATCCTCGCTGAGCTCACCTTAGGACACCTGCGTTACACCTTGACAGATGTACCGCCCCAGTCAAACTCACTCTTTGAGACAAGCATATCACTACTGGCAGGACAACCAAATAGCTGCGACAGCTGCGCCCGGCCCCCTCAGGCAGCCTGGTGCGCTCCTTTGCTCTACCCGAGGTTTCCAACCTCGCTGAGCTTACCTTAGGACACCTGCGTTACACCTTGACAGATGTACCGCCCAGTCAAACTCACTCTTTGAGACAAGCATATCACTACTGGCAGGACAACCAAATAGCTGCGACAGATGCGCTCGGCCCCCTCAGGCAGCCTGGCGCGCTCCTTTGCTCTACCCGAGATTTCCATCCTCGCTGAGCTCACCTTAGGACACCTGCGTTACACCTTGACAGATGTACCGCCCCAGTCAAACTCACTCTTTGAGACAAGCATATCACTACTGGCAGGACAACCAAATAGCTGCGACAGCTGCGCCCGGCCCCCTCAGGCAGCCTGGTGCGCTCCTTTGCTCTACCCGAGGTTTCCAACCTCGCTGAGCTCACCTTAGGACACCTGCGTTACACCTTGACAGATGTACCGCCCCAGTCAAACTCACTCTTTGAGACAAGCATATCACTACTGGCAGGACAACCAAATAGCTGCGACAGCTGCGCTCGGCCCCTCAGGCAGCCTGGCGCGCTCCTTTGCTCTACCCGAGATTTCCATCCTCGCTGAGCTCACCTTAGGACACCTGCGTTACACCTTGACAGATGTACCGCCCCAGTCAAACTCACTCTTTGAGACAAGCAGATCACTACTGGCAGGACAACCAAATAGCTGCGACAGCTGCGTTCGGCCCCCTCAAGCAGCCTGGCGCGCTCCTTTGCTCTACCCGAGGTTTCCAACCTCGCTGAGCTCACCTTAGGACACCTGCGTTACACTTTGTCAGATGTACCGCCCCAGTCAAACTTAAATTTATTGCATGTATACATAACAATGCGACCGTTCTGCTAGCCCAAAAAGTGCTCAAGCCAGACGCTCGATCGAGCGCCTCCTACATATTAGTCGAGACAACGGCTCGCTCATTAGCATCGTCTTTGTACTTTAACATTTTTTAACTCTGCCGCTCTCGACACCGATGCGACGCTTCTGTCGTGACGCTGCACTCTCTCGCTGGCCTGACTTAGGCGCAAGTCGTTCAAAGATACCATCCTCGCTGAGCTCACCTTAGGACACCTGCGTTACACCTTGTCAGATGTACCGCCCCAGTCAAACTCACTCTGTGAGACAAGCATATCACCACTGGCAGGACAACCAAATAGCTGCAACAGCTGTGCTCGGCCCCCTCAGGCAGCCTGGCGCGCTCCTTTGCTCTACCCGAGGTTTCCATCCTCGCTGAGCTCCCCTTAGGACACCTGCGTTACACCTTGACAGATGTACCGCCCCAGTCAAACTCACTCTTTGAGACAAGCATATCAGTACTGGCAGGACAACCAAATAGCTGCGACAGCTGTGCTCGGCCCCCTCAGGCAGCCTGCCGCGCTCCTTTGCTCTACCCGAGATTTCCATCCTCGCTGAGCTCACCTTAGGACACCTGCGTTACACCTTGACAGATGTACCGCCCCAGTCAAACTCACTCTTTGAGACAAGCATATCACTACTGGCAGGACAACCAAATAGCTGCGACAGCTGCGCTCGGCTTCCTCAGGCAGCCTGGCGCGCTCCTATGCTCTACCCGAGGTTTCCATCCTCGCTGAGCTCACCTTAGGACACCTGCGTTACACCTTGACAGATGTACCGCCCCAGTCAAACTCAAACTCAATGCATGTATCGCTCCACTTCCGGCGACAGCTGCGTTCGGCCCCCTCAAGCAGCCTGGCGCGCTCCTTTGCTCTACCCGAGGTTTCCAACCTCGCTGAGCTCACCTTAGGACACCTGCGTTACACTTTGTCAGATGTACCGCCCCAGTCAAACTTAAACTTATTGCATGTATACATAACAATGCGACCGTTCTGCTAGCCCAAAAAGTGCTCAAGCCAGACGCTCGATCGAGCGCCTCCTACATATTAGTCAAGACAACGGCTCGCTCATTAGCATCGTCTTTGTACTTTAACATTTTTTGGCTCTGCCGATCTCGACATCGATGCGTCGCTTCTGTCGCGACGCTGCACTCTCTCGCTGGCCTGACTTAGGCGCAAGTCATTCAAAGATACCATCCTAGTTGAAGTCACCTTAGGACACCTGCGTTACACCTTGACAGATGTACCGCCCCAGTCAAACTCACCCTTTGAGACAAGCATATCACTACTGGCAGGACAACCAAATAGCTGCGACAGCTGCGCACGGCCCCCTCAGACAGCCTGGCGCGCTCCTTTGCTCTACCCGAGGTTTCCATCCTCGCTGAGCTCACCTTAGGTCACCTGCGTTACACCTTGACAGATGTACCGCCCCAGTCAAACTCAAACTCAATGCATGTATTAGCGCTAAATTTACCACAGTTATCCACTTTGCTTACGAGACTTAATAAACAAAGGCTGATTTAAAAAGAGCTCACCTTAGGACACCTGCGTTACACCTTGACAGATGTACCGCCCCAGTCAAACTCACTCTTTGAGACAAGCATATCACTACTGGCAGGACAACCAAATAGCTGCGACAGCTGCGCCCGGCCCCCTCAGGCAGCCTGGTGCGCTCCTTTGCTCTACCCGAGGTTTCCAACCTCGCTGATCTCACCTTAGGACACCTTCGTTACACCTTGTCAGATGTACCGCCCCAGTCAAACTCACTCTGTGAGACAAACATATCACCACTGGCAGGACAACCAAATAGCTGCAACAGCTGTGCTCGGCCCCCTCAGGCAGCCTGGCGCGCTCCTTTGCTCTACCCGAGCTGAGCTCCCCTTAGGACACCTGCGTTACATCTTGACAGATGTACCGCCCCAGTCAAACTCACTCTTTGAGACAAGCATATCACTACTGGCAGGACAACCAAATAGCTGCGACAGCTGCGCTCGGCCCCTTCAGGCAGCCTGGCGCGCTCCTTTGCTCTACCCGAGATTTTCATCCTCGCTGAGCTCACCTTAGGACACCTGCGTTACACCTTGACAGATGTACCGCCCCAGTCAAACTCACTCTTTGAGACAAGCATATCACTACTGGCAGGACAACCAAATAGCTGCGACAGCTGCGCACGGCCCCCTCAGACAGCCTGGCGCGCTCCTTTGCTCTACCCGAGATTTCCATCCTCGCTGAGCTCACTTTAGGACACCTGCGTTACACCTTGACAGATGTACCGCCCCAGTCAAACTCACTCTTTGAGACAAGCATATCACTACTGGCAGGACAACCAAATAGCTGCGACAGCTGCGCCCGGCCCCCTCAGGCAGCCTGGTGCGCTCCTTTGCTCTACCCGAGGTTTCCAACCTCGCTGAGCTCACCTTAGGACACCTGCGTTACACCTTGTCAGATGTACCGCCCCAGTCAAACTCACTCTGTGAGACAAGCATATCACCACTGGCAGGACAACCAAATAGCTGCAACAGCTGCGCTGGGCCCCCTCAGGCAGCCTGGCGCGCTTCTTTGCTCTACCCGAGGTTTCCATCCTCGCTGAGCTCACCTTAGGACACCTGCATTACAACTCGACAGGTGTACCGCCCCAGTCAAACTCAATGCATGTATTAGCTCCAGATTTACCACAGTTATCCACTTCGCTTACGAGACTTAATAAACCAAGGCTGATTTGAGTCATTTGCAGTTTCGCTTTATGAGTTACTCGTACTTGCAATTGCATGGCTTCCATCCTCGCAGAGCTCACCTTAGGACACCTGCGTTACAACTTTACAGTTGTACCGCCCCAGTCAAACTCAATCTCAATGCATGTATTAGCGCTAGATTTACCACAGTTATCCACTTCGCTTACGAGACTTAATAAACCAAGGCTGATTTAAAAAGAGCTCACCTTAGGACACCTGCGTTACACCTTGACAGATGTACCGCCCCAGTCAAACTCACTCTTTGAGACAAGCATATCACTACTGGCAGGACAACCAAATAGATGCCACAGCTGCGCTCGGCTTCCTCAGGCAGCCTGGCGCGCTCCTATGCTCTACCCGAGGTTTCCATCCTCGCTGAGCTCACCTTAGGACACCTGCGTTACACCTTGACAGATGTACCGCCCCAGTCAAACTCAAACTCAATGCATGTATCGCTCCACTTCCGGCGACAGCTGCGTTCGGCCCCCACAAGCAGCCTGGCGCGCTCCTTTGCTCTACCCGAGGTTTCCAACCTCGCTGAGCTCACCTTAGGACACCTGCGTTACACTTTGTCAGATGTACCGCCCCAGTCAAACTTAAACTTATTGCATGTATACATAACAATGCGACCGTTCTGCTAGCCCAAAAAGTGCTCAAGCCAGACGCTCGATCGAGCGCCTCCTACATATTAGTCGAGACAACGGCTCGCTCATTAGCATCGTCTTTGTACTTTAACATTTTTAAACTCTGCCGCTCTCGACACCGATGCGACGCTTCTGTCGTGACGCTGCACTCTCTCGCTGGCCTGACTTAGGCGCAAGTCGTTCAAAGATACCATCCTCGCTGAGCTCACCTTAGGACACCTGCGTTACACCTTGTCAGATGTACCGCCCCAGTCAAACTCACTCTGTGAGACAAGCATATCACCACTGGCAGGACAACCAAATAGCTGCAACAGCTGTGCTCGGCCCCCTCAGGCAGCCTGGCGCGCTCCTTTGCTCTACCCGAGGTTTCCATCCTCGCTGAGCTCCCCTTAGGACACCTGCGTTACACCTTGACAGATGTACCGCCCCAGTCAAACTCACTCTTTGAGACAAGCATATCAGTACTGGCAGGACAACCAAATAGCTGCGACAGCTGTGCTCGGCCCCCTCAGGCAGCCTGCCGCGCTCCTTTGCTCTACCCGAGATTTCCATCCTCGCTGAGCTCACCTTCGGACACCTGCGTTACACCTTGACAGATGTACCGCCCCAGTCAAACTCACTCTTTGAGACAAGCATATCACTACTGGCAGGACAACCAAATAGCTGCGACAGCTGCGCTCGGCTTCCTCAGGCAGCCTGGCGCGCTCCTATGCTCTACCCGAGGTTTCCATCCTCGCTGAGCTCACCTTAGGACACCTGCGTTACACCTTGACAGATGTACCGCCCCAGTCAAACTCAAACTCAATGCATGTATTGCTCCACTTCCGGCGACAGCTGCGTTCGGACCCCTCAAGCAGCCTGGCGCGCTCCTTTGCTCTACCCGAGGTTTCCAACCTCGCTGAGCTCACCTTAGGACACCTGCGTTACACTTTGTCAGATGTACCGCCCCAGTCAAACTTAAACTTATTGCATGTATACATAACAATGCGACCGTTCTGCTAGCCCAAAAAGTGCTCAAGCCAGTCGCTCGATCGAGCGCCTCCTACATATTAGTCGAGACAACGGCTCGCTCATTAGCATCGTCTTTGTACTTTAACATTTTTTGGCTCTGCCGCTCTCGACACCGATGCGACGCTTCTGTCGCGACGCTGCACTCTCTCGCTGGCCTGACTTAGGCGCAAGTCGTTCAAAGATACCATCCTCGTTGAAGTCACCTTAGGACCTGCGTTACACCTTGACAGATGTACCGCCCCAGTCAAACTCACTCTTTGAGACAAGCATATCACTACTGGCAAGACAACCAAATAGCTGCGACAGCTGTGCTCGGCCCCCTCAGGCAGTCTGGCGCGCTCCTTTGCTCTACCCGAGGTTTCCATCCTCGCTGAGCTCACCTTAGGACACCTGCGTTACACCTTGACAGATGTACCGCCCCAGTCAAACTCACTCTTTGAGACAAGCATATCACTACTGGCAGGACAACCAAATAGCTGCGACAGCTGCGCTCGGCCCCCTCAGGCAGCCTGGCGCGCTCCTTAGCTCTACCCGAGATTTCCATCCTCGCTGAGCTCACCTTAGGACACCTGCGTTACACCTTGACAGATGTACCGCCCCAGTCAAACTCACTCTTTGAGACAAGCATATCACTACTGGCAGGACAACCAAATAGCTGCGACAGCTGCGCCCGGCCCCCTCAGGCAGCCTGGTGCGCTCCTTTGCTCTACCCGAGGTTTCCAACCTCGCTGAGCTCACCTTAGGACACCTGCGTTACACCTTGACAGATGTACCGCCCAGTCAAACTCACTCTTTGAGACAAGCATATCACTACTGGCAGGACAACCAAATAGCTGCGACAGCTGCGCTCGGCCCCCTCAGGCAGCCTGCCGCGCTCCTTTGCTCTACCCGAGATTTCCATCCTCGCTGAGCTCACCTTAGGACACCTGCGTTACACCTTGACAGATGTACCGCCCCAGTCAAACTCACTCTTTGAGACAAGCATATCACTACTGGCAGGACAACCAAATAGCTGCGACAGCTGCGCCCGGCCCCCTCAGGCAGCCTGGTGCGCTCCTTTGCTCTACCCGAGGTTTCCATCCTCGCTGAGCTCACCTTAGGACACCTGCGTTACACCTTGACAGATGTACCGCCCCAGTCAAACTCAAACTCAATGCATGTATTCCTCCACTTCCGGCGACATCTGCGTTCAGCCCCCTCAAGCAGCCTGGCGCGCTCCTTTGCTCTACCCGAGGTTTCCAACCTCGCTGAGCTCACCTTAGGACACCTGCGTTACACTTTGTCAGATGTACCGCCCCAGTCAAACTTAAACTTATTGCATGTATACATAACAATGCGACCGTTCTGCTAGCCCAAAAAGTGCTCAAGCCAGACGCTCGATCGAGCGCCTCCTACATATTAGTCGAGACAACGGCTCGCTCATTAGCATCGTCTTTGTACTTTAACATTTTTTGGCTCTGCCGCTCTCGACACCGATGCGACGCTTCTGTCGCGACGCTGCACTCTCTCGCTGGCCTGACTTAGGCGCAAGTCGTTCAAAGATACCATCCTCGTTGAAGTCACCTTAGGACACCTGCGTTACACCTTGACAGATGTACCGCCCCAGTCAAACTCACTCTTTGAGACAAGCATATCACTACTGGCAGGACAACCAAATAGCTGCGACAGCTGTGCTCGGCCCCCTCAGGCAGTCTGGCGCGCTCCTTTGCTCTACCCGAGGTTTCCATCTTCGCTGAGCTCACCTTAGGACACCTGCGTTACACCTTGACAGATGTACCGCCCCAGTCAAACTCACTCTTTGAGACAAGCATATCACTACTGGCAGGACAACCAAATAGCTGCGACAGCTGCGCTCGGCCCCCTCAGGCAGCCTGGCGCGCTCCTTTGCTCTACCCGAGATTTCCATCCTCGCTGAGCTCACCTTAGGACACCTGCGTTACACCTTGACAGATGTACCGCCCCAGTCAAACTCACTCTTTGAGACAAGCATATCACTACTGGCAGGACAACCAAATAGCTGCGACAGCTGCGCCCGGCCCCCTCAGGCAGCCTGGTGCGCTCCTTTGCTCTACCCGAGGTTTCCAACCTCGCTGAGCTCACCTTAGGACACCTGCGTTACACCTTGACAGATGTACCGCCCAGTCAAACTCACTCTTTGAGACAAGCATATCACTACTGGCAGGACAACCAAATAGCTGCGACAGCTGCGCTCGGCCCCCTCAGGCAGCCTGGTGCGCTCCTTTGCTCTACCCGAGGTTTCCATCCTCGCTGAGCTCACCTTAGGACACCTGCATTACAACTCGACAGGTGTACCGCCCCAGTCAAACTCAATGCATGTATTAGCTCCAGATTTACCACAGTTATCCACTTCGCTTACGAGACTTAATAAACCAAGGCTGATTTGAGTCATTTGCAGTTTCGCTTTATGAGTTACTCGTACTTGCAATTGCATGGCTTCCATCCTCGCAGAGCTCACCTTAGGACACCTGCGTTACAACTTTACAGTTGTACCGCCCCAGTCAAACTCAATCTCAATGCATGTATTAGCGCTAGATTTACCACAGTTATCCACTTCGCTTACGAGACTTAATAAACCAAGGCTGATTTAAAAAGAGCTCACCTTAGGACACCTGCGTTACACCTTGACAGATGTACCGCCCCAGTCAAACTCACTCTTTGAGACAAGCATATCACTACTGGCAGGACAACCAAATAGATGCCACAGCTGCGCTCGGCTTCCTCAGGCAGCCTGGCGCGCTCCTATGCTCTACCCGAGGTTTCCATCCTCGCTGAGCTCACCTTAGGACACCTGCGTTACACCTTGACAGATGTACCGCCCCAGTCAAACTCAAACTCAATGCATGTATCGCTCCACTTCCGGCGACAGCTGCGTTCGGCCCCCACAAGCAGCCTGGCGCGCTCCTTTGCTCTACCCGAGGTTTCCAACCTCGCTGAGCTCACCTTAGGACACCTGCGTTACACTTTGTCAGATGTACCGCCCCAGTCAAACTTAAACTTATTGCATGTATACATAACAATGCGACCGTTCTGCTAGCCCAAAAAGTGCTCAAGCCAGACGCTCGATCGAGCGCCTCCTACATATTAGTCGAGACAACGGCTCGCTCATTAGCATCGTCTTTGTACTTTAACATTTTTTAACTCTGCCGCTCTCGACACCGATGCGACGCTTCTGTCGTGACGCTGCACTCTCTCGCTGGCCTGACTTAGGCGCAAGTCGTTCAAAGATACCATCCTCGCTGAGCTCACCTTAGGACACCTGCGTTACACCTTGTCAGATGTACCGCCCCAGTCAAACTCACTCTGTGAGACAAGCATATCACCACTGGCAGGACAACCAAATAGCTGCAACAGCTGTGCTCGGCCCCCTCAGGCAGCCTGGCGCGCTCCTTTGCTCTACCCGAGGTTTCCATCCTCGCTGAGCTCCCCTTAGGACACCTGCGTTACACCTTGACAGATGTACCGCCCCAGTCAAACTCACTCTTTGAGACAAGCATATCAGTACTGGCAGGACAACCAAAAAGCTGCGACAGCTGTGCTCGGCCCCCTCAGGCAGCCTGCCGCGCTTCTTTGCTCTACCCGAGATTTCCATCCTCGCTGAGCTCACCTTAGGACACCTGCGTTACACCTTGACAGATGTACCGCCCCAGTCAAACTCACTCTTTGAGACAAGCATATCACTACTGGCAGGACAACCCAATAGCTGCGACAGCTGCGCTCGGCTTCCTCAGGCAGCCTGGCGCGCTCCTATGCTCTACCCGAGGTTTCCATCCTCGCTGAGCTCACCTTAGGACACCTGCGTTACACCTTGACAGATGTACCGCCCCAGTCAAACTCAAACTCAATGCATGTATTGCTCCACTTCCGGCGACAGCTGCGTTCGGACCCCTCAAGCAGCCTGGCGCGCTCCTTTGCTCTACCCGAGGTTTCCAACCTCGCTGAGCTCACCTTAGGACACCTGCGTTACACTTTGTCAGATGTACCGCCCCAGTCAAACTTAAACTTATTGCATGTATACATAACAATGCGACCGTTCTGCTAGCCCAAAAAGTGCTCAAGCCAGTCGCTCGATCGAGCGCCTCCTACATATTAGTCGAGACAACGGCTCGCTCATTAGCATCGTCTTTGTACTTTAACATTTTTTGGCTCTGCCGCTCTCGACACCGATGCGACGCTTCTGTCGCGACGCTGCACTCTCTCGCTGGCCTGACTTAGGCGCAAGTCGTTCAAAGATACCATCCTCGTTGAAGTCACCTTAGGACCTGCGTTACACCTTGACAGATGTACCGCCCCAGTCAAACTCACTCTTTGAGACAAGCATATCACTACTGGCAAGACAACCAAATAGCTGCGACAGCTGTGCTCGGCCCCCTCAGGCAGTCTGGCGCGCTCCTTTGCTCTACCCGAGGTTTCCATCCTCGCTGAGCTCACCTTAGGACACCTGCGTTACACCTTGACAGATGTACCGCCCCAGTCAAACTCATTCTTTGAGACAAGCATATCACTACTGGCAGGACAACCAAATAGCTGCGACAGCTGCGCTCGGCCCCCTCAGGCAGCCTGGCGCGCTCCTTAGCTCTACCCGAGATTTCCATCCTCGCTGAGCTCACCTTAGGACACCTGCGTTACACCTTGACAGATGTACCGCCCCAGTCAAACTCACTCTTTGAGACAAGCATATCACTACTGGCAGGACAACCAAATAGCTGCGACAGCTGCGCCCGGCCCCCTCAGGCAGCCTGGTGCGCTCCTTTGCTCTACCCGAGGTTTCCAACCTCGCTGAGCTCACCTTAGGACACCTGCGTTACACCTTGACAGATGTACCGCCCAGTCAAACTCACTCTTTGAGACAAGCATATCACTACTGGCAGGACAACCAAATAGCTGCGACAGCTGCGCTCGGCCCCCTCAGGCAGCCTGGCGCGCTCCTTTGCTCTACCCGAGATTTCCATCCTCGCTGAGCTCACCTTAGGACACCTGCGTTACACCTTGACAGATGTACCGCCCCAGTCAAACTCACTCTTTGAGACAAGCATATCACTACTGGCAGGACAACCAAATAGCTGCGACAGCTGCGCCCGGCCCCCTCAGGCAGCCTGGTGCGCTCCTTTGCTCTACCCGAGGTTTCCATCCTCGCTGAGCTCACCTTAGGACACCTGCGTTACACCTTGACAGATGTACCGCCCCAGTCAAACTCAAACTCAATGCATGTATTGCTCCACTTCCGGCGACATCTGCGTTCAGCCCCCTCAAGCAGCCTGGCGCGCTCCTTTGCTCTACCCGAGGTTTCCAACCTCGCTGAGCTCACCTTAGGACACCTGCGTTACAATTTGTCAGATGTACCGCCCCAGTCAAACTTAAACTTATTGCATGTATACATAACAATGCGACCGTTCTGCTAGCCCAAAAAGTGCTCAAGCCAGACGCTCGATCGAGCGCCTCCTACATATTAGTCGAGACAACGGCTCGCTCATTAGCATCGTCTTTGTACTTTAACATTTTTTGGCTCTGCCGCTCTCGACACCGATGCGACGCTTCTGTCGCGACGCTGCACTCTCTCGCTGGCCTGACTTAGGCGCAAGTCGTTCAAAGATACCATCCTCGTTGAAGTCACCTTAGGACACCTGCGTTACACCTTGACAGATGTACCGCCCCAGTCAAACTCACTCTTTGAGACAAGCATATCACTACTGGCAGGACAACCAAATAGCTGCGACAGCTGCGCTCGGCCCCCTCAGGCAGCCTGGCGCGCTCCTTTGCTCTACCCGAGATTTCCATCCTCGCTGAGCTCACCTTAGGACACCTGCGTTACACCTTGACAGATCTACCGCCCCAGTCAAACTCACTCTTTGAGACAAGCATATCACTACTGGCAGGACAACCAAATAGCTGCGACAGCTGCGCCCGGCCCCCTCAGGCAGCCTGGTGCGCTCCTTTGCTCTACCCGAGGTTTCCAACCTCGCTGAGCTCACCTTAGGACACCTGCGTTACACCTTGACAGATGTACCGCCCAGTCAAACTCACTCTTTGAGACAAGCATATCACTACTGGCAGGACAACCAAATAGCTGCGACAGTTGCGCTCGGCCCCCTCAGGCAGCCTGGTGCGCTCCTTTGCTCTACCCGAGATTTCCATCCTCGCTGAGCTCACCTTAGGACACCTGCGTTACACCTTGACAGATGTACCGCCCCAGTCAAACTCACTCTTTGAGACAAGCATATCACTACTGGCAGGACAACCAAATAGCTGCGACAGCTGCACCCGGCCCCCTCAGGCAGCCTGGTGCGCTCCTTTGCTCTACCCGAGGTTTCCAACCTCGCTGAGCTCACCTTAGGACACCTGCGTTACACCTTGACAGATGTACCGCCCCAGTCAAACTCACTCTTTGAGACAAGCATATCACTACTGGCAGGACAACCAATTAGCTGCGACAGCTGCGCTCGGCCCCTCAGGCAGCCTGGCGCGCTCCTTTGCTCTACCCGAGATTTCCATCCTCGCTGAGCTCACCTTAGGACACCTGCGTTACACCTTGACAGATGTACCGCCCCAGTCAAACTCACTCTTTGAGACAAGCATATCACTACTGGCAGGACAACCAAATAGCTGCGACAGCTGCGCCCGGCCCCCTCAGGCAGCCTGGTGCGCTCCTTTGCTCTACCCGAGGTTTCCAACCTCGCTGAGCTCACCTTAGGACACCTGCGTTACACCTTGTCAGATGTACCGCCCCAGTTAAACTCACTCTGTGAGACAAGCATATCACCACTGGCAGGACAACCAAATAGCTGCAACAGCTATGCTCGGCCCGCTCAGATTTGAGTCATTTGCAGTTTCGCTTTATGAGTTACTCGTACTTGCAATTGCATGGCTTCCATCCTCGCAGAGCTCACCTTAGGACACCTGCGTTACAACTTTACAGGTGTACCGCCCCAGTCAAACTCAAACTCAATGCATGTATTAGCGCTAAATTTACCACAGTTATCCACTTCGCTTACGAGACTTAATAAACCAAGGCTGATTTAAAAAGAGCTCACCTTAGGACACCTGCGTTACACCTTGACAGATGTACCGCCCCAGTCAAACTCACTCTTTGAGACAAGCATATCACTACTGGCAGGACAACCAAATAGCTGCGACAGCTGCGCCCGGCCCCCTCAGGCAGCCTGGTGCGCTCCTTTGCTCTACCCGAGGTTTCCAACCTCGCTGATCTCACCTTAGGACACCTGCGTTACACCTTGTCAGATGTACCGCCCCAGTCAAACTCACTCTGTGAGACAAACATATCACCACTGGCAGGACAACCAAATAGCTGCAACAGCTGTGCTCGGCCCCCTCAGGCAGCCTGGAGCGCTCCTTTGCTCTACCAGAGGTTTCCATCCTCGCTGACCTTCCCTTAGGACACCTGCGTTACACCTTGACAGATGTACCGCCCCAGTCAAACTCACTCTTTGAGACAAGCATATCACTACTGGCAGGACAACCAAATAGCTGCGACAGCTGCGCTCGGCCCCTACAGGCAGCCTGGCGCGCTCCTTTGCTCTACCCGAGATTTCCATCCTCGCTGAGCTCACCTTAGGACACCTGCGTTACACCTTGACAGATGTACCGCCCCAGTCAAACTCACTCTTTGAGACAAGCATATCACTACTGGCAGGACAACCAAATAGCTGCGACAGCTGCGCTCGGCTTCCTCAGGCAGCCTGGCGCGCTCCTATGCTCTACCCGAGGTTTCCATCCTCGCTGAGCTCACCTTAGGACACCTGCGTTACACCTTGACAGATGTACCGCCCCAGTCAAACTGAAACTCAATGCATGTATCGCTCCACTTCCGGCGACAGCTGCGTTCGGCCCCCTCAAGCAGCCTGGCGCGCTCCTTTTGCTCTACCCGAGGTTTCCAACCTCGCTGAGCTCACCTTAGGACACCTGCGTTACACTTTGTCAGATGTACCGCCCCAGTCAAACTTAAACTTATTGCATGTATACATAACAATGCGACCGTTCTGCTAGCCCAAAAAGTGCTCAAGCCAGACGCTCGATCGAGCGCCTCCTACATATTAATCAAGACAACGGCTCGCTCATTAGCATCGTCTTTGTACATTTTTTGGCTCTGCCGATCTCGACATCGATGCGTCGCTTCTGTCGCGACGCTGCACTCTCTCGCTGGCCTGACTTAGGCGCAAGTCGTTCAAAGATACCATCCTCGTTGAAGTCACCTTAGGACACCTGCGTTACATCTTGACAGATGTACCGCCCCAGTCAAACTCACTCTTTGAGACAAGCATATCACTACTGGCAGGACAACCAAATAGCTGCGACAGCTGCGCTTGGCCCCTTCAGGCAGCCTGGCGCGCTCCTTTGCTCTACCCGAGATTTTCATCCTCGCTGAGCTCACCTTAGGACACCTGCGTTACACCTTGACAGATGTACCGCCCCAGTCAAACTCACTCTTTGAGACAAGCATATCACTACTGGCAGGAAAACCAAATAGCTGCGACAGCTGCGCACGGCCCCCTCAGACAGCCTGGCGCGCTCCTTTGCTCTACCCGAGATTTCCATCCTCGCTGAGCTCACCTTAGGACACCTGCGTTACACCTTGACAGATGTACCGCCCCAGTCAAACTCACTCTTTGAGACAAGCATATCACTACTGGCAGGACAACCAAATAGCTGCGACAGCTGCGCCCGGCCCCCTCAGGCAGCCTGGTGCGCTCTATTGCTCTACCCGAGGTTTCCAACCTCGCTGAGCTCACCTTAGGACACCTGCGTTACACCTTGTCAGATGTACCGCCCCAGTCAAACTCACTCTGTGAGACAAGCATATCACCACTGGCAGGACAACCAAATAGCTGCAACAGCTGCGCTCGGCCCCCTCAGGCAGCCTGCCGCGCTCCTTTGCTCTACCCGAGATTTCCATCCTCGCTGAGCTCACCTTAGGACACCTGCGTTACACCTTGACAGATGTACCGCCCCAGTCAAACTCACTCTTTGAGACAAGCATATCACTACTGGCAGGACAACCAAATAGCTGCGACAGCTGCGCCCGGCCCCCTCAGGCAGCCTGGTGCGCTCCTTTGCTCTACCCGAGGTTTCCAACCTCGCTGAGCTCACCTTAGGACACCTGCGTTACACCTTGACAGATGTACCGCCCCAGTCAAACTCACTCATTGAGACAAGCATATCACTACTGGCAGGACAACCAAATAGCTGCGACAGCTGCGCTCGGCCCCTCAGGCAGCCTGGCGCGCTCCTTTGCTCTACCCGAGATTTCCATCCTCGCTGAGCTCACCTTAGGACACCTGCGTTACACCTTGACAGATGTACCGCCCCAGTCAAACTCACTCTTTGAGACAAGCATATCACTACTGGCAGGACAACCAAATAGCTGCGACAGCTGCGCCCGGCCCCCTCAGGCAGCCTGGTGCGCTCCTTTGCTCTACCCGAGGTTTCCAACCTCGCTGAGCTCACCTTAGGACACCTGCGTTACACCTTGTCAGATGTACCGCCCCAGTCAAACTCACTCTGTGAGACAAGCATATCACCACTGGCAGGACAACCAAATAGCTGCAACAGCTGTGCTCGGCCCCCTCAGGCAGCCTGGCGCACTCCTTTGCTCTACCCGAGGTTTCCATCCTCGCTGAGCTCCCCTTAGGACACCTGCGTTACACCTTGACAGATGTACCGCCCCAGTCAAACTCACTCTTTGAGACAAGCATATCAGTACTGGCAGGACAACCGAATAGCTGCGACAGCTGTGCTCGGCCCCCTCAGGCAGCCTGCCGCGCTCCTTTGCTCTACCCGAGGTTTCCATCCTCGCTGAGCTCACCTGAGGACACCTGCGTTACACCTTGACAGATGTACCGCCCCAGTCAAACTCACTCTTTGAGACAAGCATATCACTACTGGCAGGACAACCAAATAGCTGCGACAGCTGCGCTCGGCTTCCTCAGGCAGCCTGGCGCGCTCCTATGCTCTACCCGAGGTTTCCATCCTCGCTGAGCTCACCTTAGGACACCTGCGTTACACCTTGACAGATGTACCGCCCCGTATGAATGAGTAACGGCCAATCACGTGGAAGATTTCAAATCGGGGCGCTAGCCAATGGGTGGCGGCCGCTCCCTCCTTTCGGATTGCGAAATGACACGTCGGCCCCGCTCGGCGTGGTGAAGATAAGTCCGACACCACGATGACGCCGCCGACGTGCCCCACCCAGCTCGGTAAAAAAAAAATAGGACAAGTCTGGCGTGGAAAAAAAAAGACAAGTCCGACACCACGGTTGGGCGAGTCGAAAAAAAAGCAAGTCCCAAAAGGAAAAATCGTAGATCTGTAGAATGATTTTCAACACATCGCAGTGAGAAACTGCTCTAGTGGGTACGACACCCCGATCTTTAACTAGGTCGTCTGCAAATGATTTAGCACCTCGCCTTCGCGCAGGCTGCTCGCCACGACTTAGGCGCAAGTCGACATCGAAGGATCAAAAAGCAACGTCGCTATGAACGCTTGGCTGCCACAAGCCAGTTATCCCTGTGGTAACTTTTCTGACCCCCTTTGCTTGAAACACGCAAACTCAAAGGGATCGATAGGCCACGCTTTCGCGGTCTGTATTCATACTGAAAATCCAAATCAAGTGAGTTTTTGCCCTTTTGCTCTACGCGAGGTTTCCGTCCTCGCTGAGCTCACCTTAGGACACCTGCATTACACCTTGACATATGTACCGCCCCAGTCAAACTCAAACTCAATGCATGTATCGCTCCACTTCGCGGCTACAGCTGAGCTCGGCCCCCTCAGGCAGCGTGGCGCTTTTCTTTGCTCTACCCGAGGTTTCCATGCTCGCTGAGCTCACCTTAGGACACCTGCATTACACCTTGACATATGTACCACCCCAGTCAAACTCAAATTCAATGCATGTATTGCTCCACTTCCGGCGACAGCTGCGCTGGGCCCCCTCAGGCAGTCTGGCGCGCTCCTTTGCTCTACCCGAGGTTTCCATCCTCGCTGAGCTCACCTTAGGACACCTGCGTTACACCTTGACAGATGTACCGCCCCAGTCAAACTCACTCTTTGAGACAAGCATATCACTACTGGCAGGACAACCAAATAGCTGCGACAGCTGCGCTCGGCCCCCTCAGGCAGCCTGGCGCGCTCCTTTGCTCTACCCGAGATTTCCATCCTCGCTGAGCTCACCTTAGGACACCTGCGTTACACCTTGACAGATGTACCGCCCCAGTCAAACTCACTCTTTGAGACAAGCATATCACTACTGGCAGGACAACCAAATAGCTGCGACAGCTGCGCCCGGCCCCCTCAGGCAGCCTGGTGCGCTCCTTTGCTCTACCCGAGGTTTCCAACCTTGCTGAGCTCACCTTAGGACACCTGCGTTACACCTTGACAGATGTACCGCCCCAGTCAAACTCACTCTTTGAGACAAGCATATCACTACTGGCAGGACAACCAAATAGCTGCGACAGCTGCGCTCGGCCCCTCAGGCAGCCTGGTGCGCTCCTTTGCTCTATCCGAGGTTTCCAACCTCGCTGAGCTCACCTTAGGACACCTGCGTTACACCTTGTCAGATGTACCGCCCCAGTCAAACTCACTCTGTGAGACAAGCATATCACCACTGGCAGGACAACCAAATAGCTGCAACAGCTGTGCTCGGCCCCCTCAGATTTGAGTCATTTGCAGTTTCGCTTTATGAGTTACTCGTACTTGCAATTGCATGGCTTCCATCCTCGCAGAGCTCACCTTAGGACACCTGCGTTACAACTTTACAGGTGTACCGCCCCAGTCAAACTCAAACTCAATGCATGTATTAGCGCTAAATTTACCACAGTTATCCACTTCGCTTACGAGACTTAATAAACCAAGGCTGATTTAAAAAGAGCTCACCTTAGGACACCTGCGTTACACCTTGACAGATGTACCGCCCCAGTCAAACTCACTCTTTGAGACAAGCATATCACTACTGGCAGGACAACCAAATAGCTGCGACAGCTGCGCCCGGCCCCCTCAGGCAGCCTGGTGCGCTCCTTTGCTCTACCCGAGGTTTCCAACCTCGCTGATCTCACCTTAGGACACCTGCGTTACACCTTGTCAGATGTACCGCCCCAGTCAAACTCACTCTGTGAGACAAACATATCACCACTGGCAGGACAACCAAATAGCAGCAACAGCTGTGCTCGGCCCCCTCAGGCAGCCTGGCGCGCTCCTTTGCTCTACCCGAGGTTTCCATCCTCGCTGAGCTCCCCTTAGGACACCTGCGTTACACCTTGACAGATGTACCGCCCCAGTCAAACTCACTCTTTGAGACAAGCATATCACTACTGGCAGGACAACCAAATAGCTGCGACAGCTGCGCTCGGCCCCTTCAGGCAGCCTGGCGCGCTCCTTTGCTCTACCCGAGATTTCCATCCTCGCTGAGCTCACCTTAGGACACCTGCGTTACACCTTGACAGATGTACCGCCCCAGTCAAACTCACTCTTTGAGACAAGCATATCACTACTGGCAGGACAACCAAATAGCTGCGACAGCTGCGCTCGGCTTCCTCAGGCAGCCTGGCGCGCTCCTATGCTCTACCCGAGGTTTCCATCCTCGCTGAGCTCACCTTAGGACACCTGCGTTACACCTTGACAGATGTACCGCCCCAGTCAAACTCAAACTCAATGCATGTATCGCTCCACTTCCGGCGACAGCTGCGTTCGGCCCCCTCAAGCAGCCTGGCGCGCTCCTTTGCTCTACAGGAGGTTTCCAACCTCGCTGAGCTCACCTTAGGACACCTGCGTTACACTTTGTCAGATGTACCGCCCCAGTCAAACTTAAACTTATTGCATGTATACATAACAATGCGACCGTTCTGCTAGCCCAAAAAGTGCTCAAGCCAGACGCTCGATCGAGCGCCTCCTACATATTAGTCAAGACAACGGCTCGCTCATTAGCATCGTCTTTGTACTTTAACATTTTTTGGCTCTGCCGATCTCGACATCGATGCGTCGCTTCTGTCGCGACGCTGCACTCTCTCGCTGGCCTGACTTAGGCGCAAGTCGTTCAAAGATACCATCCTCGTTGAAGTCACCTTAGGACACCTGCGTTACACCTTGACAGATGTACCGCCCCAGTCAAACTCACCCTTTGAGACAAGCATATCACTACTGGCAGGACAACCAAATAGCTGCGACAGCTGCGCACGGCCCCCTCAGACAGCCTGGCGCGCTCCTTTGCTCTACCCGAGGTTTCCATCCTCGCTGAGCTCCCCTTAGGACACCTGCGTTACACCTTGACAGATGTACCGCCCCAGTCAAACTCACTCTTTGAGACAAGCATATCAGTACTGGCAGGACAACCAAATAGCTGCGACAGCTGTGCTCGGCCCCCTCAGGCAGCCTGCCGCGCTCCTTTGCTCTACCCGAGGTTTCCATCCTCGCTGAGCTCACCTTAGGACACCTGCGTTACACCTTGACAGATGTACCGCCCCAGTCAAACCCACTCTTTGAGACAAGCATATCACTACTGGCAGGACAACCAAATAGCTGCGACAGCTGCGCCCGGCCCCCTCAGGCAGCCTGGTGCGCTCCTTTGCTCTACCCGAGTTTTCCAACCTCGCTGAGCTCACCTTAGGACACCTGCGTTACACCTTGACAGATGTACCGCCCCAGTCAAACTCACTCTTTGAGACAAGCATATCACTACTGGCAGGACAACCAAATAGCTGCGACAGCTGCGCTCGGCCCCTCAGGCAGCCTGGCGCGCTCCTTTGCTCTACCCGAGATTTCAATCCTCGCTGAGCTCACCTTAGGACACCTGCGTTACACCTTGACAGATGTACCGCCCCAGTCAAACTCACTCTTTGAGACAAGCATATCACTACTGGCAGGACAACCAAATAGCTGCGACAGCTGCGTTCGGCCCCCTCAAGCAGCCTGGCGCGCTCCTTTGCTCTACCCGAGGTTTCCAACCTCGCTGAGCTCACCTTAGGACACCTGCGTTACACTTTGTCAGATGTACCGCCCCAGTCAAACTTAAACTTATTGCATGTATACATAACAATGCGACCGTTCTGCTAGCCCAAAAAGTGCTCAAGCCAGACGCTCGATCGAGCGCCTCCTACATATTAGTCGAGACAACGGCTCGCTCATTAGCATCGTCTTTGTACTTTAACATTTTTTAACTCTGCCGCTCTCGACACCGATGCGACGCTTCTGTCGTGACGCTGCACTCTCTCGCTGGCCTGACTTAGGCGCAAGTCGTTCAAAGATACCATCCTCGCTGAGCTCACCTTAGGACACCTGCGTTACACCTTGTCAGATGTACCGCCCCAGTCAAACTCACTCTGTGAGACAAGCATATCACTACTGGCAGGACAACCAAATAGCTGCGACAGCTGCGCCCGGCCCCCTCAGGCAGCCTGGTGCGCTCCTTTGCTCTACCCGAGGTTTCCAACCTCGCTGAGCTCACCTTAGGACACCTGCGTTACACCTTGACAGATGTACCGCCCCAGTCAAACTCACTCTTTGAGACAAGCATATCACTACTGGCAGGACAACCAAATAGCTGCGACAGCTGCGCCCGGCCCCCTCAGGCAGCCTGGCGCGCTCCTTTGCTCTACCCGAGATTTCCATCCTCGCTGAGCTCACCTTAGGACACCTGCGTTACACCTTGACAGATGTACCGCCCCAGTCAAACTCACTCTTTGAGACAAGCATATCACTACTGGCAGGACAACCAAATAGCTGCGACAGCTGCGCTCGGCTTCCTCAGGCAGCCTGGCGCGCTCCTTTGCTCTACCCGAGGTTTCCATCCTCGCTGAGCTCACCTTGGGACACCTGCGTTACACCTTGACAGATGTACCGCCCCAGTCAAACTCACTCTTTGAGACAAGCATATCACTACTGGCAGGACAACCAAATAGCTGCGACAGCTGCGCTCGGCCCCCTCAGGCAGCCTGGCGCGCTCCTTTGCTCTACCCGAGATTTCCATCCTCGCTGAGCTCACCTTAGGACACCTGCGTTACACCTTGACAGATGTACCGCCCCAGTCAAACTCACTCTTTGAGACAAGCATATCACTACTGGCAGGACAACCAAATAGCTGCGACAGCTGCGCCCGGCCCCCTCAGGCAGCCTGGTGCGCTCCTTTGCTCTACCCGAGGTTTCCAACCTCGCTGAGCTCACCTTAGGACACCTGCGTTACACCTTGACAGATGTACCGCCCCAGTCAAACTCACTCTTTGAGACAAGCATATCACTACTGGCAGGACAACCAAATAGCTGCGACAGCTGCGCTCGGCCCCTCAGGCAGCCTGGCGCGCTCCTTTGCTCTACCCGAGATTTCCATCCTCGCTAAGCTCACCTTAGGACACCTGCGTTACACCATGACAGATGTACCGCCCCAGTCAAACTCACTCTTTGAGACAAGCATATCACTACTGGCAGGACAACCAAATAGCTGCGACAGCTGCGTTCGGCCCCCTCAAGCAGCCTGGCGCGCTCCTTTGCTCTACCCGAGGTTTCCAACCTCGCTGAGCTCACCTTAGGACACCTGCGTTACACTTTGTCAGATGTACCGCGCCAGTCAAACTTAAACTTATTGCATGTATACATAACAATGCGACCGTTCTGCTAGCCCAAAAAGTGCTCAAGCCAGACGCTCGATCGAGCGCCTCCTACATATTAGTCGAGACAACGGCTCGCTCATTAGCATCGTCTTTGTACTTTAACATTTTTTAACTCTGCCGCTCTCGACACCGATGCGACGCTTCTGTCGTGACGCTGCACTCTCTCGCTGGCCTGACTTAGGTGCAAGTCGTTCAAAGATACCATCCTCGCTGAGCTCACCTTAGGACACCTGCGTTACACCTTGTCAGATGTACCGCCCCAGTCAAACTCACTCTGTGAGACAAGCATATCACCACTGGCAGGACAACCAAATAGCTGCAACAGCTGTGCTCGGCCCCCTCAGGCAGCCTGGCGCGCTCCTTTGCTCTACCCGAGGTTTCCATCCTCGCTGAGCTCCCCTTAGGACACCTGCGTTACACCTTGACAGATGTACCGCCCCAGTCAAACTCACTCTTTGAGACAAGCATATCAGTACTGGCAGGACAACCAAATAGCTGCGACAGCTGTGCTCGGCCCCCTCAGGCAGCCTGCCGCGCTCCTTTGCTCTACCCGAGATTTCCATCCTCGCTGAGCTCACCTTAGGACACCTTCGTTACACCTTGACAGATGTACCGCCCCAGTCAAACTCACTCTTTGAGACAAGCATATCACTACTGGCAGGACAACCAAATAGCTGCGACAGCTGCGCTCGGCTTCCTCAGGCAGCCTGGCGCGCTCCTATGCTCTACCCGAGGTTTCCATCCTCGCTGAGCTCACCTTAGGACACCTGCGTTACACCTTGACAGATGTACCGCCCCAGTCAAACTCAAACTCAATGCATGTATTGCTCCACTTCCGGCGACAGCTGCGTTCGGCCCCCTCAAGCAGCCTGGCGCGCTCCTTTGCTCTACCCGAGGTTTCCAAACTCGCTGAGCTCACCTTAGGACACCTGCGTTACACTTTGTCAGATGTACCGCCCCAGTCAAACTTAAACTTATTGCATGTATACATAACAATGCGACCGTTCTGCTAGCCCAAAAAGTGCTCAAGCCAGACGCTCGATCGAGCGCCTCCTACATATTAGTCGAGACAACGGCTCGCTCATTAGCATCGTCTTTGTACTTTAACATTTTTTGGCTCTGCCGCTCTCGACACCGATGCGACGCTTCTGTCGCGACGCTGCACTCTCTCGCTGGCCTGACTTAGGCGCAAGTCGTTCAAAGATACCATCCTCGTTGAAGTCACCTTAGGACACCTGCGTTACACCTTGACAGATGTACCGCCCCAGTCAAACTCACTCTTTGAGACAAGCATATCACTACTGGCAGGACAACCAAATAGCTGCGACAGCTGTGCTCGGCCCCCTCAGGCAGTCTGGCGCGCTCCTTTGCTCTACCCGAGGTTTCCATCCTCGCTGAGCTCACCTTAGGACACCTACGTTACACCTTGACAGATGTACCGCCCCAGTCAAACTCACTCTTTGAGACAAGCATATCACTACTGGCAGGACAACCAAATAGCTGCGACAGCTGCGCTCGGCTTCCTCAGGCAGCCTGGCGCGCTCCTATGCTCTACCCGAGGTTTCCATCCTCGCTGAGCTCACCTTAGGACACCTGCGTTACACCTTGACAGATGTACCGCCCCAGTCAAACTCAAACTCAATGCATGTATCGCTCCACTTCCGGCGACAGCTGCGTTCGGCCCCCTCAAGCAGCCTGGCGCGCTCCTTTGCTCTACCCGAGGTTTCCAACCTCGCTGAGCTCACCTTAGGACACCTGCGTTACACTTTGTCAGATGTACCGCCCCAGTCAAACTTAAACTTATTGCATGTATACATAACAATGCGACCGTTCTGCTAGCCCAAAAAGTGCTCAAGCCAGACGCTCGATCGAGCGCCTCCTACATATTAGTCAAGACAACGGCTCGCTCATTAGCATCGTCTATGTACTTTAACATTTTTTGGCTCTGCCGATCTCGACATCGATGCGTCGCTTCTGTCGCGACGCTGCACTCTCTCGCTGGCCTGACTTAGGCGCAAGTCGTTCAAAGATACCATCCTCGTTGAAGTCACCTTAGGACACCTGCGTTACACCTTGACAGATGTACCGCCCCAGTCAAACTCACCCTTTGAGACAAGCATATCACTACTGGCAGGACAACCAAATAGCTGCGACAGCTGCGCACGGCCCCCTCAGACAGCCTGGCGCGCTCCTTTGCTCTACCCGAGGTTTCCATCCTCGCTGAGCTCACCTTAGGACACCTGCGTTACACCTTGACAGATGTACCGCCCCAGTCAAACTCAAACTCAATGCATGTATTAGCACTAAATTTACCACAGTTATCCACTTCGCTTACGAGACTTAATAAACCAAGGCTGATTTAAAAAGAGCTCACCTTAGGACACCTGCGTTACACCTTGACAGATGTACCGCCCCAGTCAAACTCACTCTTTGAGACAAGCATATCACTACTGGCAGGACAACCAAATAGCTGCGACAGCTGCGCCCGGCCCCCTCAGGCAGCCTGGTGCGCTCCTTTGCTCTACCCGAGGTTTCCAACCTCGCTGATCTCACCTTAGGACACCTGCGTTACACCTTGTCAGATGTACCGCCCCAGTCAAACTCACTCTGTGAGACAAACATATCACCACTGGCAGGACAACCAAATAGATGCAACAGCTGTGCTCGGCCCCCTCAGGCAGCCTGGCGCGCTCCTTTGCTCTACCCGAGGTTTCCATCCTCGCTGAGCTCCCCTTAGGACACCTGCGTTACATCTTGACAGATGTACCGCCCCAGTCAAACTCACTCTTTGAGACAAGCATATCACTACTGGCAGGACAACCAAATAGCTGCGACAGCTGCGCTCGGCCCCTTCAGGCAGCCTGGCGCGATCCTTTGCTCTACCCGAGATTTTCATCCTCGCTGAGCTCACCTTAGGACACCTGCGTTACACCTTGACAGATGTACCGCCCCAGTCAAACTCACTCTTTGAGACAAGCATATCACTACTGGCAGGACAACCAAATAGCTGCGACAGCTGCGCACGGCCCCCTCAGACAGCCTGGCGCGCTCCTTTGCTCTACCCGAGATTTCCATCCTCGCTGAGCTCACCTTAGGACACCTGCGTTACACCTTGACAGATGTACCGCCCCAGTCAAACTCACTCTTTGAGACAAGCATATCACTACTGGCAGGACAACCAAATAGCTGCGACAGCTGCGCCCGGCCCCCTCAGGCAGCCTGGTGCGCTCCTTTGCTCTACCCGAGGTTTCCAACCTCGCTGAGCTCACCTCAGGACACCTGCGTTACACCTTGACAGATGTACCGCCCCAGTCAAACTCACTCTTTGAGACAAGCATATCACTACTGGCAGGACAACCAAATAGCTGCGACAGCTGCGCTCGGCCCCTCAGGCAGCCTGGCGCGCTCCTTTGCTCTACCCGAGATTTCCATCCTCGCTGAGCTCACCTTAGGACACCTGCGTTACACCTTGACAGATGTACCGCCCCAGTCAAACTTAAACTTATTGCATGTATACATAACAATGCGACCGTTCTGCTAGCCCAAAAAGTGCTCAAGCCAGACGCTCGATCGAGCGCCTCCTACATATTAGTCGAGACAACGGCTCGCTCATTAGCATCGTCTTTGTACTTTAACATTTTTTAACTCTGCCGCTCTCGACACCGATGCGACGCTTCTGTCGTGACGCTGCACTCTCTCGCTGGCCTGACTTAGGCGCAAGTCGTTCAAAGATACCATCCTCGCTGAGCTCACCTTAGGACACCTGCGTTACACCTTGTCAGATGTACCGCCTCAGTCAAACTCACTCTGTGAGACAAGCATATCACCACTGGCAGGACAACCAAATAGCTGCAACAGCTGTGCTCGGCCCCCTCAGGCAGCCTGGCGCGCTCCTTTGCTCTACCCGAGGTTTCCATCCTCGCTGAGCTCCCCTTAGGACACCTGCGTTACACCTTGACAGATGTACCGCCCCAGTCAAACTCACTCTTTGAGACAAGCATATCAGTACTGGCAGGACAACCAAATAGCTGCGACAGCTGTGCTCGGCCCCCTCAGGCAGCCTGCCGCGCTCCTTTGCTCTACCCGAGATTTCCATCCTCGCTGAGCTCACCTTAGGACACCTGCGTTACACCTTGACAGATGTACCGCCCCAGTCAAACTCACTCTTTGAGACAAGCATATCACTACTGGCAGGACAACCAAATAGCTGCGACAGCTGCGCTCGGCTTCCTCAGGCAGCCTGGCGCGCTCCTTTGCTCTACCCGAGGTTTCCATCCTCGCTGAGCTCACCTTGGGACACCTGCGTTACATCTTGACAGATGTACCGCCCCAGTCAAACTCACTCTTTGAGACAAGCATATCACTACTGGCAGGACAACCAAATAGCTGCGACAGCTGCGCTCGGCCCCCTCAGGCAGCCTGGCGCGCTCCTTTGCTCTACCCGAGATTTCCATCCTCGCTGAGCTCACCTTAGGACACCTGCGTTACACCTTGACAGATGTACCGCCCCAGTCAAACTCACTCTTTGAGACAAGCATATCACTACTGGCAGGACAACCAAATAGCTGCGACAGCTGCGCCCGGCCCCCTCAGGCAGCCTGGTGCGCTCCTTTGCTCTACCCGAGGTTTCCAACCTCGCTGAGCTCACCTTAGGACACCTGCGTTACACCTTGACAGATGTACCGCCCCAGTCAAACTCACTCTTTGAGACAAGCATATCACTACTGGCAGGACAACCAAATAGCTGCGACAGCTGCGCTCGGCCCCTCAGGCAGCCTGGCGCGCTCCTTTGCTCTACCCGAGATTTCCATCCTCGCTGAGCTCACCTTAGGACACCTGCGTTACACCATGACAGATGTACCGCCCCAGTCAAACTCACTCTTTGAGACAAGCATATCACTACTGGCAGGACAACCAAATAGCTGCGACAGCTGCGTTCGGCCCCCTCAAGCAGCCTGGCGCGCTCCTTTGCTCTACCCGAGGTTTCCAACCTCGCTGAGCTCACCTTAGGACACCTGCGTTACACTTTGTCAGATGTACCGCCCCAGTCAAACTTAAACTTATTGCATGTATACATAACAATGCGACCGTTCTGCTAGCCCAAAAAGTGCTCAAGCCAGACGCTCGATCGAGCGCCTCCTACATATTAGTCGAGACAACGGCTCGCTCATTAGCATCGTCTTTGTACTTTAACATTTTTTAACTCTGCCGCTCTCGACACCGATGCGACGCTTCTGTCGTGACGCTGCACTCTCTCGCTGGCCTGACTTAGGCGCAAGTCGTTCAAAGATACCATCCTCGCTGAGCTCACCTTAGGACACCTGCGTTACACCTTGTCAGATGTACCGCCCCAGTCAAACTCACTCTGTGAGACAAGCATATCACCACTGGCAGGACAACCAAATAGCTGCAACAGCTGTGCTCGGCCCCCTCAGGCAGCCTGGCGCGCTCCTTTGCTCTACCCGAGGTTTCCATCCTCGCTGAGCTCCCCTTAGGACACCTGCGTTACACCTTGACAGATGTACCGCCCCAGTCAAACTCACTCTTTGAGACAAGCATATCACTACTGGCAGGACAACCAAATAGCTGCGACAGCTGCGCCCGGCCCCCTCAGGCAGCCTGGTGCGCTCCTTTGCTCTACCCGAGGTTTCCAACCTCGCTGAGCTCACCTTAGGACACCTGCGTTACACCTTGACAGATGTACCGCCCCAGTCAAACTCACTCTTTGAGACAAGCATATCACTACTGGCAGGACAACCAAATAGCTGCGACAGCTGCGCTCGGCTCCTCAGGCAGCCTGGCGCGCTCCTTTGCTCTTCCCGAGATTTCCATCCTCGCTGAGCTCACCTTAGGACACCTGCGTTACACCATGACAGATGTACCGCCCCAGTCAAACTCACTCTTTGAGACAAGCATATCACTACTGGCAGGACAACCAAATAGCTGCAACAGCTGTGCTCGGCCCCCTCAGGCAGCCTGGCGCGCTCCTTTGCTCTACCCGAGGTTTCCATCCTCGCTGAGCTCCCCTTAGGACACCTGCGTTACACCTTGACAGATGTACCGCCCCAGTCAAACTCACTCTTTGAGACAAGCATATCAGTACTGGCAGGACAACCAAATAGCTGCGACAGCTGTGCTCGGCCCCCTCAGGCAGCCTGCCGCGCTCCTTTGCTCTACCCGAGATTTCCATCCTCGCTGAGCTCACCTTAGGACACCTGCGTTACACCTTGACAGATGTACCGCCCCAGTCAAACTCACTCTTTGAGACAAGCATATCACTACTGGCAGGACAACCAAATAGCTGCGACAGCTGCGCTCGGCTTCCTCAGGCAGCCTGGCGCGCTCCTTTGCTCTACCCGAGGTTTCCATCCTCGCTGAGCTCACCTTGGGACACCTGCGTTACATCTTGACAGATGTACCGCCCCAGTCAAACTCACTCTTTGAGACAAGCATATCACTACTGGCAGGACAACCAAATAGCTGCGACAGCTGCGCTCGGCCCCCTCAGGCAGCCTGGCGCGCTCCTTTGCTCTACCCGAGATTTCCATCCTCGCTGAGCTCACCTTAGGACACCTGCGTTACACCTTGACAGATGTACCGCCCCAGTCAAACTCACTCTTTGAGACAAGCATATCACTACTGGCAGTACAACCAAATAGCTGCGACAGCTGCGCCCGGCCCCCTCAGGCAGCCTGGTGCGCTCCTTTGCTCTACCCGAGGTTTCCAACCTCGCTGAGCTCACCTTAGGACACCTGCGTTACACCTTGACAGATGTACCGCCCCAGTCAAACTCACTCTTTGAGACAAGCATATCACTACTGGCAGGACAACCAAATAGCTGCGACAGCTGCGCTCGGCCCCTCAGGCAGCCTGGCGCGCTCCTTTGCTCTACCCGAGATTTCCATCCTCGCTGAGCTCACCTTAGGACACCTGCGTTACACCATGACAGATGTACCGCCCCAGTCAAACTCACTCTTTGAGACAAGCATATCACTACTGGCAGGACAACCAAATAGCTGCGACAGCTGCGTTCGGCCCCCTCAAGCAGCCTGGCGCGCTCCTTTGCTCTACCCGAGGTTTCCAACCTCGCTGAGCTCACCTTAGGACACCTGCGTTACACTTTGTCAGATGTACCGCCCCAGTCAAACTTAAACTTATTGCATGTATACATAACAATGCGACCGTTCTGCTAGCCCAAAAAGTGCTCAAGCCAGACGCTCGATCGAGCGCCTCCTACATATTAGTCGAGACAACGGCTCGCTCATTAGCATCGTCTTTGTACTTTAACATTTTTTAACTCTGCCGCTCTCGACACCGATGCGACGCTTCTGTCGTGACGCTGCACTCTCTCGCTGGCCTGACTTAGGCGCAAGTCGTTCAAAGATACCATCCTCGCTGAGCTCACCTTAGGACACCTGCGTTACACCTTGTCAGATGTACCGCCCCAGTCAAACTCACTCTGTGAGACAAGCATATCACCACTGGCAGGACAACCAAATAGCTGCAACAGCTGTGCTCGGCCCCCTCAGGCAGCCTGGTGCGCTCCTTTGCTCTACCCGAGGTTTCCAACCTCGCTGAGCTCACCTTAGGACACCTGCGTTACACCTTGACAGATGTACCGCCCCAGTCAAACTCACTCTTTGAGACAAGCATATCACTACTGGCAGGACAATCAAATAGCTGCGACAGCTGCGCTCGGCCCCTCAGGCAGCCTGGCGCGCTCCTTTGCTCTACCCGAGATTTCCATCCTCGCTGAGCTCACCTTAGGACACCTGCGTTACACCATGACAGATGTACCGCCCCAGTCAAACTCACTCTTTGAGACAAGCATATCACTACTGGCAGGACAACCAAATAGATGCGACAGCTGCGTTCGGCCCCCTCAAGCAGCCTGGCGCGCTCCTTTGCTCTACCCGAGGTTTCCAACCTCGCTGAGCTCACCTTAGGACACCTGCGTTACACTTTGTCAGATGTACCGCCCCAGTCAAACTTAAACTTATTGCATGTATACATAAAAATGCGACCGTTCTGCTAGCCCAAAAAGTGCTCAAGCCAGACGCTCGATCGAGCGCCTCCTACATATTAGTCGAGACAACGGCTCGCTCATTAGCATCGTCTTTGTACTTTAACATTTTTTAACTCTGCCGCTCTCGACACCGATGCGACGCTTCTGTCGTGACGCTGCACTCTCTCGCTGGCCTGACTTAGGCGCAAGTCGTTCAAAGATACCATCCTCGCTGAGCTCACCTTAGGACACCTGCGTTACACCTTGTCAGATGTACCGCCCCAGTCAAACTCACTCTGTGAGACAAGCATATCACCACTGGCAGGACAACCAAATAGCTGCAACAGCTGTGCTCGGCCCCCTCAGGCAGCCTGGCGCGCTCCTTTGCTCTACCCGAGGTTTCCATCCTCGCTGAGCTCCCCTTAGGACACCTGCGTTACACCTTGACAGATGTACCGCCCCAGTCAAACTCACTCTTTGAGACAAGCATATCACTACTGGCAGGACAACCAAATAGCTGCGACAGCTGCGTTCGGCCCCCTCAAGCAGCCTGGCGCGCTCCTTTGCTCTACCCGAGGTTTCCAACCTCGCTGAGCTCACCTTAGGACACCTGCGTTACACTTTGTCAGATGTACCGCCCCAGTCAAACTTAAACTTATTGCATGTATACATAACAATGCGACCGTTCTGCTAGCCCAAAAAGTGCTCAAGCCAGACGCTCGATCGAGCGCCTCCTACATATTAGTCGAGACAACGGCTCGCTCATTAGCATCGTCTTTGTACTTTAACATTTTTTAACTCTGCCGCTCTCGACACCGATGCGACGCTTCTGTCGTGACGCTGCACTCTCTCGCTGGCCTGACTTAGGCGCAAGTCGTTCAAAGATACCATCCTCGCTGAGCTCACCTTAGGACACCTGCGTTACACCTTGTCAGATGTACCGCCCCAGTCAAACTCACTCTGTGAGACAAGCATATCACTACTGGCAGGACAACCAAATAGCTGCGACAGCTGCGCCCGGCCCCCTCAGGCAGCCTGGTGCGCTCCTTTGCTCTACCCGAGGTTTCCAACCTCGCTGAGCTCACCTTAGGACACCTGCGTTACACCTTGACAGATGTACCGCCCCAGTCAAACTCACTCTTTGAGACAAGCATATCACTACTGGCAGGACAACCAAATAGCTGCGACAGCTGCGCCCGGCCCCCTCAGGCAGCCTGGCGCGCTCCTTTGCTCTACCCGAGATTTCCATCCTCGCTGAGCTCACCTTAGGACACCTGCGTTACACCTTGACAGATGTACCGCCCCAGTCAAACTCACTCTTTGAGACAAGCATATCACTACTGGCAGGACAACCAAATAGCTGCGACAGCTGCGCCCGGCCCCCTCAGGCAGCCTGGTGCGCTCCTTTGCTCTACCCGAGGTTTCCAACCTCGCTGAGCTCACCTTAGGACACCTGCGTTACACCTTGACAGATGTACCGCCCCAGTCAAACTCACTCTTTGAGACAAGCATATCACTACTGGCAGGACAACCAAATAGCTGCGACAGCTGCGCTCGGCCCCTCAGGCAGCCTGGCGCGCTTCTTTGCTCTACCCGAGATTTCCATCCTCGCTGAGCTCACCTTAGGACACCTGCGTTACACCTTGACAGATGTACCGCCCCAGTCAAACTCACTCTTTGAGACAAGCATATCACTACTGGCAGGACAACCAAATAGCTGCGACAGCTGCGCCCGGCCCCCTCAGGCAGCCTGGTGCGCTCCTTTGCTCTACCCGAGGTTTCCAACCTCGCTGAGCTCACCTTAGGACACCTGCGTTAGACCTTGTCAGATGTACCGCCCCAGTCAAACTCACTCTGTGAGACAAGCATATCACCACTGGCAGGACAACCAAATAGCTGCAACAGCTGTGCTCGGCCCCCTCAGGCAGCCTGGCGCACTCCTTTGCTCTACCCGAGGTTTCCATCCTCGCTGAGCTCCCCTTAGGACACCTGCGTTACACCTTGACAGATGTACCGCCCCAGTCAAACTCACTCTTTGAGACAAGCATATCACTACTGGCAGGACAACCAAATAGCTGCGACAGCTGCGCTCGGCTTCCTCAGGCAGCCTGGCGCGCTCCTATGCTCTACCCGAGGTTTCCATCCTCGCTGAGCTCACCTTAGGACACCTGCGTTACACCTTGACAGATGTACCGCCCCGTATGAATGAGTAACGGCCAATCACGTGGAAGATTTCAAATCGGGGCGCTAGCCAATGGGTGGCGGCCGCTCCCTCCTTTCGGATTGCGAAATGACACGTCGGCCCCGCTCGGCGTGGTGAAGATAAGTCCGACACCACGATGACGCCGCCGACGTGCCCCACCCGGCTCGGTAAAAAAAAAATAGGACAAGTCTGGCGTGGAAAAAAAAAGACAAGTCCGACACCACGGTTGGGCGAGTCGAAAAAAAAGCAAGTCCCAAAAGGAAAAATCGTAGATCTGTAGGATGATTTTCAACACATCGCAGTGAGAAACTGCTCTAGTGGGTACGACACCCCGATCTTTAACTAGGTCGTCTGCAAATGATTTAGCACCTCGCCTTCGCGCAGGCTGCTCGCCACGACTTAGGCGCAAGACGACATCGAAGGATCAAAAAGCAACGTCGCTATGAACGCTTGGCTGCCACAAGCCAGTTATCCCTGTGGTAACTTTTCTGACACCCCTTGCTTGAAACACGCAAACTCAAAGGGATCGATAGGCCACGCTTTCGCGGTCTGTATTCATACTGAAAATCCAAATCAAGTGAGTTTTTGCCCTTTTGCTCTACGCGAGGTTTCCGTCCTCGCTGAGCTCACCTTAGGACACCTGCATTACACCTTGACATATGTACCGCCCCAGTCAAACTCAAACTCAATGCATGTATCGCTCCACTTCGCGGCTACAGCTGAGCTCGGCCCCCTCAGGCAGCGTGGCGCTTCTCTTTGCTCTACCCGAGGTTTCCATGCTCGCTGAGCTCACCTTAGGACACCTGCATTACACCTTGACATATGTACCACCCCAGTCAAACTCAAATTCAATGCATGTATTGCTCCACTTCCGGCGACAGCTGCGCTGGGCCCCCTCAGGCAGCCTGGCGCGCTTCTTTGCTCTACCCGAGGTTTCCATCCTCGCTGAGCTCACCTTAGGACACCTGCATTACAACTCGACAGGTGTACCGCCCCAGTCAAACTCAATGCATGTATTAGCTCCAGATTTACCACAGTTATCCACTTCGCTTACGAGACTTAATAAACCAAGGCTGATTTGAGTCATTTGCAGTTTCGCTTTATGAGTTACTCGTACTTGCAATTGCATGGCTTCCATCCTCGCAGAGCTCACCTTAGGACACCTGCGTTACAACTTTACAGTTGTACCGCCCCAGTCAAACTCAATCTCAATGCATGTATTAGCGCTAGATTTACCACAGTTATCCACTTCGCTTACGAGACTTAATAAACCAAGGCTGATTTAAAAAGAGCTCACCTTAGGACACCTGCGTTACACCTTGACAGATGTACCGCCCCAGTCAAACTCACTCTTTGAGACAAGCATATCACTACTGGCAGGACAACCAAATAGATGCCACAGCTGCGCTCGGCTTCCTCAGGCAGCCTGGCGCGCTCCTATGATCTACCCGAGGTTTCCATCCTCGCTGAGCTCACCTTAGGACACCTGCGTTACACCTTGACAGATGTACCGCCCCAGTCAAACTCAAACTCAATGCATGTATCGCTCCACTTCCGGCGACAGCTGCGTTCGGCCCCCACAAGCAGCCTGGCGCGCTCCTTTGCTCTACCCGAGGTTTCCAACCTCGCTGAGCTCACCTTAGGACACCTGCGTTACACTTTGTCAGATGTACCACCCCAGTCAAACTTATTGCATGTATACATAACAATGCGACCGTTCTGCTAGCCCAAAAAGTGCTCAAGCCAGACGCTCGATCGAGCGCCTCCTACATATTAGTCGAGACAACGGCTCGCTCATTAGCATCGTCTTTGTACTTTAACATTTTTTAACTCTGCCGCTCTCGACACCGATGCGACGCTTCTGTCGTGACGCTGCACTCTCTCGCTGGCCTGACTTAGGCGCAAGTCGTTCAAAGATACCATCCTCGCTGAGCTCACCTTAGGACACCTGCGTTACACCTTGTCAGATGTACCGCCCCAGTCAAACTCACTCTGTGAGACAAGCATATCACCACTGGCAGGACAACCAAATAGCTGCAACATCTGTGCTCGGCCCCCTCAGGCAGCCTGGCGCGCTCCTTTGCTCTACCCGAGGTTTCCATCCACGCTGAGCTCCCCTTAGGACACCTGCGTTACACCTTGACAGATGTACCGCCCCAGTCAAACTCACTCTTTGAGACAAGCATATCAGTACTGGCAGGACAACCAAATAGCTGCGACAGCTGTGCTCGGCCCCCTCAGGCAGCCTGCCGCGCTCCTTTGCTCTACCCGAGGTTTCCATCCTCGCTGAGCTCACCTTAGGACACCTGCGTTACACCTTGACAGATGTACCGCCCCAGTCAAACTCACTCTTTGAGACAAGCATATCACTACTGGCAGGACAACCAAATAGCTGCGACAGCTGCGCTCGGCTTCCTCAGGCAGCCTGGCGCGCTCCTATGCTCTACCCGAGGTTTCCATCCTCGCTGAGCCCACCTTAGGACACCTGCGTTACACCTTGACAGATGTACCGCCCCAGTCAAACTCAAACTCAATGCATGTATTGCTCCACTTCCGGCGACAGCTGCGTTCGGCCCCCTCAAGCAGCCTGGCGCGCTCCTTTGCTCTACCCGAGGTTTCCATCCTCGCTGAGCTCACCTTAGGACACCTGCGTTACACTTTGTCAAATGTACCGCCCCAGTCAAACTTAAACTTATTGCATGTATACATAACAATGCGACCGTTCTGCTAGCCCAAAAAGTGCTCAAGCCAGACGCTCGATCGAGCGCCTCCTACATATTAGTCGAGACAACGGCTCGCTCATTAGCATCGTCTTTGTACTTTAACATTTTTTGGCTCTGCCGCTCTCGACACCGATGCGACGCTTCTGTCTCGACGCTGCACTCTCTCGCTGGCCTGACTTAGGCGCAAGTCGTTCAAAGATACCATCATCGTTGAAGTCACCTTAGGACACCTGCGTTACACCTTGACAGATGTACCGCCCCAGTCAAACTCACTCTTTGAGACAAGCATATCACTACTGGCAGGACAACCAAATAGCTGCGACAGCTGTGCTCGGCCCCCTCAGGCAGTCTGGCGCGCTCCTTTGCTCTACCCGAGGTTTCCATCCTCGCTGAGCTCACCTTGGGACACCTGCGTTACACCTTGACAGATGTACCGCCCCAGTCAAACTCACTCTTTGATACAAGCATATCACTACTGGCAGGACAACCAAATAGCTGCGACAGCTGCGCTCGGCCCCCTCAGGCAGCCTGGCGCGCTCCTTTGCTCTACCCGAGATTTCCATCCTCGCTGAGCTCACCTTAGGACACCTGCGTTACACCTTGACAGATGTACCGCCCCAGTCAAACTCACTCTTTGAGACAAGCATATCACTACTGGCAGGACAACCAAATAGCTGCGACAGCTGCGCCCGGCCCCCTCAGGCAGCCTGGTGCGCTCCTTTGCTCTACCCGAGGTTTCCAACCTCGCTGAGCTCACCTTAGGACACCTGCGTTACACCTTGACAGATGTACCGCCCCAGTCAAACTCACTCTTTGAGACAAGCATATCACTACTGGCAGGACAACCAAATAGCTGCGACAGCTGCGCTCGGCCCCTCAGGCAGCCTGGCGCGCTCCTTTGCTCTACCCGAGATTTCCATCCTCGCTGAGCTCACCTTAGGACACCTGCGTTACACCATGACAGATGTACCGCCCCAGTCAAACTCACTCTTTGAGACAAGCATATCACTACTGGCAGGACAACCAAATAGCTGCGACAGCTGCGTTCGGCCCCCTCAAGCAGCCTGGCGCGCTCCTTTGCTCTACCCGAGGTTTCCAACCTCGCTGAGCTCACCTTAGGACACCTGCGTTACACTTTGTCAGATGTACCGCCCCAGTCAAACTTAAACTTATTGCATGTATACATAACAATGCGACCGTTCTGCTAGCCCAAAAAGTGCTCAAGCCAGACGCTCGATCGAGCGCCTCCTACATATTAGTCGAGACAACGGCTCGCTCATTAGCATCGTCTTTGTACTTTAACATTTTTTAACTCTGCCGCTCTCGACACCGATGCGACGCTTCTGTCGTGACGCTGCACTCTCTCGCTGGCCTGACTTAGGCGCAAGTCGTTCAAAGATACCATCCTCGCTGAGCTCACCTTAGGACACCTGCGTTACACCTTGTCAGATGTACCGCCCCAGTCAAACTCACTCTGTGAGACAAGCATATCACCACTGGCAGGACAACCAAATAGCTGCAACAGCTGTGCTCGGCCCCCTCAGGCAGCCTGGCGCGCTCCTTTGCTCTACCCGAGGTTTCCATCCTCGCTGAGCTCCCCTTAGGACACCTGCGTTACACCTTGACAGATGTACCGCCCCAGTCAAACTCACTCTTTGAGACAAGCATATCAGTACTGGCAGGACAACCAAATAGCTGCGACAGCTGCGCCCGGCCCCCTCAGGCAGCCTGGTGCGCTCCTTTGCTCTACCCGAGGTTTCCAACCTCGCTGAGCTCACCTTAGGACACCTGCGTTACACCTTGACAGATGTACCGCCCCAGTCAAACTCACTCTTTGAGACAAGCATATCACTACTGGCAGGACAACCAAATAGCTGCGACAGCTGCGCTCGGCCCCTCAGGCAGCCTGGCGCGCTCCTTTGCTCTACCCGAGATTTCCATCCTCGCTGAGCTCACCTTAGGACACCTGCGTTACACCATGACAGATGTACCGCCCCAGTCAAACTCACTCTTTGAGACAAGCATATCACTACTGGCAGGACAACCAAATAGCTGCGACAGCTGCGTTCGGCCCCCTCAAGCAGCCTGGCGCGCTCCTTTGCTCTACCCGAGGTTTCCAACCTCGCTGAGCTCACCTTAGGACACCTGCGTTACACTTTGTCAGATGTACCGCCCCAGTCAAACTTAAACTTATTGCATGTATACATAACAATGCGACCGTTCTGCTAGCCCAAAAAGTGCTCAAGCCAGACGCTCGATCGAGCGCCTCCTACATATTAGTCGAGACAACGGCTCGCTCATTAGCATCGTCTTTGTACTTTAACATTTTTTAACTCTGCCGCTCTCGACACCGATGCGACGCTTCTGTCGTGACGCTGCACTCTCTCGCTGGCCTGACTTAGGCGCAAGTCGTTCAAAGATACCATCCTCGCTGAGCTCACCTTAGGACACCTGCGTTACACCTTGTCAGATGTACCGCCCCAGTCAAACTCACTCTGTGAGACAAGCATATCACCACTGGCAGGACAACCAAATAGCTGCAACAGCTGTGCTCGGCCCCCTCAGGCAGCCTGGCGCGCTCCTTTGCTCTACCCGAGGTTTCCATCCTCGCTGAGCTCCCCTTAGGACACCTGCGTTACACCTTGACAGATGTACCGCCCCAGTCAAACTCACTCTTTGAGACAAGCATATCAGTACTGGCAGGACAACCAAATAGCTGCGACAGCTGTGCTCGGCCCCCTCAGGCAGCCTGCCGCGCTCCTTTGCTCTACCCGAGATTTCCATCCTCGCTGAGCTCACCTTAGGACACCTTCGTTACACCTTGACAGATGTACCGCCCCATCAAACTCACTCTTTGAGACAAGCATATCACTACTGGCAGGACAACCAAATAGCTGCGACAGCTGCGCTCGGCTTCCTCAGGCAGCCTGGCGCGCTCCTATGCTCTACCCGAGGTTTCCATCCTCGCTGAGCTCACCTTAGGACACCTGCGTTACACCTTGACAGATGTACCGCCCCAGTCAAACTCAAACTCAATGCATGTATTGCTCCACTTCCGGCGACAGCTGCGTTCGGCCCCCTCAAGCAGCCTGGCGCGCTCCTTTGCTCTACCCGAGGTTTCCAACCTCGCTGAGCTCACCTTAGGACACCTGCGTTACACTTTGTCAGATGTACCGCCCCAGTCAAACTTAAACTTATTGCATGTATACATAACAATGCGACCGTTCTGCTAGCCCAAAAAGTGCTCAAGCCAGACGCTCGATCGAGCGCCTCCTACATATTAGTCGAGACAACGGCTCGCTCATTAGCATCGTCTTTGTACTTTAACATTTTTTGGCTCTGCCGCTCCCGACACCGATGCTACGCTTCTGTCGCGACGCTGCACTCTCTCGCTGGCCTGACTTAGGCGCAAGTCGTTCAAAGATACCATCCTCGTTGAAGTCACCTTAGGACACCTGCGTTACACCTTGACAGATGTACCGCCCCAGTCAAACTCACTCTTTGAGACAAGCATATCACTACTGGCAGGACAACCAAATAGCTGCGACAGCTGTGCTCGGCCCCCTCAGGCAGTCTGGCGCGCTCCTTTGCTCTACCCGAGGTTTCCATCCTCGCTGAGCTCACCTTAGGACACCTGCGTTACACCTTGACAGATGTACCGCCCCAGTCAAACTCACTCTTTGAGACAAGCATATCACTACTGGCAGGACAACCAAATAGCTGCGACAGCTGCGCTCGGCTTCCTCAGGCAGCCTGGCGCGCTCCTATGCTCTACCCGAGGTTTCCATCCTCGCTGAGCTCTCCTTAGGACACCTGCGTTACACCTTGACAGATGTACCGCCCCAGTCAAACTCAAACTCAATGCATGTATCGCTCCACTTCCGGCGACAGCTGCGTTCGGCCCCCTCAAGCAGCCTGGCGCGCTCCTTTGCTCTACCCGAGGTTTCCAACCTCGCTGAGCTCACCTTAGGACACCTTCGTTACACCTTGACAGATGTACCGCCCCAGTCAAACTCACTCTTTGAGACAAGCATATCACTACTGGCAGGACAACCAAATAGCTGCGACAGCTGCGCCCGGCCCCCTCAGGCAGCCTGGTGCGCTCCTTTGCTCTACCCGAGGTTTCCAACCTCGCTGAGCTCACCTTAGGACACCTGCGTTACACCTTGACAGATGTACCGCCCCAGTCAAACTCACTCTTTGAGACAAGCATATCACTACTGGCAGGACAACCAAATAGCTGCGACAGCTGCGCTCGGCCCCTCAGGCAGCCTGGCGCGCTCCTTTGCTCTACCCGAGATTTCCATCCTCGCTGAGCTCACCTTAGGACACCTGCGTTACACCATGACAGATGTACCGCCCCAGTCAAACTCACTCTTTGAGACAAGCATATCACTACTGGCAGGACAACCAAATAGATGCGACAGCTGCGTTCGGCCCCCTCAAGCAGCCTGGCGCGCTCCTTTGCTCTACCCGAGGTTTCCAACCTCGCTGAGCTCACCTTAGGACACCTGCGTTACACTTTGTCAGATGTACCGCCCCAGTCAAACTTAAACTTATTGCATGTATACATAAAAATGCGACCGTTCTGCTAGCCCAAAAAGTGCTCAAGCCAGACGCTCGATCGAGCGCCTCCTACATATTAGTCGAGACAACGGCTCGCTCATTAGCATCGTCTTTGTACTTTAACATTTTTTAACTCTGCCGCTCTCGACACCGATGCGACGCTTCTGTCGTGACGCTGCACTCTCTCGCTGGCCTGACTTAGGCGCAAGTCGTTCAAAGATACCATCCTCGTTGAAGTCACCTTAGGACACCTGCGTTACACCTTGACAGATGTACCGCCCCAGTCAAACTCACTCTTTGAGACAAGCATATCACTACTGGCAGGACAACCAAATAGCTGCGACAGCTGTGCTCGGCCCCCTCAGGCAGTCTGGCGCGCTCCTTTGCTCTACCCGAGGTTTCCATCCTCGCTGAGCTCACCTTAGGACACCTGCGTTACACCTTGACAGATGTACCGCCCCAGTCAAACTCACTCTTTGAGACAAGCATATCACTACTGGCAGGACAACCAAATAGCTGCGACAGCTGCGCTCGGCTTCCTCAGGCAGCCTGGCGCGCTCCTATGCTCTACCCGAGGTTTCCATCCTCGCTGAGCTCACCTTAGGACACCTGCGTTACACCTTGACAGATGTACCGCCCCAGTCAAACTCAAACTCAATGCATGTATCGCTCCACTTCCGGCGACAGCTGCGTTCGGCCCCCTCAAGCAGCCTGGCGCGCTCCTTTGCTCTACCCGAGGTTTCCAACCTCGCTGAGCTCACCTTAGGACACCTGCGTTACACTTTGTCAGATGTACCGCCCCAGTCAAACTTAAACTTATTGCATGTATACATAACAATGCGACCGTTCTGCTAGCCCAAAAAGTGCTCAAGCCAGACGCTCGATCGAGCGCCTCCTACATATTAGTCAAGACAACGGCTCGCTCATTAGCATCGTCTATGTACTTTAACATTTTTTGGCTCTGCCGATCTCGACATCGATGCGTCGCTTCTGTCGCGACGCTGCACTCTCTCGCTGGCCTGACTTAGGCGCAAGTCGTTCAAAGATACCATCCTCGTTGAAGTCACCTTAGGACACCTGCGTTACACCTTGACAGATGTACCGCCCCAGTCAAACTCACCCTTTGAGACAAGCATATCACTACTGGCAGGACAACCAAATAGCTGCGACAGCTGCGCACGGCCCCCTCAGACAGCCTGGCGCGCTCCTTTGCTCTACCCGAGGTTTCCATCCTCGCTGAGCTCACCTTAGGACACCTGCGTTACACCTTGACAGATGTACCGCCCCAGTCAAACTCAAACTCAATGCATGTATTAGCACTAAATTTACCACAGTTATCCACTTCGCTTACGAGACTTAATAAACCAAGGCTGATTTAAAAAGAGCTCACCTTAGGACACCTGCGTTACACCTTGTCAGATGTACCGCCCCAGTCAAACTCACTCTGTGAGACAAACATATCACCACTGGCAGGACAACCAAATAGATGCAACAGCTGTGCTCGGCCCCCTCAGGCAGCCTGGCGCGCTCCTTTGCTCTACCCGAGGTTTCCATCCTCGCTGAGCTCCCCTTAGGACACCTGCGTTACATCTTGACAGATGTACCGCCCCAGTCAAACTCACTCTTTGAGACAAGCATATCACTACTGGCAGGACAACCAAATAGCTGCGACAGCTGCGTTCGGCCCCTTCAGGCAGCCTGGCGCGCTCCTTTGCTCTACCCGAGATTTTCATCCTCGCTGAGCTCACCTTAGGACACCTGCGTTACACCTTGACAGATGTACCGCCCCAGTCAAACTCACTCTTTGAGACAAGCATATCACTACTGGCAGGACAACCAAATAGCTGCGACAGCTGCGCACGGCCCCCTCAGACAGCCTGGCGCGCTCCTTTGCTCTACCCGAGATTTCCATCCTCGCTGAGCTCACCTTAGGACACCTGCGTTACACCTTGACAGATGTACCGCCCCAGTCAAACTCACTCTTTGAGACAAGCATATCACTACTGGCAGGACAACCAAATAGCTGCGACAGCTGCGCCCGGCCCCCTCAGGCAGCCTGGTGCGCTCCTTTGCTCTACCCGAGGTTTCCAACCTCGCTGAGCTCACCTTAGGACACCTGCGTTACACCTTGTCAGATGTACCGCCCCAGTCAAACTCACTCTGTGAGACAAGCATATCACCACTGGCAGGACAACCAAATAGCTGCAACAGCTGCGCTCGGCCCCCTCAGGCAGCCTGCCGCGCTCCTTTGCTCTACCCGATATTTCCATCCTCGCTGAGCTCACCTTAGGACACCTGCGTTACACCTTGACAGATGTACCGCCCCAGTCAAACTCACTCTTTGAGACAAGCATATCACTACTGGCAGGACAACCAAATAGCTGCGACAGCTGCGCCCGGCCCCCTCAGGCAGCCTGGTGCGCTCCTTTGCTCTACCCGAGGTTTCCAACCTCGCTGAGCTCACCTCAGGACACCTGCGTTACACCTTGATAGATGTACCGCCCCAGTCAAACTCACTCTTTGAGACAAGCATATCACTACTGACAGGACAACCAAATAGCTGCGACAGCTGCGCTCGGCCCCTCAGGCAGCCTGGCGCGCTCCTTTGCTCTACCCGAGATTTCCATCCTCGCTGAGCTCACCTTAGGACACCTGCGTTACACCTTGACAGATGTACCGCCCCAGTCAAACTCACTCTTTGAGACAAGCATATCACTACTGGCAGGACAACCAAATAGCTGCGACAGCTGCGCCCGGCCCCCTCAGGCAGCCTGGTGCGCTCCTTTGCTCTACCCGAGGTTTCCAACCTCGCTGAGCTCACCTTAGGACACCTGCGTTAGACCTTGTCAGATGTACCGCCCCAGTCAAACTCACTCTGTGAGACAAGCATATCACCACTGGCAGGACAACCAAATAGCTGCAACAGCTGTGCTCGGCCCCCTCAGACAGCCTGGCGCACTCCTTTGCTCTACCCGAGGTTTCCATCCTCGCTGAGCTCCCCTTAGGACACCTGCGTTACACCTTGACAGATGTACCGCCCCAGTCAAACTCACTCTTTGAGACAAGCATATCAGTACTGGCAGGACAACCGAATAGCTGCGACAGCTGTGCTCGGCCCCCTCAGGCAGCCTGCCGCGCTCCTTTGCTCTACCCGAGGTTTCCATCCTCGCTGAGCTCACCTGAGGACACCTGCGTTACACCTTGACAGATGTACCGCCCCAGTCAAACTCACTCTTTGAGACAAGCATATCACTACTGGCAGGACAACCAAATAGCTGCGACAGCTGCGCTCGGTTTCCTCAGGCAGCCTGGCGCGCTCCTATGCTCTACCCGAGGTTTCCATCCTCGCTGAGCTCACCATAGGACACCTGCGTTACACCTTGACAGATGTACCGCCCCGTATGAATGAGTAACGGCCAATCACGTGGAAGATTTCAAATCGGGGCGCTAGCTAATGGGTGGCGGCCGCTCCCTCCTTTCGGATTGCGAAATGACACGTCGGCCCCGCTCGGCGTGGTGAAGATAAGTCCGACACCACGATGACGCCGCCGACGTGCCCCACCCAGCTCGGTAAAAAAAAAATAGGACAAGTCTGGCGTGGAAAAAAAAAGACAAGTCCGACACCACGGTTGGGCGAGTCGAAAAAAAAGCAAGTCCCAAAAGGAAAAATCGTAGATCTGTAGGATGATTTTCAACACATCGCAGTGAGAAACTGCTCTAGTGGTTACGACACCCCGATCTTTAACTAGGTCGTCTGCAAATGATTTAGCACCTCGCCTTCGCGCAGGCTGCTCGCCACGACTTAGGCGCAAGTCGACATCGAAGGATCAAAAAGCAACGTCGCTATGAACGCTTGGCTGCCACAAGCCAGTTATCCCTGTGGTAACTTTTCTGACACCCCTTGCTTGAAACACGCAAACTCAAAGGGATCGATAGGCCACGCTTTCGCGGTCTGTATTCATACTGAAAATCCAAATCAAGTGCGTTTTTGCCCTTTTGCTCTACGCGAGGTTTCCGTCCTCGCTGAGCTCACCTTAGGACACCTGCATTACACCTTGACATATGTACCGCCCCAGTCAAACTCAAACTCAATGCATGTATAGCTCCACTTCGCGGCTACAGCTGAGCTCGGCCCCCTCAGGCAGCGTAGCGCTTCTCTTTGCTCTACCCGAGGTTTCCATGCTCGCTGAGCTCACCTTAGGACACCTGCATTACACCTTGACATATGTACCACCCCAGTCAAACTCAAATTCAATGCATGTATTGCTCCACTTCCGGCGACAGCTGCGCTGGGCCCCCTCAGGCAGCCTGGCGCGCTTCTTTGCTCTACCCGAGGTTTCCATCCTCGCTGAGCTCACCTTAGGACACCTGCATTACAACTCGACAGGTGTACCGCCCCAGTCAAACTCAATGCATGTATTAGCTCCAGATTTACCACAGTTATCCACTTCGCTTACGAGACTTAATAAACCAAGGCTGATTTGAGTCATTTGCAGTTTCGCTTTATGAGTTACTCGTACTTGCAATTGCATGGCTTCCATCCTCGCAGAGCTCACCTTAGGACACCTGCGTTAGAACTTTACAGTTGTACCGCCCCAGTCAAACTCAATCTCAATGCATGTATTAGCGCTAGATTTACCACAGTTATCCACTTCGCTTACGAGACTTAATAAACCAAGGCTGATTTAAAAAGAGCTCACCTTAGGACACCTGCGTTACACCTTGACAGATGTACCGCCCCAGTCAAACTCACTCTTTGAGACAAGCATATCACTACTGGCAGGACAACCAAATAGCTGCGACAGCTGCGCTCGGCCCCCTCAGGCAGCCTGGCGCGCTCCTTTGCTCTACCCGAGATTTCCATCCTCGCTGAGCTCACCTTAGGACACCTGCGTTACACCTTGACAGATGTACCGCCCCAGTCAAACTCACTCTTTGAGACAAGCATATCACTACTGGCAGGACAACCAAATAGCTGCGACAGCTGCGCCCGGCCCCCTCAGGCAGCCTGGTGCGCTCCTTTGCTCTACCCGAGGTTTCCAACCTCGCTGAGCTCACCTTAGGACACCTGCGTTACACCTTGACAGATGTACCGCCCAGTCAAACTCACTCTTTGAGACAAGCATATCACTACTGGCAGGACAACCAAATAGCTGCGACAGCTGCGCTCGGCCCCCTCAGGCAGCCTGGTGCGCTCCTTTGCTCTACCCGAGATTTCCATCCTCGCTGAGCTCACCTTAGGACACCTGCGTTACACCTTGACAGATGTACCGCCCCAGTCAAACTCACTCTTTGAGACAAGCATATCACTACTGGCAGGACAACCAAATAGCTGCGACAGCTGCGCCCGGCCCCCTCAGGCAGCCTGGTGCGCTCCTTTGCTCTACCCGAGGTTTCCAACCTCGCTGAGCTCACCTTAGGACACCTGCGTTACACCTTGACAGATGTACCGCCCCAGTCAAACTCACTCTTTGAGACAAGCATATCACTACTGGCAGGACAACCAAATAGCTGCGACAGCTGCGCTCGGCCCCTCAGGCAGCCTGGCGCGCTCCTTTGCTCTACCCGAGATTTCCATCCTCGCTGAGCTCACCTTAGGACACCTGCGTTACACCTTGACAGATGTACCGCCCCAGTCAAACTCACTCTTTGAGACAAGCATATCACTACTGGCAGGACAACCAAATAGCTGCGACAGCTGCGCTCGGCTTCCTCAGGCAGCCTGGCGCGCTCCTATGCTCTACCCGAGGTTTCCATCCTCGCTGAGCTCACCTTAGGACACCTGCGTTACACCTTGACAGATGTACCGCCCCAGTCAAACTGAAACTCAATGCATGTATCGCTCCACTTCCGGCGACAGCTGCGTTCGGCCCCCTCAAGCAGCCTGGTGCGCTCCTTTGCTCTACCCGAGGTTTCCATCCTCGCTGAGCTCACCTTAGGACACCTGCGTTACACCTTGACAGATGTACCGCCCCAGTCAAACTCAAACTCAATGCATGTATTGCTTCACTTCCGGCGACATCTGCGTTCAGCCCCCTCAAGCAGCCTGGCGCGCTCCTTTGCTCTACCCGAGGTTTCCAACCTCGCTGAGCTCACCTTAGGACACCTGCGTTACACTTTGTCAGATGTACCGCCCCAGTCAAACTTAAACTTATTGCATGTATACATAACAATGCGACCGTTCTGCTAGCCCAAAAAGTGCTCAAGCCAGACGCTCGATCGAGCGCCTCCTACATATTAGTCGAGACAACGGCTCGCTCATTAGCATCGTCTTTGTACTTTAACATTTTTTGGCTCTGCCGCTCTCGACACCGATGCGACGCTTCTGTCGCGACGCTGCACTCTCTCGCTGGCCTGACTTAGGCGCAAGTCGTTCAAAGATACCATCCTCGTTGAAGTCACCTTAGGACACCTGCGTTACACCTTGACAGATGTACCGCCCCAGTCAAACTCACTCTTTGAGACAAGCATATCACTACTGGCAGGACAACCAAATAGCTGCGACAGCTGTGCTCGGCCCCCTCAGGCAGTCTGGCGCGCTCCTTTGCTCTACCCGAGGTTTCCATCCTCGCTGAGCTCACCTTAGGACACCTGCGTTACACCTTGACAGATGTACCGCCCCAGTCAAACTCACTCTTTGAGACAAGCATATCACTACTGGCAGGACAACCAAATAGCTGCGACAGCTGCGCTCGGCCCCCTCAGGCAGCCTGGCGCGCTCCTTTGCTCTACCCGAGATTTCCATCCTCGCTGAGCTCACCTTAGGACACCTGCGTTACACCTTGACAGATGTACCGCCCCAGTCAAACTCACTCTTTGAGACAAGCATATCACTACTGGCAGGACAACCAAATAGCTGCGACAGCTGCGCCCGGCCCCCTCAGGCAGCCTGGTGCGCTCCTTTGCTCTACCCGAGGTTTCCAACCTCGCTGAGCTCACCTTAGGACACCTGCGTTACACCTTGACAGATGTACCGCCCAGTCAAACTCACTCTTTGAGACAAGCATATCACTACTGGCAGGACAACCAAATAGCTGCGACAGCTGCGCTCGGCCCCCTCAGGCAGCCTGGTGCGCTCCTTTGCTCTACCCGAGATTTCCATCCTCGCTGAGCTCACCTTAGGACACCTGCGTTACACCTTGACAGATGTACCGCCCCAGTCAAACTCACTCTTTGAGACAAGCATATCACTACTGGCAGGACAACCAAATAGCTGCGACAGCTGTGCTCGGCCCCCTCAGGCAGTCTGGCGCGCTCCTTTGCTCTACCCGAGGTTTCCATCCTCGCTGAGCTCACCTTAGGACACCTGCGTTACACCTTGACAGATGTACCGCCCCAGTCAAACTCACTCTTTGAGACAAGCATATCACTACTGGCAGGACAACCAAATAGCTGCGACAGCTGCGCTCGGCCCCCTCAGGCAGCCTGGCGCGCTCCTTTGCTCTACCCGAGATTTCCATCCTCGCTGAGCTCACCTTAGGACACCTGCGTTACACCTTGACAGATGTACCGCCCCAGTCAAACTCACTCTTTGAGACAAGCATATCACTACTGGCAGGACAACCAAATAGCTGCGACAGCTGCGCCCGGCCCCCTCAGGCAGCCTGGTGCGCTCCTTTGCTCTACCCGAGGTTTCCAACCTCGCTGAGCTCACCTTAGGACACCTGCGTTACACCTTGACAGATGTACCGCCCAGTCAAACTCACTCTTTGAGACAAGCATATCACTACTGGCAGGACAACCAAATAGCTGCGACAGCTGCGCTCGGCCCCCTCAGGCAGCCTGGTGCGCTCCTTTGCTCTACCCGAGGTTTCCATCCTCGCTGAGCTCACCTTAGGACACCTGCGTTACACCTTGACAGATGTACCGCCCCAGTCAAACTCAAACTCAATGCATGTATTGCTTCACTTCCGGCGACATCTGCGTTCAGCCCCCTCAAGCAGCCTGGCGCGCTCCTTTGCTCTACCCGAGGTTTCCAACCTCGCTGAGCTCACCTTAGGACACCTGCGTTACACTTTGTCAGATGTACCGCCCCAGTCAAACTTAAACTTATTGCATGTATACATAACAATGCGACCGTTCTGCTAGCCCAAAAAGTGCTCAAGCCAGACGCTCGATCGAGCGCCTCCTACATATTAGTCGAGACAACGGCTCGCTCATTAGCATCGTCTTTGTACTTTAACATTTTTTGGCTCTGCCGCTCTCGACACCGATGCGACGCTTCTGTCGCGACGCTGCACTCTCTCGCTGGCCTGACTTAGGCGCAAGTCGTTCAAAGATACCATCCTCGTTGAAGTCACCTTAGGACACCTGCGTTACACCTTGACAGATGTACCGCCCCAGTCAAACTCACTCTTTGAGACAAGCATATCACTACTGGCAGGACAACCAAATAGCTGCGACAGCTGTGCTCGGCCCCCTCAGGCAGTCTGGCGCGCTCCTTTGCTCTACCCGAGGTTTCCATCCTCGCTGAGCTCACCTTAGGACACCTGCGTTACACCTTGACAGATGTACCGCCCCAGTCAAACTCACTCTTTGAGACAAGCATATCACTACTGGCAGGACAACCAAATAGCTGCGACAGCTGCGCTCGACCCCCTCAGGCAGCCTGGCGCGCTCCTTTGCTCTACCCGAGATTTCCATCCTCGCTGAGCTCACCTTAGGACACCTGCGTTACACCTTGACAGATGTACCGCCCCAGTCAAACTCACTCTTTGAGACAAGCATATCACTACTGGCAGGACAACCAAATAGCTGCGACAGCTGCGCCCGGCCCCCTCAGGCAGCCTGGTGCGCTCCTTTGCTCTACCCGAGGTTTCCAACCTCGCTGAGCTCACCTTAGGACACCTGCGTTACACCTTGACAGATGTACCGCCCAGTCAAACTCACTCTTTGAGACAAGCATATCACTACTGGCAGGACAACCAAATAGCTGCGACAGCTGCGCTCGGCCCCCTCAGGCAGCCTGGTGCGCTCCTTTGCTCTACCCGAGATTTCCATCCTCGCTGAGCTCACCTTAGGACACCTGCGTTACACCTTGACAGATGTACCGCCCCAGTCAAACTCACTCTTTGAGACAAGCATATCACTACTGGCAGGACAACCAAATAGCTGCGACAGCTGTGCTCGGCCCCCTCAGGCAGTCTGGCGCGCTCCTTTGCTCTACCCGAGGTTTCCATCCTCGCTGAGCTCACCTTAGGACACCTGCGTTACACCTTGACAGATGTACCGCCCCAGTCAAACTCACTCTTTGAGACAAGCATATCACTACTGGCAGGACAACCAAATAGCTGCGACAGCTGCGCTCGGCCCCCTCAGGCAGCCTGGCGCGCTCCTTTGCTCTACCCGAGATTTCCATCCTCGCTGAGCTCACCTTAGGACACCTGCGTTACACCTTGACAGATGTACCGCCCCAGTCAAACTCACTCTTTGAGACAAGCATATCACTACTGGCAGGACAACCAAATAGCTGCGACAGCTGCGCCCGGCCCCCTCAGGCAGCCTGGTGCGCTCCTTTGCTCTACCCGAGGTTTCCAACCTCGCTGAGCTCACCTTAGGACACCTGCGTTACACCTTGTCAGATGTACCGCCCCAGTCAAACTCACTCTGTGAGACAAGCATATCACCACTGGCAGGACAACCAAATAGCTGCAACAGCTATGCTCGGCCCGCTCAGATTTGAGTCATTTGCAGTTTCGCTTTATGAGTTACTCGTACTTGCAATTGCATGGCTTCCATCCTCGCAGAGCTCACCTTAGGACACCTGCGTTACAACTTTACAGGTGTACCGCCCCAGTCAAACTCAAACTCAATGCATGTATTAGCGCTAAATTTACCACAGTTATCCACTTCGCTTACGAGACTTAATAAACCAAGGCTGATTTAAAAAGAGCTCACCTTAGGACACCTGCGTTACACCTTGACAGATGTACCGCCCCAGTCAAACTCACTCTTTGAGACAAGCATATCACTACTGGCAGGACAACCAAATAGCTGCGACAGCTGCGCCCGGCCCCCTCAGGCAGCCTGGTGCGCTCCTTTGCTCTACCCGAGGTTTCCAACCTCGCTGATCTCACCTTAGGACACCTGCGTTACACCTTGTCAGATGTACCGCCCCAGTCAAACTCACTCTGTGAGACAAACATATCACCACTGGCAGGACAACCAAATAGCTGCAACAGCTGTGCTCGGCCCCCTCAGGCAGCCTGGAGCGCTCCTTTGCTCTACCAGAGGTTTCCATCCTCGCTGAGCTCCCCTTAGGACACCTGCGTTACACCTTGACAGATGTACCGCCCCAGTCAAACTCACTCTTTGTGACAAGCATATCACTACTGGCAGGACAACCAAATAGCTGCGACAGCTGCGCCCGGCCCCCTCAGGCAGCCTGGTGCGCTCCTTTGCTCTACCCGAGGTTTCCAACCTCGCTGAGCTCACCTTAGGACACCTGCGTTACACCTTGACAGATGTACCGCCCAGTCAAACTCACTCTTTGAGACAAGCATATCACTACTGGCAGGACAACCAAATAGCTGCGACAGCTGCGCTCGGCCCCCTCAGGCAGCCTGGTGCGCTCCTTTGCTCTACCCGAGATTTCCATCCTCGCTGAGCTCACCTTAGGACACCTGCGTTACACCTTGACAGATGTACCGCCCCAGTCAAACTCACTCTTTGAGACAAGCATATCACTACTGGCAGGACAACCAAATAGCTGCGACAGCTGTGCTCGGCCCCCTCAGGCAGTCTGGCGCGCTCCTTTGCTCTACCCGAGGTTTCCATCCTCGCTGAGCTCACCTTAGGACACCTGCGTTACACCTTGACAGATGTACCGCCCCAGTCAAACTCACTCTTTGAGACAAGCATATCACTACTGGCAGGACAACCAAATAGCTGCGACAGCTGCGCTCGGCCCCCTCAGGCAGCCTGGCGCGCTCCTTTGCTCTACCCGAGATTTCCATCCTCGCTGAGCTCACCTTAGGACACCTGCGTTACACCTTGACAGATGTACCGCCCCAGTCAAACTCACTCTTTGAGACAAGCATATCACTACTGGCAGGACAACCAAATAGCTGCGACAGCTGCGCCCGGCCCCCTCAGGCAGCCTGGTGCGCTCCTTTGCTCTACCCGAGGTTTCCAACCTCGCTGAGCTCACCTTAGGACACCTGCGTTACACCTTGTCAGATGTACCGCCCCAGTCAAACTCACTCTGTGAGACAAGCATATCACCACTGGCAGGACAACCAAATAGCTGCAACAGCTATGCTCGGCCCGCTCAGATTTGAGTCATTTGCAGTTTCGCTTTATGAGTTACTCGTACTTGCAATTGCATGGCTTCCATCCTCGCAGAGCTCACCTTAGGACACCTGCGTTACAACTTTACAGGTGTACCGCCCCAGTCAAACTCAAACTCAATGCATGTATTAGCGCTAAATTTACCACAGTTATCCACTTCGCTTACGAGACTTAATAAACCAAGGCTGATTTAAAAAGAGCTCACCTTAGGACACCTGCGTTACACCTTGACAGATGTACCGCCCCAGTCAAACTCACTCTTTGAGACAAGCATATCACTACTGGCAGGACAACCAAATAGCTGCGACAGCTGCGCCCGGCCCCCTCAGGCAGCCTGGTGCGCTCCTTTGCTCTACCCGAGGTTTCCAACCTCGCTGATCTCACCTTAGGACACCTGCGTTACACCTTGTCAGATGTACCGCCCCAGTCAAACTCACTCTGTGAGACAAACATATCACCACTGGCAGGACAACCAAATAGCTGCAACAGCTGTGCTCGGCCCCCTCAGGCAGCCTGGAGCGCTCCTTTGCTCTACCAGAGGTTTCCATCCTCGCTGAGCTCCCCTTAGGACACCTGCGTTACACCTTGACAGATGTACCGCCCCAGTCAAACTCACTCTTTGAGACAAGCATATCACTACTGGCAGGACAACCAAATAGCTGCGACAGCTGCGCTCGGCCCCTTCAGGCAGCCTGGCGCGCTCCTTTGCTCTACCCGAGATTTCCATCCTCGCTGAGCTCACCTTAGGACACCTGCGTTACACCTTGACAGATGTACCGCCCCAGTCAAACTCACTCTTTGAGACAAGCATATCACTACTGGCAGGACAACCAAATAGCTGCGACAGCTGCGCTCGGCTTCCTCAGGCAGCCTGGTGCGCTCCTATGCTCTACCCGAGGTTTCCATCCTCGCTGAGCTCACCTTAGGACACCTGCGTTACACCTTGACAGATGTACCGCCCCAGTCAAACTGAAACTCAATGCATGTATCGCTCCACTTCCGGCGACAGCTGCGTTCGGCCCCCTCAAGCAGCCTGGTGCGCTCCTTTGCTCTACCCGAGGTTTCCATCCTCGCTGAGCTCACCTTAGGACACCTGCGTTACACCTTGACAGATGTACCGCCCCAGTCAAACTCAAACTCAATGCATGTATTGCTTCACTTCCGGCGACATCTGCGTTCAGCCCCCTCAAGCAGCCTGGCGCGCTCCTTTGCTCTACCCGAGGTTTCCAACCTCGCTGAGCTCACCTTAGGACACCTGCGTTACACTTTGTCAGATGTACCGCCCCAGTCAAACTTAAACTTATTGCATGTATACATAACAATGCGACCGTTCTGCTAGCCCAAAAAGTGCTCAAGCCAGACGCTCGATCGAGCGCCTCCTACATATTAGTCGAGACAACGGCTCGCTCATTAGCATCGTCTTTGTACTTTAACATTTTTTGGCTCTGCCGCTCTCGACACCGATGCGACGCTTCTGTCGCGACGCTGCACTCTCTCGCTGGCCTGACTTAGGCGCAAGTCGTTCAAAGATACCATCCTCGTTGAAGTCACCTTAGGACACCTGCGTTACACCTTGACAGATGTACCGCCCCAGTCAAACTCACTCTTTGAGACAAGCATATCACTACTGGCAGGACAACCAAATAGCTGCGACAGCTGTGCTCGGCCCCCTCAGGCAGTCTGGCGCGCTCCTTTGCTCTACCCGAGGTTTCCATCCTCGCTGAGCTCACCTTAGGACACCTGCGTTACACCTTGACAGATGTACCGCCCCAGTCAAACTCACTCTTTGAGTCAAGCATATCACTACTGGCAGGACAACCAAATAGCTGCGACAGCTGCGCTCGGCCCCCTCAGGCAGCCTGGCGCGCTCCTTTGCTCTACCCGAGATTTCCATCCTCGCTGAGCTCACCTTAGGACACCTGCGTTACACCTTGACAGATGTACCGCCCCAGTCAAACTCACTCTTTGAGTCAAGCATATCACTACTGGCAGGACAACCAAATAGCTGCGACAGCTGCGCTCGGCTTCCTCAGGCAGCCTGGCGCGCTCCTATGCTCTACCCGAGGTTTCCATCCTCGTTGAGCTCACCTTAGGACACCTGCGTTACACCTTGACAGATGTACCGCCCCAGTCAAACTGAAACTCAATGCATGTATCGCTCCACTTCCGGCGACAGCTGCGTTCGGCCCCCTCAAGCAGCCTGGCGCGCTCCTTTTGCTCTACCCGAGGTTTCCAACCTCGCTGAGCTCACCTTAGGACACCTGCGTTACACTTTGTCAGATGTACCGCCCCAGTCAAACTTAAACTTATTGCATGTATACATAACAATGCGACCGTTCTGCTAGCCCAAAAAGTGCTCAAGCCAGACGCTCGATCGAGCGCCTCCTACATATTAGTCAAGACAACGGCTCGCTCATTAGCATCGTCTTTGTACTTTAACATTTTTTGGCTCTGCCGCTCTCGACACCGATGCGACGCTTCTGTCTCGACGCTGCACTCTCTCGCTGGCCTGACTTAGGCGCAAGTCGTTCAAAGATACCATCCTCGTTGAAGTCACCTTAGGACACCTGCGTTACAACTTGACAGATGTACCGCCCCAGTCAAACTCACTCTTTGAGACAAGCATATCACTACTGGCAGGACAACCAAATAGCTGCGACAGCTGTGCTCGGCCCCCTCAGGCAGTCTGGCGCGCTCCTTTGCTCTACCCGAGGTCCCCATCCTCGCTGAGCTCACCTTAGGACACCTGCGTTACACCTTGACAGATGTACCGCCCCAGTCAAACTCACTCTTTGAGACAAGCATATCACTACTGGCAGGACAACCAAATAGCTGTGACAGCTGCGCTCGGCCCCCTCAGGCAGCCTGGCGCGCTCCTTTGCTCTACCCGAGATTTCCATCCTCGCTGAGCTCACCTTAGGACACCTGCGTTACACCTTGACAGATGTACCGCCCCAGTCAAACTCACTCTTTGAGACAAGCATATCACTACTGGCAGGACAACCAACTAGCTGCGACAGCTGCGCCCGGCCCCCTCAGGCAGCCTGGTGCGCTCCTTTGCTCTACCCGAGGTTTCCAACCTCGCTGAGCTCACCTTAGGACACCTGCGTTACACCTTGACAGATGTACCGCCCCAGTCAAACTCACTCTTTGAGACAAGCATATCACTACTGGCAGGACAACCAAATAGCTGCGACAGCTGCGCTCGGCCCCTCAGGCAGCCTGGCGCGCTCCTTTGCTCTACCCGAGATTTCCATCCTCGCTGAGCTCACCTTAGGACACCTGCGTTACACCTTGACAGATGTACCGCCCCAGTCAAACTCACTCTTTGAGACAAGCATATCACTACTGGCAGGACAACCAAATAGCTGCGACAGCTGCGTTCGGCCCCCTCAAGCAGCCTGGCGCGCTCCTTTGCTCTACCCAAGGTTTCCAACCTCGCTGAGCTCACCTTAGGACACCTGCGTTACACTTTGTCAGATGTACCGCCCCAGTCAAACTTAAACTTATTGCATGTATACATAACAATGCGACCGTTCTGCTAGCCCAAAAAGTGCTCAAGCCAGACGCTCGATCGAGCGCCTCCTACATATTAGTCGAGACAACGGCTCGCTCATTAGCATCGTCTTTGTACTTTAACATTTTTTAACTCTGCCGCTCTCGACACCGATGCGACGCTTCTGTCGTGACGCTGCACTCTCTCGCTGGCCTGACTTAGGCGCAAGTCGTTCAAAGATACCATCCTCGCTGAGCTCACCTTAGGACACCTGCGTTACACCTTGTCAGATGTACCGCCCCAGTCAAACTCACTCTGTGAGACAAGCATATCACCACTGGCAGGACAACCAAATAGATACAACAGCTGTGCTCGGCCCCCTCAGGCAGCCTGGCGCGCTCCTTTGCTCTACCCGAGGTTTCCATCCTCGCTGAGCTCCCCTTAGGACACCTGCGTTACACCTTGACAGATGTACCGCCCCAGTCAAACTCACTCTTTGAGACAAGCATATCAGTACTGGCAGGACAACCAAATAGCTGCGACAGCTGTGCTCGGCCCCCTCAGGCAGCCTGCCGCGCTCCTTTGCTCTACCCGAGATTTCCATCCTCGCTGAGCTCACCTTAGGACACCTGCGTTACACCTTGACAGATGTACCGCCCCAGTCAAACTCACTCTTTGAGACAAGCATATCACTACTGGCAGGACAACCAAATAGCTGCGACAGCTGCGCTCGGCTTCCTCAGGCAGCCTGGCGCGCTCCTATGCTCTACCCGAGGTTTCCATCCTCGCTGAGCTCACCTTAGGACACCTGCGTTACACCTTGACAGATGTACCGCCCCAGTCAAACTCAAACTCAATGCATGTATTGCTCCACTTCCGGCGACAGCTGCGTTCGGACCCCTCAAGCAGCCTGGCGCGCTCCTTTGCTCTACCCGAGGTTTCCAACCTCGCTGAGCTCACCTTAGGACACCTGCGTTACACTTTGTCAGATGTACCGCCCCAGTCAAACTTAAACTTATTGCATGTATACATAACAATGCGACCGTTCTGCTAGCCCAAAAAGTGCTCAAGCCAGACGCTCGATCGAGCGCCTCCTACATATTAGTCGAGACAACGGCTCGCTCATTAGCATCGTCTTTGTACTTTAACATTTTTTGGCTCTGCCGCTCTCGACACCGATGCGACGCTTCTGTCGCGACGCTGCACTCTCTCGCTGGCCTGACTTAGGCGCAAGTCGTTCAAAGATACCATCCTCGTTGAAGTCACCTTAGGACCTGCGTTACACCTTGACAGATGTACCGCCCCAGTCAAACTCACTCTTTGAGACAAGCATATCACTACTGGCAAGACAACCAAATAGCTGCGACAGCTGTGCTCGGCCCCCTCAGGCAGTCTGGCGCGCTCCTTTGCTCTACCCGAGGTTTCCATCCTCGCTGAGCTCACCTTAGGACACTTGCGTTACACCTTGACAGATGTACCGCCCCAGTCAAACTCACTCTTTGAGACAAGCATATCACTACTGGCAGGACAACCAAATAGCTGCGACAGCTGCGCTCGGCCCCCTCAGGCAGCCTGGCGCGCTCCTTTGCTCTACCCGAGATTTCCATCCTCGCTGAGCTCACCTTAGGACACCTGCGTTACACCTTGACAGATGTACCGCCCCAGTCAAACTCACTCTTTGAGACAAGCATATCACTACTGGCAGGACAACCAAATAGCTGCGACAGCTGCGCCCGGCCCCCTCAGGCAGCCTGGTGCGCTCCTTTGCTCTACCCGAGGTTTCCAACCTCGCTGAGCTCACCTTAGGACACCTGCGTTACACCTTGACAGATGTACCGCCCAGTCAAACTCACTCTTTGAGACAAGCATATCACTACTGGCAGGACAACCAAATAGCTGCGACAGCTGCGCTCGGCCCCCTCAGGCAGCCTGGCGCGCTCCTTTGCTCTACCCGAGATTTCCATCCTCGCTGAGCTCACCTTTGGACACCTGCGTTACACCTTGACAGATGTACCGCCCCAGTCAAACTCACTCTTTGAGACAAGCATATCACTACTGGCAGGACAACCAAATAGCTGCGACAGCTGCGCCCGGCCCCCTCAGGCAGCCTGGTGCGCTCCTTTGCTCTACCCGAGGTTTCCATCCTCGCTGAGCTCACCTTAGGACACCTGCGTTACACCTTGACAGATGTACCGCCCCAGTCAAACTCAAACTCAATGCATGTATTGCTTCACTTCCGGCGACATCTGCGTTCAGCCCCCTCAAGCAGCCTGGCGCGCTCCTTTGCTCTACCCGAGGTTTCCAACCTCGCTGAGCTCACCTTAGGACACCTGCGTTACACTTTGTCAGATGTACCGCCCCAGTCAAACTTAAACTTATTGCATGTATACATAACAATGCGACCGTTCTGCTAGCCCAAAAAGTGCTCAAGCCAGACGCTCGATCGAGCGCCTCCTACATATTAGTCGAGACAACGGCTCGCTCATTAGCATCGTCTTTGTACTTTAACATTTTTTGGCTCTGCCGCTCTCGACACCGATGCGACGCTTCTGTCGCGACGCTGCACTCTCTCGCTGGCCTGACTTAGGCGCAAGTCGTTCAAAGATACCATCCTCGTTGAAGTCACCTTAGGACACCTGCGTTACACCTTGACAGATGTACCGCCCCAGTCAAACTCACTCTTTGAGACAAGCATATCACTACTGGCAGGACAACCAAATAGCTGCGACAGCTGCGCTCGGCCCCCTCAGGCAGCCTGGTGCGCTCATTTGCTCTACCCGAGATTTCCATCCTCGCTGAGCTCACCTTAGGACACCTGCGTTACACCTTGACAGATGTACCGCCCCAGTCAAACTCACTCTTTGAGACAAGCATATCACTACTGGCAGGACAACCAAATAGCTGCGACAGCTGCGCCCGGCCCCCTCAGGCAGCCTGGTGCGCTTCTTTGCTCTACCCGAGGTTTCCAACCTCGCTGAGCTCACCTTAGGACACCTGCGTTACACCTTGACAGATGTACCGCCCAGTCAAACTCACTCTTTGAGACAAGCATATCACTACTGGCAGGACAACCAAATAGCTGCGACAGCTGCGCTCGGCCCCCTCAGGCAGCCTGGTGCGCTCATTTGCTCTACCCGAGATTTCCATCCTCGCTGAGCTCACCTTAGGACACCTGCGTTACACCTTGACAGATGTACCGCCCCAGTCAAACTCACTCTTTGAGACAAGCATATCACTACTGGCAGGACAACCAAATAGCTGCGACAGCTGCGCCCGGCCCCCTCAGGCAGCCTGGTGCGCTTCTTTGCTCTACCCGAGGTTTCCAACCTCGCTGAGCTCACCTTAGGACACCTGCGTTACACCTTGACAGATGTACCGCCCCAGTCAAACTCACTCTTTGAGACAAGCATATCACTACTGGCAGGACAACCAAATAGCTGCGACAGCTGCGCTCGGCCCCTCAGGCAGCCTGGCGCGCTCCTTTGCTCTACCCGAGATTTCCATCCTCGCTGAGCTCACCTTAGGACACCTGCGTTACACCTTGACAGATGTACCGCCCCAGTCAAACTCACTCTTTGAGACAAGCATATCACTACTGGCAGGACAACCAAATAGCTGCGACAGCTGCGCCCGGCCCTCTCAGGCAGCCTGGTGCGCTCCTTTGCTCTACCCGAGGTTTCCAACCTCGCTGAGCTCACCTTAGGACACCTGCGTTACACCTTGTCAGATGTACCGCCCCAGTCAAACTCACTCTGTGAGACAAGCATATCACCACTGGCAGGACAACCAAATAGCTGCAACAGCTATGCTCGGCCCGCTCAGATTTGAGTCATTTGCAGTTTCGCTTTATGAGTTACTCGTACGTGCAATTGCATGGCTTCCATCCTCGCAGAGCTCACCTTAGGACACCTGCGTTACAACTTTACAGGTGTACCGCCCCAGTCAAACTCAAACTCAATGCATGTATTAGCGCTAAATTTACCACAGTTATCCACTTCGCTTACGAGACTTAATAAACCAAGGCTGATTTAAAAAGAGCTCACCTTAGGACACCTGCGTTACACCTTGACAGATGTACCGCCCCAGTCAAACTCACTCTTTGAGACAAGCATATCACTACTGGCAGGACAACCAAATAGCTGCGACAGCTGCGCCCGGCCCCCTCAGGCAGCCTGGTGCGCTCCTTTGCTCTACCCGAGGTTTCCAACCTCGCTGATCTCACCTTAGGACACCTGCGTTACACCTTGTCAGATGTACCGCCCCAGTCAAACTCACTCTGTGAGACAAGCATATCACCACTGGCAGGACAACCAAATAGCTGCAACATCTGTGCTCGGCCCCCTCAGGCAGCCTGGCGCGCTCCTTTGCTCTACCCGAGGTTTCCATCCTCGCTGAGCTCCCCTTAGGACACCTGCGTTACACCTTGACAGATGTACCGCCCCAGTCAAACTCACTCTTTGAGACAAGCATATCAGTACTGGCAGGACAACCAAATAGCTGCGACAGCTGTGCTCGGCCCCCTCAGGCAGCCTGCCGCGCTCCTTTGCTCTACCCGAGGTTTCCATCCTCGCTGAGCTCACCTTAGGACACCTGCGTTACACCTTGACAGATGTACCGCCCCAGTCAAACTCACTCATTGAGACAAGCATATCACTACTGGCAGGACAACCAAATAGCTGCGACAGCTGCGCTCGGCTTCCTCAGGCAGCCTGGCGCGCTCCTATGCTCTACCCGAGGTTTCCATCCTCGCTGAGCTCACCTTAGGACACCTGCGTTACACCTTGACAGATGTACCGCCCCAGTCAAACTCAAACTCAATGCATGTATTGCTCCACTTCCGGCGACAGCTGCGTTCGGCCCCCTCAAGCAGCCTGGCGCGCTCCTTTGCTCTACCCGAGGTTTCCATCCTCGCTGAGCTCACCTTAGGACACCTGCGTTACACCTTGACAGATGTACCGCCCCAGTCAAACTCACTCTTTGAGACAAGCATATCACTACTGGCAGGACAACCAAATAGCTGCAACAGCTGCGCTCGGCCCCCTCAGGCAGCCTGGCGCGCTCCTTTGCTCTACCCGAGATTTCCATCCTCGCTGAGCTCACCTTAGGACACCTGCGTTACACCTTGACAGATGTACCGCCCCAGTCAAACTCACTCTTTGAGACAAGCATATCACTACTGGCAGGACAACCAAATAGCTGCGACAGCTGCGCCCGGCCTCCTCAGGCAGCCTGGTGCGTTCCTTTGCTCTACCAGAGGTTTCCAACCTCGCTGATCTCACCTTAGGACACCTGCGTTACACCTTGTCAGATGTACCGCCCCAGTCAAACTCACTCTGTGAGACAAACATATCACCACTGGCAGGACAACCAAATAGCTGCAACAGCTGTGCTCGGCCCCCTCAGGCAGCCTGGCGCGCTCCTTTGCTCTACCCGAGGTTTCCATCCTCGCTGAGCTCCCCTTAGGACACCTGCGTTACACCTTGACAGATGTACCGCCCCAGTCAAACTCACTCTTTGAGACAAGCATATCAGTACTGGCAGGACAACCAAATAGCTGCGACAGCTGTGCTCGGCCCCCTCAGGCAGCCTGCCGCGCTCCTTTGCTCTACCCGAGGTTTCCATCCTCGCTGAGCTCACCTTAGGACACCTGCGTTACACCTTGACAGATGTTCTTTGAGACAAGCATATCACTACTGGCAGGACAACCAAATAGCTGCGACAGCTGCGTTCGGCTTCCTCAGGCAGCCTGGCGCGCTCCTATGCTCTACCCGAGGTTTCCATCCTCGCTGAGCTCACCTTAGGACACCTGCGTTACACCTTGACAGATGTACCGCCCCAGTCAAACTCAAACTCAATGCATGTATCGCTCAACTTCCGGCGACAGCTGCGTTCGGCCCCGTCAAGCAGCCTGGCGCGCTCCTTTGCTCTACCCGAGGTTTCCATCCTCGCTGAGCTCCCCTTAGGACACCTGCGTTACACCTTGACAGATGTACCGCCCCAGTCAAACTCAATCTTTGAGACAAGCATATCAGTACTGGCAGGACAACCAAATAGCTGCGACAGCTGTGCTCGGCCCCCTCAGGCAGCCTGCCGCGCTCCTTTGCTCTACCCGAAGTTTCCATCCTCGCTGAGCTCACCTTAGGACACCTGCGTTACACCTTGACAGATGTACCGCCCCAGTCAAACTCACTCTTTGAGACAAGCATATCACTACTGGCAGGACAACCAAATAGCTGCGACAGCTGTGCTCGGCCCCCTCAGGCAGCCTGCCGCGCTCCTTTGCTCTACCCGAGGTTTCCATCCTCGCTGAGCTCACCTTAGGACACCTGCGTTACACCTTGACAGATGTACCGCCCCAGTCAAACTCAAACTCAATGCATGTATCGCTCCACTTCCGGCGACAGCTGCGTTCGGCCCCCTCAAGCAGCCTGGCGCGCTCCTTTGCTCTACCCGAGGTTTCCAACCTCGCTGAGCTCACCTTAGGACACCTGCGTTACACTTTGTCAGATGTACCGCCCCAGTCAAACTTAAACTTATTGCATGTATACATAACAATGCGACCGTTCTGCTAGCCCAAAAAGTGCTCAAGCCAGACGCTCGATCGAGCGCCTCCTACATATTAGTCGAGACAACAGTTGCTCATTAGCATCGTCTTTGTACTTTAACATTTTTTGGCTCTGCCGCTCTCGACACCGATGTGACGCTTCTGTCGCGACGCTGCACTCTCTCGCTGGCCTGACTTAGGCGCAAGTCGTTCAAAGATACCATCCTCGCTGAGCTCACCTTAGGACACCTGCGTTACACCTTGTCAGATGTACCGCCCCAGTCAAACTCACTCTGTGAGACAAGCATATCACCACTGGCAGGACAACCAAATAGCTGCAACAGCTGTGCTCGGCCCCCTCAGGCAGCCTGGCGCGCTCCTTTGCTCTACCCGAGGTTTCCATCCTCGCTGAGCTCCCCTTAGGACACCTGCGTTACACCTTGACAGATGTACCGCCCCAGTCAAACTCACTCTTTGAGACAAGCATATCAGTACTGGCAGGACAACCAAATAGCTGCGACAGCTGTGCTCGGCCCCCTCAGGCAGTCTGGCGCGCTCCTTTGCTCTACCCGAGATTTCCATTCTCGCTGAGCTCACCTTAGGACACCTGCGTTACACCTTGACAGATGTACCGCCCCAGTCAAACTCAAACTCAATGCATGTATCGCTCCACTTCCGGCGACAGCTGCGTTCGGCCCCCTCAAGCAGCCTGGCGCGCTCCTTTGCTCTACCCAAGGTTTCCAACCTCGCTGAGCTCACCTTAGGACACCTGCGTTACACTTTGTCAGATGTACCGCCCCAGTCAAACTTAAACTTATTGCATGTATACATAACAATGCGACCGTTCTGCTAGCCCAAAAAGTGCTCAAGCCAGACGCTCGATCGAGCGCCTCCTACATATTAGTCGAGACAACGGCTCGCTCATTAGCATCGTCTTTGTACTTTAACATTTTTTGGCTTAGCCGATCTCGACACCGATGCGACGCTTCTGTCGCGACGCTGCACTCTCTCGCTGGCCTGACTTAGGCGCAAGTCGTTCAAAGATACCATCCTCGCTGAGCTCACCTTAGGACACCTGCGTTACACCTTGTCAGATGTACCGCCCCAGTCAAACTCACTCTTTGAGACAAGCATATCACTACTGGCAGGACAACCAAATAGCTGCGACAGCTGCGCCCGACCCCCTCAGGCAGTCTGGCGCGCTCCTTTGCTCTACCCGAGATTTCCATCCTCGCTGAGCTCACCTTAGGACACCTGCGTTACACCTTGACAGATGTACCGCCCCAGTCAAACTCACTCTTTGAGACAAGCATATCACTACTGGCAGGACAACCAAATAGCTGCGACAGCTGCGCCCGGCCCCCTCAGGCAGCCTGGCGCGCTCCTATGCTCTACCCGAGGTTTCCATCCTCGCTGAGCTCATCTTAGGACACCTGCGTTACACCTTGACAGATGTACCGCCCCAGTCAAACTCAAACTCAATGCATGTATCGCTCCACTTCCGGCGACAGCTGCGTTCGGTCCCCTCAAGCAGCCTGGCGCGCTCCTTTGCTCTACCCGAGGTTTCCAACCTCGCTGAGCTCACCTTAGGACACCTGCGTTACACTTTGTCAGATGTACCGCCCCAGTCAAACTTAAACTTATTGCATGTATACATAACAATGCGACCGTTCTGCTAGCCCAAAAAGTGCTCAAGCCAGACGCTCGATCGAGCGCCTCCTACATATTAGTCGAGACAACGGCTCGCTCATTAGCATCGTCTTTGTACTTTAACATTTTTTGGCTCTGCCGATCTCGACACCGATGCGACGCTTCTGTCGCGACGCTGCACTCTCTCGCTGGCCTGACTTAGGCGCAAGTCGTTCAAAGATACCATCCTCGTTGAAGTCACCTTAGGACACCTGCGTTACACCTTGACAGATGTACCGCCCCAGTCAAACTCACTCTTTGAGACAAGCATATCACTACTCACCTTAGGACACCTGCGTTACACTTTGTCAGATGTACCGCCCCAGTCAAACTTAAACTTATTGCATGTATACATAACAATGCGACCGTTCTGCTAGCCCAAAAAGTGCTCAAGCCAGACGCTCAATCGAGCGCCTCCTACATATTAGTCGAGACAACGGCTCGCTCATTAGCATCGTCTTTGTACTTTAACATTTTTTGGCTCTGCCGCTCTCGACACCGATGCGACGCTTCTGTCGCGACGCTGCACTCTCTCGCTGGCCTGACTTAGGCGCAAGTCGTTCAAAGATACCATCCTCGCTGAGCTCACCTTAGGACACCTGCGTTACACCTTGTCAGATGTACCGCCCCAGTCAAACTCACTCTTTGAGACAAGCATATCACTACTGGCAGGACAACCAAATAGCTGCGACAGCTGCGCCCGGCCCCCTCAGGAAGTCTGGCGCGCTCCTTTGCTCTACCCGAGATTTCCATCCTCGCTGAGCTCACCTTAGGACACCTGCGTTACACCTTGACAGATGTACCGCCCCAGTCAAACTCACTCTTTGAGACAAGCATATCACTACTGGCAGGACAACCAAATAGCTGCGACAGCTGCGCCCGGCCCCCTCAGGCAGCCTGGCGCGCTCCTATGCTCTACCCGAGGTTTCCATCCTCGCTGAGCTCACCTTAGGACACCTGCGTTACACCTTGACAGATGTACCGCCCCAGTCAAACTCAAACTCAATGCATGTATCGCTCCACTTCCGGCGACAGCTGCGTTCGGCCCCCTCAAGCAGCCTGGCGCGCTCCTTTGCTCTACCCGAGGTTTCTAACCTCGCTGAGCTCACCTTAGGACACCTGCGTTACACTTTGTCAGATGTACCGCCACAGTCAAACTTAAACTTATTGCATGTATACATAACAATGCGACCGTTCTGCTAGCCCAAAAAGTGCTCAAGCCAGACGCTCGATCGAGCGCCTCCTACATATTAGTCGAGACAACGGCTCGCTCATTAGCATCGTCTTTGTACTTTAACATTTTTTGGCTCTGCCGATCTCGACACCGATGCGACGCTTCTGTCGCGACGCTGCACTCTCTCGCTGGCCTGACTTAGGCGCAAGTCGTTCAAAGATATCATCCTCGTTGAAGTCACCTTAGGACACCTGCGTTACACCTTGACAGATGTACCGCCCCAGTCAAACTCACTCTTTGAGACAAGCATATCACTACTGGCAGGACAACCAAATAGCTGCGACAGCTGCGCCCGGCCCCCTCAGGCAGCCTGGCGCGCTCCTATGCTCTACCCGAGGTTTCCATCCTCGCTGAGCTCACCTTAGGACACCTGCGTTACACCTTGACAGATGTACCGCCCCAGTCAAACTCAAACTCAATGCATGTATCGCTCCACTTCCGGCGACAGCTGCGTTCGGCCCTCTCAAGCAGCCTGGCGCGCTCCTTTGCTCTACCCGAGGTTTCCAACCTCGCTGAGCTCACCTTAGGACACCTGCGTTACACTTTGTCAGATGTACCGCCCCAGTCAAACTTAAACTTATTGCATGTATACATAACAATGCGACCGTTCTGCTAGCCCAAAAAGTGCTCAAGCCAGACGCTCGATCGAGCGCCTCCTACATATTAGTCGAGACAACGGCTCGCTCATTAGCATCGTCTTTGTACTTTAACATTTTTTGGCTCTGCCGATCTCGACACCGATGCGACGCTTCTGTCGCGACGCTGCACTCTCTCGCTGGCCTGACTTAGGCGCAAGTCGTTCAAAGATACCATCCTCGTTGAAGTCACCTTAGGACACCTGCGTTACACCTTGACAGATGTACCGCCCCAGTCAAACTCACTCTTTGAGACAAGCATATCACTACTGGCAGGACAACCAAATAGCTGCGACAGCTGTGCTCGGCCCCCTCAGGCAGTCTGGCGCGCTCTTTTGCTCTACCCGAGATTTCCATCCTTGCTGAGCTCACCTTAGGACACCTGCGTTACACCTTGACAGATGTACCGCCCCAGTCTAACTCACTCTTTGAGACAAGCATATCACTACTGGCAGGACAACCAAATAGCTGCGACAGCTGCGCCCGGCCCCCTCAGGCAGCCTGGTGCGCTCCTTTGCTCTACCCGAGGTTTCCAACCTCGCTGAGCTCACCTTAGGACACCTGCGTTACACCTTGTCAGATGTACCGCCCCAGTCAAACTCACTCTGTGAGACAAGCATATCACCACTGGCAGGACAACCAAATAGCTGCAACAGCTGTGCTCGGCCCCCTCAGGCAGCCTGGCGCGCTCCTTTGCTCTACCCGAGGTTTCCATCCTCGCTGAGCTCCCCTTAGGACACCTGCGTTACACCTTGACAGATGTACCGCCCCAGTCAAACTCACTCTGTGAGACAAGCATATCACTACTGGCAGGACAACCAAATAGCTGCGACAGCTGCGTTCGGCTTCCTCAGGCAGCCTGGCGCGCTCCTATGCTCTACCCGAGGTTTCCATCCTCGCTGAGCTCACCTTACGACACCTGCGTTACACCTTGACAGATGTACCGCCCCAGTCAAACTCAAACTCAGTGCATGTATCGCTCCACTTCCGGCGACAGCTGCGTTCGGCCCCCTCAAGCAGCCTGGCGCGCTCCTTTGCTCTACCCGAGGTTTCCAACCTCGCTGAGCTCACCTTAGGACACCTGCGTTACACTTTGTCAGATGTACCGCCCCAGTCAAACTTAAACTTATTGCATGTATACATAACAATGCGACCGTTCTGCTAGCCCAAAAAGTGCTCAAGCCAGACGCTCGATCGAGCGCCTCCTACATATTAGTCGAGACAACGGCTCGCTCATTAGCATCGTCTTTGTACTTTAACATTTTTTGGCTCTGCCGATCTCGACACCGATGCGACGCTTCTGTCGCGACGCTGCACTCTCTCGCTGGCCTGACTTAGGCGCAAGTCGTTCAAAGATACCATCCTCGTTGAAGTCACCTTAGGACACCTGCGTTACACCTTGACAGATGTACCGCCCCAGTCAAACTCACTCTTTGAGACAAGCATATCACTACTGGCAGGACAACCAAATAGCTGCGACAGCTGTGCTCGGCCCCCTCAGGCAGTCTGGCGCGCTCTTTTGCTCTACCCGAGATTTCCATCCTTGCTGAGCTCACCTTAGGACACCTGCGTTACACCTTGACAGATGTACCGCCCCAGTCTAACTCACTCTTTGAGACAAGCATATCACTACTGGCAGGACAACCAAATAGCTGCGACAGCTGCGCCCGGCCCCCTCAGGCAGCCTGGTGCGCTCCTTTGCTCTACCCGAGGTTTCCAACCTCGCTGAGCTCACCTTAGGACACCTGCGTTACACCTTGTCAGATGTACCGCCCCAGTCAAACTCACTCTGTGAGACAAGCATATCACCACTGGCAGGACAACCAAATAGCTGCAACAGCTGTGCTCGGCCCCCTCAGGCAGCCTGGCGCGCTCCTTTGCTCTACCCGAGGTTTCCATCCTCGCTGAGCTCCCCTTAGGACACCTGCGTTACACCTTGACAGATGTACCGCCCCAGTCAAACTCACTCTGTGAGACAAGCATATCACTACTGGCAGGACAACCAAATAGCTGCGACAGCTGCGTTCGGCTTCCTCAGGCAGCCTGGCGCGCTCCTATGCTCTACCCGAGGTTTCCATCCTCGCTGAGCTCACCTTACGACACCTGCGTTACACCTTGACAGATGTACCGCCCCAGTCAAACTCAAACTCAGTGCATGTATCGCTCCACTTCCGGCGACAGCTGCGTTCGGCCCCCTCAAGCAGCCTGGCGCGCTCCTTTGCTCTACCCGAGGTTTCCAACCTCGCTGAGCTCACCTTAGGACACCTGCGTTACACTTTGTCAGATGTACCGCCCCAGTCAAACTTAAACTTATTGCATGTATACATAACAATGCGACCGTTCTGCTAGCCCAAAAAGTGCTCAAGCCAGACGCTCGATCGAGCGCCTCCTACATATTAGTCGAGACAACGGCTCGCTCATTAGCATCGTCTTTGTACTTTAACATTTTTTGGCTCTGCCGCTCTCGACACCGATGCGACGCTTCTGTCGCGACGCTGCACTCTCTCGCTGGCCTGACTTAGGCGCAAGTCGTTCAAAGATACCATCCTCGTTGAAGTCACCTTAGGACACCTGCGTTACACCTTGACAGATGTACCGCCCCAGTCAAACTCACTCTTTGAGACAAGCATATCACTACTGGCAGGACAACCAAATAGCTGCGACAGCTGTGCTCGGCCCCCTCAGGCAGTCTGGCGCGCTCCTTTGCTCTACCCGAGGTTTCCATCCTCGCTGAGCTCACCTTAGGACACCTGCGTTACACCTTGACAGATGTACCGCCCCAGTCAAACTCACTCTTTGAGACAAGCATATCAGTACTGGCAGGACAACCAAATAGCTGCGACAGCTGCGCTCGGCTTCCTCAGGCAGCCGGGCGCGCTCCTATGCTCTACCCGATGTTTCCATCCTCGTTGAGGTCACCTTAGGACACCTGCGTTACACCTTGTCAGATGTACCGCCCCAGTCAAACTCACTCTGTGAGTCAAGCATATCACCACTGGCAGGACATCGAAATAGCTGCAACAGCTGTGCTCGGCCCCCTCAGGCAGCCTGGCGCGCTCCTTTGCTCTACCCGAGGTTTCCATCCTCGCTGAGCTCCCCTTAGGACACCTGCGTTACACCTTGACAGATGTACCGCCCCAGTCAAACTCACTCTTTGAGACAAGCATATCAGTACTGGCAGGACAACCAAATAGCTGCGACAGCTGCGCTCGGCTTCCTCAGGCAGCCTGGCGCGCTCCTATGCTCTACCCGAGGTTTCCATCCTCGTTGAGGTCATCTTAGGACACCTGCGTTACACCTTGACAGATGTACCGCCCCAGTCAAACTCACTCTTTGAGACAAGCATATCACTACTGGCAGGTCAACCAAATAGCTGCGACAGCTGCGGTCGGCCCCCTCAGGCAGCCTGGCGCGCTCCTTTGCTCTACCCGAGGTTTCCATCCTCGCTGAGCTCACCTTATGACACCTGCGTTACACCTTGACAGATGTACCGCCCCAGTCAAACTCACTCTTTGAGACAAGCATATCACTACTGGCAGGACAACCAAATAGCTGCGACAGCTGAGCTCGGCCCCCTCAGGCAGCCTGGTGCGCTCCTTTGCTCTACCCGAGGTTTCCATCCTCGCTGAGCTCACCTTAGGACACCTGCATTACAACTTGACAGGTGTACCGCCCCAGTCAAACTCAATGCATGTATTAGCTCCAGATTTACCACAGTTATCCACTTCGCTTACGAGACTTAATAAACCAAGGCTTATTTGAGTCATTTACAGTTTCGCTTTAAGAGTTACTCGTACTTGCAATTGCATGGCTTCCATCCTCGCTGAGCTCACCTTAGGACACCTGCGTTACAACTTTACAGGTGTACCGCCCCAGTCAAACTCAATCTCAATGCATGTATTAGCGCTGAATTTACCACAGTTATCCACTTCGCTTACGAGACTTAATAAACCAAGGCTGATTTAAAAAGAGCTCACCTTAGGACACCTGCGTTACACCTTGACAGATGTACCGCCCCAGTCAAACTCACTCTTTGAGACAAGCATATCACTACTGGCAGGACAACCAAATAGCTGCGACAGCTGCGCTCGGCCCCCTCAGGCAGCCTGGCGCACTCCTTTGCTCTACCCGAGGTTTCCATCCTCGCTGAGCTCACCTTAGGACACCTGCATTACACCTTGACATATGTACCGCCCCAGTCAAACTCAAACTCAATGCATGTATCGCTCCACTTCGCGGCTACAGCTGCATTCGGCCCCCTCAGGCAGCGTGGCGCTTCTCTTTGCTCTACCCGAGGTTTCCATCCTCGCTGAGCTCACCTTAGGACACCTGCATTACACCTTGACATATGTACCACCCCAGTCAAACTCAAATTCAATGCATGTATTGCTCCACTTCCGGCGACAGCTGCGCTGGGCCCCCTCAGGCAGCCTCGCGCGCTTCTTTGCTCTACCCGAGGTTTCCATCCTCGCTGAGCTCACCTTAGGACACCTGCATTACAACTTGACAGGTGTACCGCCCCAGTCAAACTCAATGCATGTATTAGCTCCAGATTTACCACAGTTATCCACTTCGCTTACGAGACTTAATAAACCAAGGCTGATTTGAGTCATTTGCAGTTTCGCTTCAAGAGTTACTCGTACTTGCAATTGCATGGCTTCCATCCTCGCTGAGCTCACCTTAGGACACCTGCGTTACAACTTTACAGGTGTACCGCCCCAGTCAAACTCAATCTCAATGCATATATTAGCGCTAGATTTACCACAGTTATTCACTTCGCTTACGAGACTTAATAAACCAAGGCTGATTTAAAAAGAGCTCACCTTAGGACACCTGCGTTACAACTTGACAGATGTACCGCCCCAGTCAAACTCACTCTTTGAGACAAGCATATCACTACTGGCAGGACAACCAAATAGCTGCGACAGCTGAGCTCGGCCCCCTCAGGCAGCCTGGCGCGCTCCTTTGCTCTACCCGAGATTTCCATCCTCGCTGAGCTCACCTTAGGACACCTGCGTTACACCTTGACAGATGTACCGCCCCAGTCAAACTCAAACTCAATGCATGTATCGCTCCACTTCCGGCGACAGCTGCGTTCGGCCTCCTCAAGCAGCCTGGCGCGCTCCTTTGCTCTACCCGAGGTTTCCAACCTCGCTGAGCTCACCTTAGGACACCTGCGTTACACTTTGTCAGATGTACCGCCCCAGTCAAACTTAAACTTATTGCATGTATACATAACAATGCGACCGTTCTGCTAGCCCAAAAAGTGCTCAAGCCAGACGCTCGATCGAGCGCCTCCTACATATTAGTCGAGACAACGGCTCGCTCAATAGCATCGTCTTTGTACTTTAACATTTTTTGACTCTGCCGCTCTCGACACCGATGCGACGCTTCTGTCGCGACACTGCACTCTCTCGCTGGCCTGACTTAGGCGCAAGTCGTTCAAAGATACCATCCTCGTTGAAGTCACCTTAGGACACCTGCGTTACACCTTGACAGATGTACCGCCCCAGTCAAACTCACTCTTTGAGACAAGCATATCACTACTGGCAGGACAACCAAATAGCTGCGACAGCTGTGCTCGGCCCCCTCAGGCAGTCTGGCGCGCTCCTTTGCTCTACCCGAGGTTTCCATTCTCGCTGAGCTCACCTTAGGACACCTGCGTTACACCTTGACAGATGTACCGCCCCAGTCAAACTCACTCTTTGAGACAAGCATATCACTACTGGCAGGACAACCAAATAGCTGCGACATCTGCGCTCGGCCCCCTCAGGCAGCCTGGCGCGCTCCTTTGCTCTACCCGAGATTTCCATCCTCGCTGAGCTCACCTTAGGACACCTGCGTTACACCTTGACAGATGTAGCGCCCCAGTCAAACTCACTCTTTGAGACAAGCATATCACTAATGGCAGGACAACCAAATAGCTTCGACAGCTGCGCCCGGCCCCCACAGGCAGCCTGGTGCGCTCCTTTGCTCTACCCGAGGTTTCCAACCTCGCTGAGCTCACCTTAGGACACCTGCGTTACACCTTGTCAGATGTACCGCCCCAGTCAAACTCACTCTGTGAGACAAGCATATCACCACTGGCAGGACAACCAAATAGCTGCAACAGCTGTGCTCGGCCCCCTCAGGCAGCCTGGCGCGCTCCTTTGCTCTACCCGAGGTTTCCATCCTCGCTGAGCTCCCCTTAGGACACCTGCGTTACACCTTGACAGATGTACCGCCCCAGTCAAACTCACTCTTTGAGACCAGCATATCGGTACTGGCAGGACAACCAAACAGCTGCGACAGCTGTGCTCGGCCCCCTCAGGCAGCCTGCCGCGCTCCTTTGCTCTACCCGACGTTTCCATCCTCGCTGAGCTCACCTTAGGACACCTGCGTTACACCTTGACAGATGTTCTTTGAGACAAGCATATCACTACTGGCAGGACAACCAAATAGCTGCGACAGCTGCGCTCGGCTTCCTCAGGCAGCCTGGCGCGCTCCTATGCTCTACCCGAGGTTTCCATCCTCGCTGAGCTCACCTTAGGACACCTGCGTTACACCTTGACAGATGTACCGCCCCAGTCAAACTCAAACTCAATGCATGTATCGCTCCACTTCCGGCGACAGCTGCGTTCGGCCCCCTCAAGCAGCCTGGCGCGCTCCTTTGCTCTACCCGAGGTTTCCAACCTCGCTGAGCTCACCTTAGGACACCTGCGTTAAACTTTGTCAGATGTACCGCCCCAGTCAAACTTAAACTTATTGCATGTATACATAACAATGCGACCGTTCTGCTAGCCCAAAAAGTGCTCAAGCCAGACGCTCGATCGAGCGCCTCCTACATATTAGTCGAGACAACGGCTCGCTCATTAGCATCGTCTTTGTACTTTAACATTTTTTGGCTCTGCCGCTCTCGACACCGATGCGACGCTTCTGTCGCTGGCCTGACTTAGGCGCAAGTCGTTCAAAGATACCATCCTCGCTGAGCTCACCTTAGGACACCTGCGTTACACCTTGTCAGATTTACCGCCCCAGTCAAACTCACTCTGTGAGACAAGCACATCACCACTGGCAGGACAACCAAATAGCTGCAACAGCTGTGCTCGGCCCCTTCAGGCAGCCTGGCGCGCTCCTTTGCTCTACCCGAGGTTTCCATCCTCGCTGAGCTCCCCTTAGGACACCTGCGTTACACCTTGACAGATGTACCGCCCCAGTCAAACTCACTCTTTGAGACAAGCATATCAGTACTGGCAGGACAACAAAATAGCTGCGACAGCTGTGCTCGGCCCCCTCAGGCAGCCTGCCGCGCTCCTTTGCTCTACCCGAGGTTTTCATCCTCGCTGAGCTCACCTTAGGACATCTGCGTTACACCTTGACAGATGTACCGCCCCAGTCAAACTCACTCTTTGAGACAAGCATATCACTACTGGCAGGACAACCAAATAGCTGCGACAGCTGCGCTGGCGCGCTCCTATGCTCTACCCGAGGTTTCCACCCTCGCTGAGCTCACCTTAGGACACCTGCGTTACACCTTGACAGATGTACTGCCCCAGTCAAACTCACTCTTTGAGACAAGCATATCACTACTGGCAGGACAACCAAATAGCTGCGACAGCTGTGCTCGGCCCCCTCAGGCAGTCTGGCGCGCTCCTTTGCTCTACCCGAGGTTTCCATCCTCGCTGAGCTCACCTTAGGACACCTGCGTTACACCTTGACAGATATACCGCCCCAGTCAAACTCACTCTTTGAGACAAGCATATCAGTACTGGCAGGACAACCAAATAGCTGCGACAGCTGCGCTCGGCCCCCTCAGGCAGCCTGGCGCGCTCCTTTGCTCTACCCGAGATTTCCATCCTCGCTGAGCTCACCTTAGGACACCTGCGTTACACCTTGACAGATGTACCGCCCCAGTCAAACTCACTCTTTGAGACAAGCATATCACTACTGGCAGGACAACCAAATAGCTGCGACAGCTGCGCCCGGCCCCCTCAGGCAGCCTAGTGCGCTCCTTTGCTCTACCCGAGGTTTCCAACCTCTAGGACACCTGCGTTACACCTTGACAGATGTACCGCCCCAGTCAAACTCACTCTTTGAGACAAGCATATCACTACTGGCAGGACAACCAAATAGATGCGACAGCTGTGCTCGGCCCCCTCAGGCAGTCTGGCGCGCTCCTTTGCTCTACCCGAGGTTTCCAACCTCGCTGAGCTCACCTTAGGACACCTGCATTACACCTTGACATATGTACCGTCCTCAGTCAAACTCAAACTCAATGCATGTATCGCTCCACTTCGCGGCTACAGCTGCGCTCGGCCCCCTCAGGCAGCGTGGCGCTTCTCTTTGCTCTACCCGAGGTTTCCATCCTCGCTGAGCTCACCTTAGGACACCTGCATTACACCTTGACATATGTACCGCCCCAGTCAAACTCAAATTCAATGCATGTATTGCTCAACTTCCGGCGACAGCTGCGCTGGGCCCCCTCAGGCAGCCTGGCGCGCTTCTTTGCTCTACCCGAGGTTTCCATCCTTGCTGAGCTCACCTTAGGACACCTGCATTACAACTTGACAGGTGTACCGCCCCAGTCAAACTCAATGCATGTATTAGCTCCAGATTTACCACAGTTATCCACTTCGCTTACGAGACTTAATAAACCAAGGCTGATTTGAGGCATTTGCAGTTTCGCTTTAAGAGTTACTCGTACTTGCAATTGCATGGCTTCGATCCTCGCTGAGCTCACCTTAGGACACCTGCGTTACAACTTTACAGGTGTACCGCCCCAGTCAAACTCAATCTCAATGCATGTATTAGCGCTAGATTTACCACAGTTATCCACTTCGCTTACGAGACTTAATAAACCAAGGCTGATTTAAAAAGAGCTCACCTTAGGACACCTGCGTTACACCTTGACAGATGTACCGCCCCAGTCAAACTCACTCTTTGAGACAAGCATATCAGTACTGGCAGGACAACCAAATAGCTGCGACAGATGCGCACGGCCCCCCCAGGCAGCCTGGCGCGCTCCTTTGCTCTACCCGAGGTTTCCATCCTCGCTGAGCTCACCTTAGGACACCTGCGTTACACCTTGACAGATGTACCGCCCCAGTCAAACTCAAACTCAATGCATGTATTAGCGCTAAATTTACCACAGTTATCCACTTCGCTTACGAGACTTAATAAACCAAGGCTGATTTAAAAAGAGCTCACCTTAGGACACCTGCGTTACACCTTGACAGATGTACCGCCCCAGTCAAACTCACTCTTTGAGACAAGCATATCACTACTGGCAGGACAACCAAATAGCTGCGACAGCTGTGCTCGGCCCCCTCAGGCAGTCTGGCGCGCTCCTTTGCTCTACCCGAGATTTCCATCCTCGCTGACCTCACCTTAGGACACCTGCGTTACACCTTGACAGATGTACCGCCCCAGTCAAACTCACTCTTTGAGACAAGCATATCACTACTGGCAGGACAACCAAATAGCTGCGACAGCTGCGCCCGGCCCCCTCAGGCAGCCTGGTGCGCTCCTTTGCTCTACCCGAGGTTTCCAACCTCGCTGAGCTCAACTTAGGACACCTGCGTTACACCTTGTCAGATGTACCGCCCCAGTCAAACTCACTCTGTGAGACAAGCATATCACCACTGGCAGGACAACCAAATAGCTGCAACAGCTGTGCTCGGCCCCCTCAGGCAGCCTGGCGCGCTCCTTTGCTCTACCCGAGGTTTCCATCCTCGCTGAGCTCCCCTTAGGACACCTGCGTTACACCTTGACAGATGTACCGCCCCAGTCAAACTCACTCTGTGAGACAAGCATATCAGTACTGGCAGGACAACCAAATAGCTGCGACAGCTGTGCTCGGCCCCCTCAGGCAGCCTGCCGCGCTCCTTTGCTCTACCCGAGGTTTCCATCCTCGCTGAGCTCACCTTAGGACACCTGCGTTACACCTTGACAGAGGTACCGCCCCAGTCAAACTCAAACTCAATGCATGTATCGCTCCACTTCCGGCGACAGCTGCGTTCGGCCCCCTCAAGCAGCCTGGCGCGCTCCTTTGCTCTACCCGAGGTTTCCAACCTCGCTGAGCTCACCTTAGGACACCTGCGTTACACTTTGTCAGATGTACCGCCCCAGTCAAACTTAAACTTATTGCATGTATACATAACAATGCGACCGTTCTGCTAGCCCAAAAAGTGCTCAAGCCAGACGCTCGATCTAGCGCCTCCTACATATTAGTCGAGACAACGGCTCGCTCATTAGCATCGTCTTTGTACTTTAACATTTTTTGACTCTGCCGCTCTCGACACCGATGCGACGCTTCTGTCGCGACGCTGCACTCTCTCGCTGGCCTGACTTAGGCGCAAGTCGTTCAAAGATACCATCCTCGTTGAAGTCACCTTAGGACACCTGCGTTACACCTTGACAGATGTACCGCCCCAGTCAAACTCACTCTTTGAGACAAGCATATCACTACTGACAGGACAACCAAATAGCTGCGACAGCTGTGCTCGGCCCCCTCAGGCAGTCTGGCGCGCTCCTTTGCTCTACCCGAGGTTTCCATCCTCGCTGAGCTCACCTTAGGACACCTGCGTTACACCTTGACAGATGTACCGCCCCAGTCAAACTCACTCTTTGAGACAAGCATATCAGTACTGGCAGGACAACCAAATAGCTGCGACAGCTGCGCTCGGCTTCCTCAGGCAGCCTGGCGCGCTCCTATGCTCTACCCGAGGTTTCCATCCTCGTTGAGGTCACCTTAGGACACCTGCGTTACACCTTGTCAGATGTACCACCCCAGTCAAACTCACTCTGTGAGACAAGCATATCACCACTGGCAGGACAACGAAATAGCTGCAACAGTTGTGCTCGGCCCCCTCAGGCAGCCTGGCGCGCTCCTTTGCTCTACCCGAGGTTTCCATCCTCGCTGAGCTCCCCTTAGGACACCTGCGGTACACCTTGACAGATGTACCGCCCCAGTCAAACTCACTCTTTGAGACAAGCATATCAGTACTGGCAGGACAACCAAATAGCTGCGACAGCTGCGCTCGGCTTCCTCAGCAGCCTGGCGCGCTCCTATGCTCTACCCGAGGTTTCCATCCTCGTTGAGGTCATCTTAGGACACCTGCGTTACACCTTGACAGATGTACCGCCCCAGTCAAACTCACTCTTTGAGACAAGCATATCACTACTGGCAGGTCAACCAAATAGCTGCGACAGCTGCGGTCGGCCCCCTCATGCAGCCTGGCGCGCTCCTTTGCTCTACCCGAGGTTTCCATCCTCGCTGAGCTCACCTTATGACACCTGCGTTACACCTTGACAGATGTACCGCCCCAGTCAAACTCACTCTTTGAGACAAGCATATCACTACTGGCAGGACAACCGAATAGCTGCGGCAGCTGCGCTCGGCCCCCTCAGGCAGCCTGGTGCGCTCCTTTGCTCTACCCCAGGTTTCCATCCTCGCTGAGCTCACCTTAGGACACCTGCATTACAACTTGACAGGTGTACCGCCCCAGTCAAACTCAATGCATGTATTAGCTCCAGATTTACCACAGTTATCCACTTCGCTTACGAGACTTAATAAACCAAGGCTGATTTGAGTCATTTGCAGTTTCGCTTTAAGAGTTACTCGTACTTGCAATTGCATGGCTTCCATCCTCGCTGAGCTCACCTTAGGACACCTGCGTTACAACTTTACAGGTGTACCGCCCCAGTCAAACTCAATCTCAATGCATGTATTAGCGCTGAATTTACCACAGTTATCCACTTCGCTTACGAGACTTAATAAACCAAGGCTGATTTAAAAAGAGCTCACCTTAGGACACCTGTGTTACACCTTGACAGATGTACCGCCCCAGTCAAACTCACTCTTTGAGACAAGCATATCACTACTGGCAGGACAACCAAATAGCTGCGACAGCTGCGCTCGGCCCCCTCAGGCAGCCTGGCGCACTCCTTTGCTCTACCCGAGGTTTCCATCCTCGCTGAGCTCACCTTAGGACACCTGCGTTACACCTTGACAGATGTACCGCCCCAGTCAAACTTAAACTTATTGCATGTATACATAACAATGCGACCGTTCTGCTAGCCCAAAAAGTGCTCAAGCCAGACGCTCGATCGAGCGCCTACTACATATTAGTCGAGACAACGGCTCGCTCATTAGCATCGTCTTTGTACTTTAACATTTTTTTGGCTCTGCGCTCTCGACACCGATGCGACGCTTCTGTCGCGACACTGCACTCTCTCGCTCGCCTGACTTAGGCGCAAGTCGTTCAAAGATACCATCCTCGTTGAGGTCATCTTAGGACACCTGCGTTACACCTTGACAGATGTACCGCCCCAGTCAAACTCACTCTTTGAGACAAGCATATCACTACTTGCTCATTAGCATCGTCTTTGTACTTAAACATTTTTTTGGCTCTGCCGCTCTCGACACCGATACGACGCTTCTGTCGCGACGCTGCACTCTCTCGCTGGCCTGACTTAGGCGCAAGTCGTTCAAAGATACCATCCTCGTTGAGGTCACCTTAGGACACCTGCGTTACACCTTGACAGATGTACCGCCCCAGTCAAACTCACTCTTTGAGACAAGCATATCACTACTGGCAGGACAACCAAATAGCTGCGACAGCTGTGCTCGGGCCCCTCAGGCAGCCTGGCGCGCTCCTTTGCTCTACCCGAGGTTTCCATCCTCGCTGAGCTCACTTTAGAACACCTGCGTTACACCTTGACAGATGTACCGCCCCAGTCAAACTCACTCTTTGAGACAAGCATATCACTACTGGCAGGACAACCAAATAGCTGCGACAGCTGCGCTCGGCCCCTCAGGCAGCCTGGCGCGCTCCTTTGCTCTACCAGAAATTTCCATCCTCGCTGAGCTCACCTTAGGACACCTGCGTTACACCTTGACAGATGTACCGCCCCAGTCAAACTCACTCTTTGAGACAAGCATATCACTACTGGCAGGACAACCAAATAGCTGCGACAGCTGCGCCCGGCCCCCTCAGGCAGCCTGGTGCGCTCCTTTGCTCTACCCGAGGTTTCCAACCTCGCTGAGCTCACCTTAGGACACCTGCGTTACACCTTGTCAGATGTACCGCCCCAGTCAAACTCACTCTGTGAGACAAGCATATCACCACTGGCAGGACAACCAAATAGCTGCAACAGCTGTGCTCGGCCCCCTCAGGCAGCCTGGCCCACTCCTTTGCTCTACCCGAGGTTTCCATCCTCGCTGAGCTCCCCTTAGGACACCTGCGTTACACCTTGACAGATGTACCGCCCCAGTCAAACTCACTCTTTGAGACAAGCATATCACTACTGGCAGGACAACCAAATAGCTGCGACAGCTGCGCCCGGCCCCCTCAGGCAGCCTAGTGCGCTCCTTTGCTCTACCCGAGGTTTCCAACCTCGCTGAGCTCACCTTAGGACACCTGCGTTACATCTTGTCAGATGTACCGCCCCAGTCAAACTCACTCTGTGAGACAAGCATATCAGAACTGGCAGGACAACCAAATAGCTGCGACAGCTGTGCTCGGCCCCCTCAGGCAGCCTGCCGCGCTCCTTTGCTATACCCGAGGTTTCCAACCTCGCTGAGCTCACCTTAGGACACCTGCGTTACACCTTGACAGATGTACCGCCCCGTATGAATGAGTAACGGCCAATCACGTGGAAGATTTCAAATCGGGGCGCTAGCCAATGGGTGGCGGCCGCTCCCTCCTTTCGGATTGCGAAATGACACGTCGGCCCCGCTCGGCGTGGTGAAGATAAGTCCGACACCACGATGACGCCGCCGACGTGCCCCACCCGGTTCGGTTAAAAAAAAAATAGGACAAGTCTGGCGTGGAAAAAAAAAGACAAGTCCGACACCACGGTTGGGCGAGTCGAAAAAAAAGCAAGTCCCAAAAGGAAAAATCGTAGATCTGTAGGATGATTTTCAACACATCGCAGTGAGAAACTGCTCTAGTGGGTACGACACCCCGATCTTTAACTAGGTCGTCTGCTAATGATTTAGCACCTCGCCTTCGCGCAGGCTGCTCGCCACGACTTAGGCGCAAGTCGACATCGAAGGATCAAAAAGCAACGTCGCTATGAACGCTTGGCTGCCACAAGCCAGTTATCCCTGTGGTAACTTTTCTGACACCCCTTGCTTGAAACACGCAAACTCAAAGGGATCGATAGGCCACGCTTTCGCGGTCTGTATTCATACTGAAAATCCAAATCAAGTGAGTTTTTGCCCTTTTGCTCTACGCGAGGTTTCCGTCCTCGCTGAGCTCACCTTAGGACACCTGCATTACACCTTGACATATGTACCGCCCCAGTCAAACTCAAACTCAATGCATGTATCGCTCCACTTCGCGGCTACAGCTGCGCTCGGCCCCCTCAGGCAGCGTGGCGCTTCTCTTTGCTCTACCCGAGGTTTCCATCCTCGCTGAGCTCCCCTTAGGACACCTGCATTACACCTTGACATATGTACCGCCCCAGTCAAACTCAAACTCAATGCATGTATCGCTCCACTTCGCGGCTACAGCTGCGCTCGGCCCCCTCAGGCAGCGTGGCGCTTCTCTTTGCTCTACCCGAGGTTTCCATGCTCGCTGAGCTCACCTTAGGACACCTGCATTACACCTTGACATATGTACCACCCCAGTCAAACTCAAATTCAATGCATGTATTGCTCCACTTCCGGCGACAGCTGCGCTGGGCCCCCTCAGGCAGCCTGGCGCGCTTCTTTGCTCTACCCGAGGTTTCCATCCTCGCTGAGCTCACCTTAGGACACCTGCATTACAACTTGACAGGTGTACCGCCCCAGTCAAACTCAATGCATGTATTAGCTCCAGATTTACCACAGTTATCCACTTCGCTTACGAGACTTAATAAACCAAGGCTGATTTGAGTCATTTGCAGTTTCGCTTTAAGAGTTACTCGTACTTGCAATTGCATGGCTTCCATCCTCGCTGAGCTCACCTTAGGACACCTGCTTTACAACTTTACAGGTGTACCGCCCCAGTCAAACTCAATCTCAATGCATGTATTAGCGCTAGATTTACCACAGTTATTCACTTCGCTTACGAGACTTAATAAACCAAGGCTGATTTAAAAAGAGCTCACCTTAGGACACCTGCGTTACACCTTGACAGATGTACCGCCCCAGTCAAACTCACTCTTTGAGACAAGCATATCACTACTGGCAGGACAACCAAATAGCTGCGACAGCTGCGCTCGGCCCCCTCAGGCAGCCTGGCGCGCTCCTTTGCTCTACCCGAGATTTCCATCCTCGCTGAGCTCACATTAAGACACCTGCGTTACACCTTGACAGATGTACCGCCCCAGTCAAACTCACTCTTTGAGACAAGCATATCACTACTGGCAGGACAACCAAATAGCTGCGACAGCTGTGCTCGGCCCCCTCAGGCAGTCTGGCGCGCTCCTTTGCTCTACCCGAGATTTCCATCCTCGCTGAGCTCACCTTAGGACACCTGCGTTACACCTTGACAGATGTACCGCCCCAGTCAAACTCACTCTTTGAGACAAGCATATCACTACTGGCAGGACAACCAAATAGCTGCGATAGCAGCACCCGGCCCCCTCAGGCAGCCTGGTGCGCTCATTTGCTCTACCCGAGGTTTCCAACCTCGCTGAGCTCACCTTAGGACACCTGCGTTACACCTTGTCAGATGTACCGCCCCAGTCAAACTCACTCTGTGAGACAAGCATATCACCACTGGCAGGACAACAAAATAGCTGCAACAGCTGTGCTCGGCCCCCTCAGGCAGCCTGGCGCGCTCCTTTGCTCTACCCGAGGTTTCCATCCTCGCTGAGCTCCCCTTAGGACACCTGCGTTACACCTTGACAGATGTACCGCCCCAGTCAAACTCACTCTTTGAGACAAGCATATCAGTACTGGCAGGACAACCAAATAGCTGCGACAGCTGTGCTCGGCCCCCTCAGGCAGCCTGCCGCGCTCCTTTGCTCTACCCGAGATTTCCATCCTCGCTGAGCTCACCTTAGGACACCTGCGTTACACCTTGACAGATGTAGCGCCCCAGTCAAACTCACTCTTTGAGACAAGCATATCACTACTGGCAGGACAACCAAATAGCTGCGACAGCTGCGCCCGGCCCCCTCAGGCAGCCGGGTGCGCTCCTTTGCTCTACCCGAGGTTTCCATCCTCGTTGAGGTCACCTTAGGACACCTGCGTTACACCTTGTCAGATGTACCGCCCCAGTCAAACTCACTATGTGAGACAAGCATATCACCACTGGCAGGACAACCAAATAGCTTCGACAGCTGCGCTCGGCTTCCTCAGGCAGCCTGGCGCGCTCCTATGCTCTACCCGAGGTTTCCATCCTCGTTGAGGTCACCTTAGGACACCTGCGTTACACCTTGTCAGATGTACCGCCCCAGTCAAACTCACTCTGTGAGACAAGCATATCACCACTGGCAGGACAACGAAATAGCTGCAATAGCTGTGCTCGGCCCCCTCAGGCAGCCTGGCGCGCTCCTTTGCTCTACCCGAGGTTTCCATCCTCGCTGAGCTCTCCTTAGGACACCTGCGTTACACCTTGACAGATGTACCGCCCCAGTCAAACTCACTCTTTGAGACAAGCATATCAGTACTGGCAGGACAACCAAATAGCTGCGACAGCTGCGCTCGGCTTCCTCAGGCAGCCTGGCGCGCTCCTATGCTCTACCCGAGGTTTCCATCCTCGTTGAGGTCATCTTAGGACACCTGCGTTACACCTTGACAGATGTACCGCCCCAGTCAAACTCACTCTTTGAGACAAGCATATCACTACTGGCAGGTCAACCAAATAGCTGCGACAGCTGCGGTCGGCCCCCTCAGGCAGCCTGGCGCGCTCCTTTGCTCTACCCGAGGTTTCCATCCTCGCTGAGCTCACCTTATGACACCTGCGTTACACCTTGACAGATGTACCGCCCCAGTCAAACTCACTCTTTGAGACAAGCATATCACTACTGGCAGGACAACCAAATAGCTGCGACAGCTGCGCTCGGCCCCCTCAGGCAGCCTGGTGCGCTCCTTTGATCTACCCCTGGTTTCCATCCTCGCTGAGCTCACCTTAGGACACCTGCATTACAACTTAACAGGTGTACCGCCCCAGTCAAACTCAATGCATGTATTAGCTCCAGATATACCACAGTTATCCATTTCGCTTACGAGACTTAATAAACCAAGGCTGATTTGAGTCATTTGCAGTTTCGCTTTAAGAGTTACTCGTACTTGCAATTGCATGGCTTCCATCCTCGCTGAGCTCACCTTAGGACACCTGCGTTACAACTTTACAGGTGTACCGCCCCAGTCAAACTCAATCTCAATGCATGTATTAGCGCTGAATTTACCACAGTTATCCACTTCGCTTACGAGACTTAATAAACCAAGGCTGATTTAAAAAGAGCTCACCTTAGGACACCTGCGTTACACCTTGACAGATGTACCGCCCCAGTCAAACTCACTCTTTGAGACAAGCATATCACTACTGGCAGGACAACCAAATAGCTGCGACAGCTGCGCTCGGCCCCCTCAGGCAGCCTGGCGCACTCCTTTGCTCTACCCGAGGTTTCCATCCTCGCTGAGCTCACCTTAGGACACCTGCGTTACACCTTGACAGATGTACCGCCCCAGTCAAACTTAAACTTATTGCATGTATACATAACAATGCGACCGTTCTGCTAGCCCAAAAAGTGCTCAAGCCAGACGCTCGATCGAGCGCCTACTACATATTAGTCGAGACAACGGCTCGCTCATTAGCATCGTCTTTGTACTTTAACATTTTTTTGGCTCTGCCGCTCTCGACACCGATGCGACGCTTCTGTCGCGACACTGCACTCTCTCGCTCGCCTGACTTAGGCGCAAGTCGTTCAAAGATACCATCCTCGTTGAGGTCATCTTAGGACACCTGCGTTACACCTTGACAGATGTACCGCCCCAGTCAAACTCACTCTTTGAGACAAGCATATCACTACTTGCTCATTAGCATCGTCTTTGTACTTAAACATTTTTTTGGCTCTGCCGCTCTCGACACCGATGCGACGCTTCTGTCGCGACGCTGCACTCTCTCGCTGGCCTGACTTAGGCGCAAGTCGTTCAAAGATACCATCCTCGTTGAGGTCACCTTAGGACACCTGCGTTACACCTTGACAGATGTACCGCCCCAGTCAAACTCACTCTTTGAGACAAGCATATCACTACTGGCAGGACAACAAAATAGCTGCGACAGCTGTGCTCGGCCCCCTCAGGCAGCCTGGCGCGCTCCTTTGCTCTACCCGAGGTTTCCATCCTCGCTGAGCTCACTTTAGGACACCTGCGTTACACCTTGACAGATGTACCGCCCCAGTCAAACGCAAACTCAATGCATGTATCGCTCCACTTCCGGCGACAGCTGCGTTCGGCCCCCTCAAGCAGCCTGGCGCGCTCCTTTGCTCTACCCGAGGTTTCCAACCTCGCTGAGCTCACCTTAGGACACCTGCGTTACACTTTGTCAGATATACCGCCCCAGTCAAACTTAAACTTATTGCATGTATACATAACAATGCGACCGTTCTGCTAGCCCAAAAAGTGCTCAAGCCAGACGCTCGATCGAGCGCCTCCTACATATTAGTCGAGACAACGGCTCGCTCATTAGCATCGTCTTTGTACTTTAACATTTTTTGGCTCTGCCGCTCTCGACACCGATGCGACGCTTCTGTCGCGACGCTGCACTCTCTCGCTGGCCTGACTTAGGCGCAAGTCGTTCAAAGATACCATCCTCGTTGAAGTCACCTTAGGACACCTGCGTTACACCTTGACAGATGTACCGCCCCAGTCAAACTCACTCTTTGAGACAAGCATATCACTACTGGCAGGACAACCAAATAGCTGCGACAGCTGTGCTCGGCCCCCTCAGGCAGTCTGGCGCGCTCCTTTGCTCTACCCGAGGTTTCCATCCTCGCTGAGCTCACCTTAGGACACCTGCGTTACACCTTGACAGATGTACCGCCCCAGTCAAACTCACTCTTTGAGACAAGCATATCAGTACTGGCAGGACAACCAAATAGCTGCGACAGCTGCGCTCGGCTTCCTCAGGCAGCCTGGCGCGCTCCTATGCTCTACCCGAGGTTTCCATCCTCGTTGAGGTAACCTTAGGACACCTGCGTTACACCTTGTCAGATGTACCGCCCCAGTCAAACTCACTCTGTGAGACAAGCATATCACCACTGGCAGGACAACGAAATAGCTGCAACAGCTGTGCTCGGCCCCCTCAGGCAGCCTGGCGCGCTCCTTTGCTCTACCCGAGGTTTCCATCCTCGCTGAGCTCCCCTTAGGACACCTGCGTTACACCTTGACAGATGTACCGCCCAAGTCAAACTCACTCTTTGAGACAAGCATATCAGTACTGGCAGGACAACCAAATAGCTGCGACAGCTGCGCTCGGCTTCCTCAGGCAGCCTGGCGCGCTCCTATGCTCTACCCGAAGTTTCCATCCTCGTTGAGGTCATCTTAGGACACCTGCGTTACACCTTGACAGATGTACCGCCCCAGTCAAACTCACTCTTTGAGACAAGCATATCACTACTGGCAGGTCAACCAAATAGCTGCGACAGCTGCGGTCGGCCCCCTCAGGCAGCCTGGCGCGCTCCTTTGCTCTACCCAAGGTTTCCATCCTCGCTGAGCTCACCTTATGACACCTGCGTTACACCTTGACAGATGTACCGCCCCAGTCAAACTCACTCTTTGAGACAAGCATATCACTACTGGCAGGACAACCAAATAGCTGCGACAGCTGTGCTCGGCCCCCTCAGGCAGTCTGGCGCGCTCCTTTGCTCTACCCGAGGTTTCCATCCTCGCTGAGCTCACCTTAGGACACCTGCGTTACACCTTGACAGATGTACCGCCCCAGTCAAACTCACTCTTTGAGACAAGCATATCAGTACTGGCAGGACAACCAAATAGCTGCGACAGCTGCGCTCGGCTTCCTCAGGCAGCCTGGCGCGCTCCTATGCTCTACCCGAGGTTTCCATCCTCGTTGAGGTCACCTTAGGACACCTGCGTTACACCTTGTCAGATGTACCGCCCCAGTCAAACTCACTCTGTGAGACAAGCATATCACCACTGGCAGGACAACGAAATAGCTGCAACAGCTGTGCTCGGCCCCCTCAGGCAGCCTGGCGCGCTCCTTTGCTCTACCCGAGGTTTCCATCCTCGCTGAGCTCCCCTTAGGACACCTGCGTTACACCTTGACAGATGTACCGCCCAAGTCAAACTCACTCTTTGAGACAAGCATATCAGTACTGGCAGGACAACCAAATAGCTGCGACAGCTGCGCTCGGCTTCCTCAGGCAGCCTGGCGCGCTCCTATGCTCTACCCGAAGTTTCCATCCTCGTTGAGGTCATCTTAGGACACCTGCGTTACACCTTGACAGATGTACCGCCCCAGTCAAACTCACTCTTTGAGACAAGCATATCACTACTGGCAGGTCAACCAAATAGCTGCGACAGCTGCGGTCGGCCCCCTCAGGCAGCCTGGCGCGCTCCTTTGCTCTACCCAAGGTTTCCATCCTCGCTGAGCTCACCTTATGACACCTGCGTTACACCTTGACAGATGTACCGCCCCAGTCAAACTCACTCTTTGAGACAAGCATATCACTACTGGCAGGACAACCAAATAGCTGCGACAGCTGCGCTCGGCCCCCTCAGGCAGCCTGGTGCGCTCCTTTGCTCTACCCCAGGTTTCCATCCTCGCTGAGCTCACCTTAGGACACCTGCATTACAACTTGACAGGTGTACCGCCCCAGTCAAACTCAATGCATGTATTAGCTCCAGATTTACCACAGTTATCCACTTCGCTTACGAGACTTAATAAACCAAGGCTGATTTGAGTCATTTGCAGTTTCGCTTTAAGAGTTACTCGTACTTGCAATTGCATGGCTTCCATCCTCGCTGAGCTCACCTTAGGACACCTGCGTTACAACTTTACAGGTGTACCGCCCCAGTCAAACTCAATCTCAATGCATGTATTAGCGCTGAATTTACCACAGTTATCCACTTCGCTTACGAGACTTAATAAACCAAGGCTGATTTAAAAAGAGCTCACCTTAGGACACCTGCGTTACACCTTGACAGATGTACCGCCCCAGTCAAACTCACTCTTTGAGACAAGCATATCACTACTGGCAGGACAACCAAATAGCTGCGACAGCTGCGTTCGGCCCCCTCAAGCAGCCTGGCGCGCTCCTTTGCTCTACCCGAGGTTTCCATCCTCGCTGAGCTCACCTTAGGACACCTGCGTTACACCTTGACAGATGTACCGCCCCAGTCAAACTCACTCTTTGAGACAAGCATATCACTACTGGCAGGTCAACCAAATAGCTGCGACAGCTGCGGTCGGCCCCCTCAGGCAGCCTGGCGCGCTCCTTTGCTCTACCCGAGGTTTCCATCCTCGCTGAGCTCACCTTATGACACCTGCGTTACACCTTGACAGATGTACCGCCCCAGTCAAATTCACTCTTTGAGACAAGCATATCACTACTGGCAGGACAACCAAATAGCTGCGACAGCTGCGCTCGGCCCCCTCAGGCAGCCTGGTGCGCTCCTTTGCTCTACCCCAGGTTTCCATCCTCGCTGAGCTCACCTTAGGACACCTGCATTACAACTTGACAGGTGTACCGCCCCAGTCAAACTCAATGCATGTATTAGCTCCAGATTTACCACAGTTATCCACTTCGCTTACGAGACTTAATAAACCAAGGCTGATTTGAGTCATTTGCAGTTTCGCTTTAAGAGTTACTCGTACTTGCAATTGCATGGCTTCCATCCTCGCTGAGCTCACCTTAGGACACCTGCGTTACAACTTTACAGGTGTACCGCCCCAGTCAAACTCAATCTCAATGCATGTATTAGCGCTGAATTTACCACAGTTATCCACTTCGCTTACGAGACTTAATAAACCAAGGCTGATTTAAAAAGAGCTCACCTTAGGACACCTGCGTTACACCTTGACAGATGTACCGCCCCAGTCAAACTCACTCTTTGAGACAAGCATATCACTACTGGCAGGACAACCAAATAGCTGCGACAGCTGCGTTCGGCCCCCTCAAGCAGCCTGGCGCGCTCCTTTGCTCTACCCGAGGTTTCCATCCTCGCTGAGCTCACCTTAGGACACCTGCGTTACACCTTGACAGATGTACCGCCCCAGTCAAACTCACTCTTTGAGACAAGCATATCACTACTGGCAGGACAACCAAATAGCTGCGACAGCTGCATTCGGCTTCCTCAGGCAGCCTGGCGCGCTCCTATGCTCTACCCGAGGTTTCCATCCTCGCTGAGCTCACCTTAGGACTTCTGCGTTACACCTTGACAGATGTACCGTCCCAGTCAAACTCAAACTCAATGCATGTATCGCTCCACTTCCGGCGACAGCTGCGTTCGGCCCCCTCAAGCAGCCTGGCGCGCTCCTTTGCTCTACCCGAGGTTTCCAACCTCGCTGAGCTCACCTTAGGACACCTGCGTTACACTTTGTCAGATGTTCCGCCCCAGTCAAACTTAAACTTATTGCATGTATACATAACAATGCGACCGTTCTGCTAGCCCAAAAAGTGCTCAAGCCAGACGCTCGATCGAGCGCCTCCTACATATTAGTCGAGACAACGGCTCGCTCATTAGCATCGTCTTTGTACTTTAACATTTTTTGGCTCTGCCGCTCTCGACATCGATGCGACGCATCTGTCGCGACGCTGCACTCACTCGCTGGCCTGACTTAGGCGCAAGTCGTTCAAAGATACCATCCTCGTTGAAGTCACCTTAGGACACCTGCGTTACACCTTGACAGATGTACCGCCCCAGTCAAACTCACTCTTTGAGACAAGCATATCACTACTGGCAGGACAACCAAATAGCTGCGACAGCTGTGCTCGGCCCCCTCAGGCAGTCTGGCGCGCTCCTTTGCTCTACCCGAGGTTTCCATCCTCGCTGAGCTCACCTTAGGACACCTGCGTTACACCTTGACAGATGTACCGCCCCAGTCAAACTCACTCTTTGAGACAAGCATATCACTACTGGCAGGACAACCAAATAGCTGAGACAGCTGCGCTCGGCCCCCTCAGGCAGCCTGGCGCGCTCCTTTGCTCTGCCCGAGATTTCCATCCTCGCTGAGCTCACCTTAGGACACCTGCGGTACACCTTGTCAGATGTACCGCCCCAGTCAAACTCACTATGTGAGACAAGCATATCACCACTGGCAGGACAACCAAATAGCTGCAACAGCTGTGCTCGGCCCCCTCAGGCAGCCTGGCGCGCTCCTTTGCTCTACCCGAGGTTTCCATCCTCGCTGAGCTCCCCTTAGGACACCTGCGTTACACCTTGACAGATGTACCGCCCCAGTCAAACTCACTCTTTGAGACAAGCATATCAGTACTGGCAGGACAACCAAATAGCTGCGACAGCTATGCTCGGCCCCCTCAGGCAGCCTGCTTCGCTCCTTTGCTCTACCCGAGGTTTCCATCCTCGCTGAGCTCACCTTAGGACACCTGCGTTACACCTTGACAGATTTACCGCCCCAGTCAAACTCAAACTCAATGCATGTATTGCTCCACTTCCGGCGACAGCTGCGTTCGGCCCCCTCAAGCAGCCTGGCGCGCTCCTTTGCTCTACCCGAGATTTCCATTCACGCTGAGCTCACCTTAGGACACCTGCGTTACACCTTGACAGATGTACCGCCCCAGTCAAACTCACTTTTTGAGACAAGCATATCACTACTGGCAGGACAACCAAATAGCTGCGACAGCTGCGCCCGGCCCCCTCAGGCAGCCTGGTGCGCTCCTTTGCTTTACCCGAGGTTTCCAACCTCGCTGAGCTCACCTTAGGACACCTGCGTTACACCTTGTCAGATGTACCGCCCCAGTCAAACTCACTCTGTGAGACAAGCATATCACCACTGGCAGGACAACCAAATAGCTGCAACAGCTGTGCTCGGCCCCCTCAGGCAGCCTGGCCCACTCCTTTGCTCTACCCGAGGTTTCCATCCTCGCTGAGCTCCCCTTAGGACACCTGCGTTACACCTTGACAGATGTACCGCCCCAGTCAAACTCACTCTTTGAGACAAGCATATCAGAACTGGCAGGACAACCAAATAGCTGCGACAGCTGTGCTCGGCCCCCTCAGGCAGCCTGCCGCGCTCCTTTGCTCTACCCGAGGTTTCCATCCTCGCTGAGCTCACCTGAGGACACCTGCGTTACACCTTGACAGATGTACCGCCCCAGTCAAACTCACTATTTGAGACAAGCATATCACTACTGGCAGGACAACCAAATAGCTGCGAGAGCTGCGCTCGGCTTCCTCAGGCAGCCTGGCGCACTCCTATGCTCTACCCGAGGTTTCCATCCTCGCTGAGCTCACCTTAGGACACCTGCGTTACACCTTGACAGATGTACCGCCCCGTATGAATGAGTAACGGCCAATCACGTGGAAGATTTCAAATCGGGGCGCTAGCCAATTGGTGGCGGCCGCTCCCTCCTTTCGGATTGCGAAATGACACGTCGGCCCCGCTCGGCGTGGTGAAGATAAGTCCGACACCACGAAGACGCCGCCGACGTGCCCCACCCGGTTCGGTAAAAAAAAAATAGGACAAGTCTGGCGTGGAAAAAAAAAGACAAGTCCGACACCACGGTTGGGCGAGTCGAAAAAAAAGCAAGTCCCAAAAGGAAAAATCGTAGATCTGTAGGATGATTTTCAACACATCGCAGTGAGAAACTGCTCTAGTGGGTACGACACCCCGATCTTTAACTAGGTCGTCTGCAAATGATTTAGCACCTCGCCTTCGCGCAGGCTGCTCGCCACGACTTAGGCGCAAGTCGACATCAAAGGATCAAAAAGCAACGTCGCTATGAACGCTTGGCTGCCACAAGCCAGTTATCCCTGTGGTAACTTTTCTGACACCCCTTGCTTGAAACACGCAAACTCAAAGGGATCGATAGGCCACGTTTTCGCGGTCTGTATTCATACTGAAAATCCAAATCAAGTGAGTTTTTGCCCTTTTGCTCTACGCGAGGTTTCCGTCCTCGCTGAGCTCACCTTAGGACACCTGCATTACACCTTGACATATGTACCGCCCCAGTCAAACTCAAACTCAATGCATGTATCGCTCCACTTCGCGGCTACAGCTGCGCTGGGCCCCCTCAGGCAGCGTGGCGCTTCTCTTTGCTCTACCCGAGGTTTACATCCTCGCTGAGCTCACCTTAGGACACCTGCATTACAACTTGACAGGTGTACCGCCCCAACCAAACTCAATGCATGTATTAGCTCCAGATTTACCACAGTTATCCACTTCGCTTACGAGACTTAATAAACCAAGGCTGATTTGAGTCATTTGCAGTTTCGCTTTAAGAGTTACTCGTACTTGCAATTGCATGGCTTCCATCCTCGCTGAGCTCACCTTAGGACACCTGCGTTACAACTTTACAGGTGTACCGCCCCAGTCAAACTCAATCTCAATGCATGTATTAGCGCTAGATTTACCACAGTTATTCACTTCGCTTACGAGACTTAATAAACCAAGGCTGATTTAAAAAGAGCTCACCTTAGGACACCTGCGTTACACCTTGACAGATGTACCGCCCCAGTCAAACTCACTCTTTGAGACAAGCATATCACTATTGGCAGGACAACCAAATAGCTGCGACAGCTGCGCTCGGCCCCCTCAGGCAGCCTGGCGCGCTCTTTTGCTCTACCCGAGATTTCCATCCTCGCTGAGCTCACATTAAGACACCTGCGTTACACCTTGACAGATGTACCGCCCCAGTCAAACTCACTCTTTGAGACAAGCATATCACCACTGGCAGGACAACCAAATAGCTGCGACAGCTGCGCCCGGCCCCCTCAGGCAGCCTGGTGCGCTCCTTTGCTCTATCCGAGGTTTCCATCCTCGCTGAGCTCACCTTAGGACACCTGCGTTACACCATGTCAGATGTACCGCCCCAGTCAAACTCACTCTGTGAGACAAGCATATCACCACTGGCAGGACAACCAAATAGCTGCAACAGCTGTGCTCGGCCCCCTCAGGCAGCCTGCCGCGCTCCTTTGCTCTACCCGAGGTTTCCATCCTCGCTGAGCTCACCTTAGGACACCTGCGTTACACCTTGACAGATGTACCGCCCCAGTCAAACTCACTCTTTGAGACAAGCATATCACTACTGGCAGGACAACCAAATAGCTGCGACAGCTGTGCTCGGCCCCCTCAGGCAGCCTGCCGCGCTCCTTTGCTCTGCCCGAGATTTCCATCCTCGCTGAGCTCACCTTAGGACACCTGCGGTACACCTTGTCAGATGTACCGCCCCAGTCAAACTCACTATGTGAGACAAGCATATCACCACTGGCAGGACAACCAAATAGCTGCAACAGCTGTGCTCGGCCCCCTCAGGCAGCCTGGCGCGCTCCTTTGCTCTACCCGAGGTTTCCATCCTCGCTGAGCTCCCCTTAGGACACCTGCGTTACACCTTGACAGATGTACCGCCCCAGTCAAACTCACTCTTTGAGACAAGCATATCACTACTGGCAGGACAACCAAATAGCTGCGACAGCTGTGCTCGGCCCCCTCAGGCAGCCTGGCGCGCTCCTTTGCTCTGCCCGAGATTTCCATCCTCGCTGAGCTCACCTTAGGACACCTGCGGTACACCTTGTCAGATGTACCGCCCCAGTCAAACTCACTATGTGAGACAAGCATATCACCACTGGCAGGACAACCAAATAGCTGCAACAGCTGTGCTCGGCCCCCTCAGGCAGCCTGGCGCGCTCCTTTGCTCTACCCGAGGTTTCCATCCTCGCTGAGCTCCCCTTAGGACACCTGCGTTACACCTTGACAGATGTACCGCCCCAGTCAAACTCACTCTTTGAGACAAGCATATCAGTACTGGCAGGACAACCAAATAGCTGCGACAGCTATGCTCGGCCCCCTCAGGCAGCCTGCTTCGCTCCTTTGCTCTACCCGAGGTTTCCATCCTCGCTGAGCTCACCTTAGGACACCTGCGTTACACCTTGACAGATTTACCGCCCCAGTCAAACTCAAACTCAATGCATGTATTGCTCCACTTCCGGCGACAGCTGCGTTCGGCCCCCTCAAGCAGCCTGGCGCGCTCCTTTGCTCTACCCGAGATTTCCATTCACGCTGAGCTCACCTTAGGACACCTGCGTTACACCTTGACAGATGTACCGCCCCAGTCAAACTCACTTTTTGAGACAAGCATATCACTACTGGCAGGACAACCAAATAGCTGCGACAGCTGCGCCCGGCCCCCTCAGGCAGCCTGGTGCGCTCCTTTGCTTTACCCGAGGTTTCCAACCTCGCTGAGCTCACCTTAGGACACCTGCGTTACACCTTGTCAGATGTACCGCCCCAGTCAAACTCACTCTGTGAGACAAGCATATCACCACTGGCAGGACAACCAAATAGCTGCAACAGCTGTGCTCGGCCCCCTCAGGCAGCCTGGCCCACTCCTTTGCTCTACCCGAGGTTTCCATCCTCGCTGAGCTCCCCTTAGGACACCTGCGTTACACCTTGACAGATGTACCGCCCCAGTCAAACTCACTCTTTGAGACAAGCATATCAGAACTGGCAGGACAACCAAATAGCTGCGACAGCTGTGCTCGGCCCCCTCAGGCAGCCTGCCGCGCTCCTTTGCTCTACCCGAGGTTTCCATCCTCGCTGAGCTCACCTGAGGACACCTGCGTTACACCTTGACAGATGTACCGCCCCAGTCAAACTCACTATTTGAGACAAGCATATCACTACTGGCAGGACAACCAAATAGCTGCGAGAGCTGCGCTCGGCTTCCTCAGGCAGCCTGGCGCACTCCTATGCTCTACCCGAGGTTTCCATCCTCGCTGAGCTCACCTTAGGACACCTGCGTTACACCTTGACAGATGTACCGCCCCGTATGAATGAGTAACGGCCAATCACGTGGAAGATTTCAAATCGGGGCGCTAGCCAATGGGTGGCGGCCGCTCCCTCCTTTCGGATTGCGAAATGACACGTCGGCCCCGCTCGGCGTGGTGAAGATAAGTCCGACACCACGAAGACGCCGCCGACGTGCCCCACCCGGTTCGGTAAAAAAAAAATAGGACAAGTCTGGCGTGGAAAAAAAAAGACAAGTCCGACACCACGGTTGGGCGAGTCGAAAAAAAAGCAAGTCCCAAAAGGAAAAATCGTAGATCTGTAGGATGATTTTCAACACATCGCAGTGAGAAACTGCTCTAGTGGGTACGACACCCCGATCTTTAACTAGGTCGTCTGCAAATGATTTAGCACCTCGCCTTCGCGCAGGCTGCTCGCCACGACTTAGGCGCAAGTCGACATCAAAGGATCAAAAAGCAACGTCGCTATGAACGCTTGGCTGCCACAAGCCAGTTATCCCTGTGGTAACTTTTCTGACACCCCTTGCTTGAAACACGCAAACTCAAAGGGATCGATAGGCCACGTTTTCGCGGTCTGTATTCATACTGAAAATCCAAATCAAGTGAGTTTTTGCCCTTTTGCTCTACGCGAGGTTTCCGTCCTCGCTGAGCTCACCTTAGGACACCTGCATTACACCTTGACATATGTACCGCCCCAGTCAAACTCAAACTCAATGCATGTATCGCTCCACTTCGCGGCTACAGCTGCGCTGGGCCCCCTCAGGCAGCGTGGCGCTTCTCTTTGCTCTACCCGAGGTTTACATCCTCGCTGAGCTCACCTTAGGACACCTGCATTACAACTTGACAGGTGTACCGCCCCAACCAAACTCAATGCATGTATTAGCTCCAGATTTACCACAGTTATCCACTTCGCTTACGAGACTTAATAAACCAAGGCTGATTTGAGTCATTTGCAGTTTCGCTTTAAGAGTTACTCGTACTTGCAATTGCATGGCTTCCATCCTCGCTGAGCTCACCTTAGGACACCTGCGTTACAACTTTACAGGTGTACCGCCCCAGTCAAACTCAATCTCAATGCATGTATTAGCGCTAGATTTACCACAGTTATTCACTTCGCTTACGAGACTTAATAAACCAAGGCTGATTTAAAAAGAGCTCACCTTAGGACACCTGCGTTACACCTTGACAGATGTACCGCCCCAGTCAAACTCACTCTTTGAGACAAGCATATCACTATTGGCAGGACAACCAAATAGCTGCGACAGCTGCGCTCGGCCCCCTCAGGCAGCCTGGCGCGCTCTTTTGCTCTACCCGAGATTTCCATCCTCGCTGAGCTCACATTAAGACACCTGCGTTACACCTTGACAGATGTACCGCCCCAGTCAAACTCACTCTTTGAGACAAGCATATCACCACTGGCAGGACAACCAAATAGCTGCGACAGCTGCGCCCGGCCCCCTCAGGCAGCCTGGTGCGCTCCTTTGCTCTATCCGAGGTTTCCATCCTCGCTGAGCTCACCTTAGGACACCTGCGTTACACCATGTCAGATGTACCGCCCCAGTCAAACTCACTCTGTGAGACAAGCATATCACCACTGGCAGGACAACCAAATAGCTGCAACAGCTGTGCTCGGCCCCCTCAGGCAGCCTGCCGCGCTCCTTTGCTCTACCCGAGGTTTCCATCCTCGCTGAGCTCACCTTAGGACACCTGCGTTACACCTTGACAGATGTACCGCCCCAGTCAAACTCACTCTTTGAGACAAGCATATCACTACTGGCAGGACAACCAAATAGCTGCGACAGCTGTGCTCGGCCCCCTCAGGCAGCCTGCCGCGCTCCTTTGCTCTACCCGAGGTTTCCATCCTCGCTGAGCTCACCTTAGGACACCTGCGTTACACCTTGACAGATGTACCGCCCCAGTCAAACGCAAACTCAATGCATGTATCGCTCCACTTCCGGTGACAGCTGCGTTCGGCCCCCTCAAGCAGCCTGGCGCGCTCCTTTGCTCTACCCGAGGTTTCCAACCTCGCTGAGCTCACCTTAGGACACCTGCGTTACACTTTGTCAGATGTACCGCCCCAGTCAAACTTAAACTTATTGCATGTATACATAACAATGCGACCGTTCTGCTAGCCCAAAAAGTGCTCAAGCCAGACGCTCGATCGAGCGCCTCCTACATATTAGTCGAGACAACAGTTGCTCATTAGCATCGTCTTTGTACTTTAACATTTTTTGGCTCTGCCGCTCTCGACACCGATGCGACGCTTCTGTCGCGACGCTGCACTCTCTCGCTGGCCTGACTTAGGCGCAAGTCGTTCAAAGATACCATCCTCGCTGAGCTCACCTTAGGACACCTGCGTTACACCTTGTCAGATGTACCGCCCAAGTCAAACTTAAACTTATTGCATGTATACATAACAATGCGACCGTTCTGCTAGCCTAAAAAGTGCTCAAGCCAGACGCTCGATCGAGCGCCTCCTACATATTAGTCGAGACAACGGCTCGCTCATTAGCATCGTCTTTGTACTTTAACATTTTTTGGCTCTGCCGATCTCGACACCGATGCGACGCTTCTGTCGCGACGCTGCACTCTCTCGCTGGCCTGACTTAGGCGCAAGTCGTTCAAAGATACCATCCTCGTTGAAGTCACCTTAGGACAGCTGCATTACAACTTGACAGGTGTACCGCCCCAGTCAAACTCAATGCATGTATTAGCTCCAGATTTACCACAGTTATCCACTTCGCTTACGAGACTTAATAAACCAAGGCTGATTTGAGTCATTTGCAGTTTCGCTTTAAGAGTTACTCGTACTTGCAATTGCATGGCTTCCATCCTCGCTGAGCTCACCTTAGGACACCTGCGTTACAACTTTACAGGTGTACCGCCCCAGTCAAACTCAATCTCAATGCATGTATTAGCGCTAGATTTACCACAGTTATTCACTTCGCTTACGAGACTTAATAAACCAAGGCTGATTTAAAAAGAGCTCACCTTAGGACACCTGCGTTACACCTTGACAGATGTATCGCCCCAGTCAAACTCACTCTTTGAGACAAGCATATCACTACTGGCAGGACAACCAAATAGCTGCGACAGCTGCGCTCGGCCCCCTCAGGCAGCCTGGCGCGCTCTTTTGCTCTACCCGAGATTTCCATCCTCGCTGAGCTCACAATAAGACACCTGCGTTACACCTTGACAGATGTACCGCCCCAGTCAAACTCACTCTTTGAGACAAGCATATCACCACTGGCAGGACAACCAAATAGCTGCGACAGCTGCGCCCGGCCCCCTCAGGCAGCCTGGTGCGCTCCTTTGCTCTATCCGAGGTTTCCATCCTCGCTGAGCTCACCTTAGGACACCTGCGTTACACCTTGTCAGATGTACCGCCCCAGTCAAACTCACTCTGTGAGACAAGCATATCACCACTGGCAGGACAACCAAATAGCTGCAACAGCTGTGCTCGGCCCCCTCAGGCAGCCTGCCGCGCTCCTTTGCTCTACCCGAGGTTTCCATCCTCGCTGAGCTCACCTTAGGACACCTGCGTTACACCTTGACAGATGTACCGCCCCAGTCAAACTCACTCTTTGAGACAAGCATATCACTACTGGCAGGACAACCAAATAGCTGCGACAGCTGTGCTCGGCCCCCTCAGGCAGCCTGCCGCGCTCCTTTGCTCTACCCGAGGTTTCCATCCTCGCTGAGCTCACCTTAGGACACCTGCGTTACACCTTGACAGATGTACCGCCCCAGTCAAACGCAAACTCAATGCATGTATCGCTCCACTTCCGGTGACAGCTGCGTTCGGCCCCCTCAAGCAGCCTGGCGCGCTCCTTTGCTCTACCCGAGGTTTCCAACCTCGCTGAGCTCACCTTAGGACACCTGCGTTACACTTTGTCAGATGTACCGCCCCATTCAAACTTAAACTTATTGCATGTATACATAACAATGCGACCGTTCTGCTAGCCCAAAAAGTGCTCAAGCCAGACGCTCGATCGAGCGCCTCCTACATATTAGTCGAGACAACAGTTGCTCATTAGCATCGTCTTTGTACTTTAACATTTTTTGGCTCTGCCGCTCTAGACACCGATGCGACGCTTCTGTCGCGACGCTGCACTCTCTCGCTGGCCTGACTTAGGCGCAAGTCGTTCAAAGATACCATCCTCGCTGAGCTCACCTTAGGACACCTGCGTTACACCTTGTCAGATGTACCGCCCCAGTCAAACTTAAACTTATTGCATGTATACATAACAATGCGACCGTTCTGCTAGCCCAAAAAGTGCTCAAGTCAGACGCTCGATCGAGCGCCTCCTACATATTAGTCGAGACAACGGCTCGCTCATTAGCATCGTCTTTGTACTTTAAAATTTTTTGGCTCTGCCGATCTCGACACCGATGCGACGCTTCTGTCGCGACGCTGCACTCTCTCGCTGGCCTGACTTAGGCGCAAGTCGTTCAAAGATACCATCCTCGTTGAAGTCACCTTAGGACACCTGCATTACAACTTGACAGGTGTACCGCCCCAGTCAAACTCAATGCATGTATTAGCTCCAGATTTACCACAGTTATCCACTTCGCTTACGAGACTTAATAAACCAAGGCTGATTTGAGTCATTTGCAGTTTCGCTTTAAGAGTTACTCGTACTTGCAATTGCATGGCTTCCATCCTCGCTGAGCTCACCTTAGGACACCTGCGTTACAACTTTACAGGTGTACCGCCCCAGTCAAACTCAATCTCAATGCATGTATTAGCGCTAGATTTACCACAGTTATTCACTTCGCTTACGAGACTTAATAAACCAAGGCTGATTTAAAAAGAGCTCACCTTAGGACACCTGCGTTACACCTTGACAGATGTACCGCCCCAGTCAAACTCACTCTTTGAGACAAGCATATCAGTACTGGCAGGACAACCAAATAGCTGCGACAGCTGTGCTCGGCCCCCTCAGGCAGCCTGCCGCGCTCCTTTGCTCTACCCGCGGTTTCCATCCTCGCTGAGCTCACCTTAGGACACCTGCGTTACACCTTGACAGATGTACCGCCCCAGTCAAACTCACTCTTTGAGACAAGCATACCACTACTGGCAGGACAACCAAATAGCTGCGACAGCTGTGCTCGGCCCCCTCAGGCAGTCTAGCGCGCTCCTTTGCTCTACCCGAGGTTTTCATCCTCGCTGAGCTCACCTTAGGACACCTGCGTTACACCTTGACAGATGTACCGCCCCAGTCAAACTCACTCTTTGAGACAATCATATCCCTACTGGCAGGACAACCAAATAGCTGCAACAGCTGCGCTCGGCCCCCTCAGGCAGCCTGGCGCGCTCCTTTGCTCTACCCGAGATTTCCATCCTCGCTGAGCTCACTTTAGGACACCTGCGTTACACCTTGACAGATGTACCGCCCCAGTCAAACTCACTCTTTGAAACAAGCATATCACTACTGGCAGGACAACCAAATAGCTGCGACAGCTGCGCCCGGCCCCCTCAGGCAGCCTGGTGCGCTCCTTTGCTCTACCCGAGGTTTCCAACCTCGCTGAGCTCACCTTAGGACACCTGCGTTACACCTTGTCAGATGTACCGCCCCAGTCAAACTCACTCTGTGAGACAAGCATATCACCACTGGCAGGACAACCAAATAGCTGCAACAGCTGTGCTCGGCCCCCTCAGGCAGCCTGGCGCGCTCCTTTGCTCTACCCGAGGTTTCCATCCTCGCTGAGCTCCCCTTAGGACACCTGCGTTACACCTTGACAGATGTACCGCCCCAGTCAAACTCACTCTTTGAGACAAGCATATCAGTACTGGCAGGACAACCAAATAGCTGCGACAGCTGTGCTCGGCCCCCTCAGGCAGCCTGCCGCGCTCCTTTGCTCTACCCGAGGTTTCCATCCTCGCTGAGCTCACCTTAGGACACCTGCGTTACACCTTGACAGATGTACCGCCCCAGTCAAACTCACTCTTTGAGACAAGCATATCACTACTGGCAGGACAACCAAATAGCTGCGACAGCTGCGCTCGGCCCCCTCAGGCAGCCTGGTGCGCTCCTTTCTCTACCCGAGGTTTCCAACCTCGCTGAGCTCACCTTAGGACACCTGCGTTACACCTTGTCAGATGTACCGCCCCAGTCAAACTTAAACTCATTGCATGTATACATAACAATGCGACCGTTCTGCTAGCCCAAAAAGTGCTCAAACCAGACGCTCGATCGAGCGCCTCTTACATATTAGTCGAGACAACGGCTCGCTCATTAGCATCGTCTTTGTACTTCAACATTTTTTTGGCTCTGCCGCTCTCGACACCAATGCGACGCTTCTGTCGCGACGCTGCACTCTCTCGCTCGCCTGACTTAGGCGCAAGTCGTTCAAAGATACCATCCTTGTTGAGGTCACCTTAGGACACCTGCGTTACACCTTGACAGATGTACCGCCCCAGTCAAACTCACTCTTTGAGACAAAAGCATATCATCCTCGCTCGATCGAGCGCCTCTTACATATTAGTCGAGACAACGGCTGTGACAGCTGTGCTCGGCCCCCTCAGGCAGCCTGGCTCGCTCCTTTGCTCTACCCGAGGTTTCCATCCTCGCTGAGCTCCCCTTAGGACACCTGCGTTACACCTTGACAGATGTACCGCCCCAGTCAAACTCACTCTTTGAGACAAGCATATCAGTACTGGCAGGACAACCAAATAGCTGCGACAGCTGTGCTCGGCCCCCTCAGGCAGCCTGCCGCGCTCCTTTGCTCTACCCGAGGTTTCCATCCTCGCTGAGCTCACCTTAGGACACCTGCGTTACACCTTGACAGATGTACCGCCCCAGTCAAACTCAAACTCAATGCATGTATTAGCTCCAGATTTACCACAGTTATCCACTTCGCTTACGAGACTTAATAAACCAAGGCTGATTTAAATTGCCATTTGCAGTTTTAAGAGTACTCGTACTTGCAATTTCATGGCTTCCATCCTCGCTGAGCTCACCTTAGGACACCTGCGTTACACCTTGACAGATGTACCGCCCCAGTCAAACTCACTCTTTGAGACAAGCATATCACTACTGGCGGGACAACCAAATAGCTGCGACAGCTGCGCTCGGCCCCCTCAGGCAGCCTGGCGCACTCCTTTGCTCTACCCGAGGTTTCCATCCTCGCTGAGCTCACCTTAGGACACCTGCGTTACACCTTGACAGATGTACCGCCCCAGTCAAACTCAAACTCAATGCATGTATCGCTTCATTTCCGGCGACAGCTGCGCTCGGCCCCCTCAGGCAGCCTGGCGCACTCCTTTGCTCTACCCGAGGTTTCCATACTCGCTGAGATCACCTCAGGACACCTGCGTTACACCTTGACAGATGTACCGCCCCAGTCAAACCTAAACTTATTGCATGTATACATAACAATGCGACCGTTCTGCTAGCCCAAAAAGTGCTCAAGCCAGACGCTCGATCGAGCGCCTCCTACATATTAGTCGAGACAACGGCTCGCTCATTAGCTTTGTACTTTAACATTTACAATTATATGTACTTTAACATTTTTTTGGCTCTGCCGCTCTCGACACCGATGCGACGCTTCTGTCGCGACGCTGCACTCTCTCGCTCGCCTGACTTAGGCGCAAGTCGTTCAAAGATACCATCCTCGTTGAGGTCACCTTAGGACATCTGCGTTACACCTTGACAGATGTACCGCCCCAGTCGAACTCAAACTCAATGCATGTATTAGATCCAGATTTACCACAGTTATCCACTTCGCTTACGAGACTTAATAAACCAAGGCTGATTTAAAGAGCCATTTGCAGTTTCGCTTTAAGAGTACTCGTACTTGCAATTTCATGGCTTCCATCCTCGCTGAGCTCACCTTAGTACACTTGCGTTACAACTTGACAGGTGTACCGCCCCAGTCAAACTCAAACTCAATGCATGTATTAGCGATAGATTTACCAGATTAATCCACTTCGCTTACGAGACTTAATAAACCAAGGCTGATTTAAAAAGAGCTCACCTGAGGACACCTGCGTTACACCTTGACAGATGTACCGCCCCAGTCAAACTCACTCTTTGAGACAAGCATATCACTACTGGCGGGACAACCAAATAGCTGCGACAGCTGCACTCGGCCTCCTCAGGCAGCCTGGCGCACTCCTTTGCTCTACCCGAGGTTTCCATCCTCGCTGAGCTCACCTTCGGACACCTGCGTTACACCTTGACAGATGTACCGCCATAGTCAAACTCACTCTTTGAGACAAGCATATCACTACTGGCAGGACAACCATTTAGCTGCAACAGCTGCGCTCGGCCCCCTCAGGCAGCGTGGCGCTTCTTTCTGCTCTATCCGAGGTTTCCATCCTCGCTGAGCTCACCTTAGGACACCTGCATTACACCTTGACATATGTACCGCCCCAGTCAAACTCAAATTCAATGCATGTATTGCTCCACTTCCGGCGACAGCTGCGCTCGGCCCCCTCAGGCAGCCTGGCGCACTCCTTTGCTCTACCAGAGGTTTCCATCCTCGCTGAGCTCACCATAGGACACCTGCGTTACACCTTGACAGATGTACGGCCCCAGTCAAACTTAAACTTATTGCATGTATACATAACAATGCGACGGTACTACTAGCCCAATAATTGCTCAAGCCAGACGCTCGATCGAGCGCCTCCTACATATTAGTCGAGACAACGGCTCGTTCATTAGCATCGTCTTTGTACTTTAACAATTTTTGGCTCTGCCGCTCTCGACCCCGATGCGACGCTTCTGTCGCGACGCTGCACTCTCTCGCTCGCCTGACTTAGGCGCAAGTCGTTCAAAGATACCATCCTCGTTGAGGTCACCTTAGGACACCTGCGTTACACCTTGACAGATGTACCGCCCCAGTCAAACTCAATCTTTGAGACAAGCATATCACTACTGGCAGGACAACCAAATAGCTGCGACAGCTGCGCTCGGCCCCCTCAGGCAACCTGGCGCGCTCCTTTGCTCTACCCGAGGTTTCCATCCTCGCTGAGCTCACCTTAGGACACCTGCGTTACACATTGACAGATGTACCGCCCCAGTCAAACTCACTCTTTGAGACAAGCATATCACTACTGGCAGGACAACCAAATAGCTGCGACAGCTGCGCTCGGCCCCCTCAGGCAGCCTGGTGCGCTCCTTTGCTCTACCAGATGTTTCCATCCTCGCTGAGCTCACCTTAGGATACCTGCAATACACCTTGACAGATGTACCGCCCCAGTCAAACTCACTCTTTGAGACAAGCATATCACTACTGGCAGGACAACCAAATAGCTGCGACTGCTGCGCTCGGCCCCCTCAGGCAGCGTGGCACTTCTCTTTGCTCTATCCGAGGTTTCCATCCTAGCTGAGCTCACCTTAGGACACCTGCATTACACCTTGACAGATGTACCGCCCCAGTCAAATTCAAACTCAATGCATGTATCGCCCCTCAGGCAGCCAGGCGCGCTCTTTTGCTCTACCCGAGGTTTCCATTCTCGCTGAGCTCACCTTAGGACACCTGCGTTACACCTTGACAGATGTACCGCCCCAGTCAAACTTAAACTTATTGCATGTATACATAACAATGCGACCGTTCTGCTAGCCCAAAAATTGCTCAAGCGAGACGCTCGATCGAGCGCCTCCTACATATTAGTCGACAAAACGGCTCTCTCATTAGCATCGTCTTTGTACTATAACATTTTTATGGCTCTGCCGCTCTCGACACCAATGCGACGCTTCTGTCGCGACGCTGCACTCTCTCGCTCGCTTGACTTAGGCGCAAGTCGTTCAAAGATACCATCCTCGTTGAGGTCACCTTAGGACACCTGCGTTACACCTTGACAGATGTACCGCCCCAGTCAAACTCACTCTTTGAGACAAGCATATCACAACTGGCAGGACAACCAAATAGCTGCGACATCTGCGCTCGGCCCCCTCAGGTAGCCTGGTGCGCTCCTTTGCTCTACCCGAGGTTTCCATCCTCGCTGAGCTCACCTTAGGACACCTGCGTTACACCTTGACAGATGTACCGCCCCAATCAAACTATCTCTTTGAGACAAGCATATCACTACTGGCAGGACAACCAAATAGCTGCGACTGCTGCGCTCGGCCCCCTCAGGCAGACTGGCGCGCTTCTTTGCTCTACCAGAGGTTTCCAACCTCGCTGAGCTCACCTTAGGACACCTGCGTTACACCTTGTCAGATGTAACGCCCCAGTCAAACTTAAACTTATTGCATGTATACATAACAATGCGACCGTTCTGCTAGCCCAAAAAGTGCTCAAGCCAGACGCTCGATCGAGGGCCTACTACATATTAGTCGAGACAACGGCTGGCTCATTAGCATCGTCTTTGTACTTTATCATTTTTTTGGCTCTGCCGCTCTCGACACCAATGCGACGCTTCTGTCGCGACGCTGCACTCTCTTGCTCGCCTGACTTAGGCGCAAGTCGTTCAAAGATACCATCCTTGTTGAGGTCACCTTAGGACACCTGCGTTACACCTTGACAGATGTACCGCCCCAGTCAAACTCACTCTTTGAGACAAAAGCATATCATCCTCGCTCGATCGAGCGCCTCTTACATATTAGTCGAGACAACGGCTGTGACAGCTGTGCTCGGCCCCCTCAGGCAGCCTGGCTCGCTCCTTTGCTCTACCCGAGGTTTCCATCCTCGCTGAGCTCCCCTTAGGACACCTGCGTTACACCTTGACAGATGTACCGCCCCAGTCAAACTCACTCTTTGAGACAAGCATATCAGTACTGGCAGGACAACCAAATAGCTGCGACAGCTGTGCTCGGCCCCCTCAGGCAGCCTGCCGCGCTCCTTTGCTCTACCCGAGGTTTCCATCCTCGCTGAGCTCACCTTAGGACACCTGCGTTACACCTTGACAGATGTACCGCCCCAGTCAAACTCAAACTCAATGCATGTATTAGCTCCAGATTTACCACAGTTATCCACTTCGCTTACGAGACTTAATAAACCAAGGCTGATTTAAATTGCCATTTGCAGTTTTAAGAGTACTCGTACTTGCAATTTCATGGCTTCCATCCTCGCTGAGCTCACCTTAGGACACCTGCGTTACACCTTGACAGATGTACCGCCCCAGTCAAACTCACTCTTTGAGACAAGCATATCACTACTGGCGGGACAACCAAATAGCTGCGACAACTGCGCTCGGCCCCCTCTGGCAGCCTGGCGCACTCCTTTGCTCTACCCGAGGTTTCCATCCTCGCTGAGCTCACCTTAGGACACCTGCGTTACACCTTGACAGATGTACCGCCCCAGTCAAACTCAAACTCAATGCATGTATCGCTCCATTTCCGGCGACAGCTGCGCTCGGCCCCCTCAGGCAGCCTGGCGCACTCCTTTGCTCTACCCGAGGTTTCCATCCTCGCTGAGATCACCTCAGGACACCTGCGTTACACCTTGACAGATGTACCGCCCCAGTCAAACTTAAACTTATTGCATGTATACATAACAATGCGACCGTTCTGCTAGCCCAAAAAGTGATCAAGCCAGACGCTCGATCGAGCGCCTCTTACATATTAGTCGAGACAACGGCTGTGACAGCTGTGCTCGGCCCCCTCAGGCAGCCTGGCTCGCTCCTTTGCTCTACCCGAGGTTTCCATCCTCGCTGAGCTCCCCCTAGGACACCTGCGTTACACCTTGACAGATGTACCGCCCCAGTCAAACTCACTCTTTGAGACAAGCATATCACTACTGGCGAGACAACCAAATAGCTGCGACAGCTGCACTCGGTCTCCTCAGGCAGCCTGGCGCACACCTTTGCTCAACCCGAGGTTTCCATCCTCGCTGAGCTCACCTTAGGACACCTGCGTTACACCTTGACAGATGTACCGCCATAGTCAAACTCACTCTTTGAGACAAGCATATCACTACTGGCAGGACAACCATTTAGCTGCGACAGCTGCGCTCGGCCCCCTCAGGCAGCGTGGCGCTTCTTTTTGCTCTATCCGAGGTTTCCATCCTCGCTGAGCTCACCTTAGGACACCTGCATTACACCTTGACATATGTACCGCCACAGTCAAACTCAAATTCAATGCATGTATCGCTCCACTTCCGGCGACAGCTGCGCTCGGCCCCCTCAGGCAGCCTGGCGCACTCCTTTGCTCTACCCGAGGTTTCCATCCTCGCTGAGCTCACCATAGGACACCTGCGTTACACCTTGACAGATGTACCGCCCCAGTCAAACTTAAACTTATTGCATGTATACATAACAATGCGACGGTACTACTAGCCCAATAAGTGCTCAAGCCAGACGCTCGATCGAGCGCCTCCTACATATTAGTCGAGACAACGGCTCGTTCATTAGCATCGTCTTTGTACTTTAACACTTTTTGGCTCTGCCGCTCTCGACCCCGATGCGACGCTTCTGTCGCGACGCTGCACACTCTCGCTCGCCTGACTTAGGCGCAAGTCGTTCAAAGATACCATCCTCGTTGAGGTCACCTTAGGACACCTGCGTTACACCTTGACAGATGTACCGCCCCAGTCAAACTCACTCTTTGAGACAAGCATATCACTACTGGCAGGACAACCAAATAGCTGCGACAGCTGCGCTCGGCCCCCTCAGGCAACCTGGCGCGCTCCTTTGCTCTACCCGAGGTTTCCATCCTCGCTGAGCTCACCTTAGGACACCTGCGTTACACCTTGACAGATGTACAGCCCCAGTCAAACTCACTCTTTGAGACAAGCATATCACTACTGGCAGGACAACCAAATAGCTGCGACAGCTGCGCTCGGCCCCCTCAGGCAGCCTGGTGCGCTCCTTTGCTCTACCCGATGTTTCCATCCTCGCTGAGCTCACCTTAGGACACCTGCGTTACACCTTGACAGATGTACCGCCCCAGTCAAACTCACTCTTTGAGACAAGCATATCACTACTGGCAGGACAACCAAATAGCTGCGACTGCTGCGCTCGGCCCCCTCAGGCAGCGTGGCACTTCTCTTTGCTCTATCCGAGGTTTCCATCCTAGCTGAGCTCACCTTAGGACACCTGCATTACACCTTGACAGATGTACCGCCCCAGTAAAATTCAAACTCAATGCATGTATCGCCCCTCAGGGAGCCTGGCGCGCTCTTTTGCTCTACCCGAGGTTTCCATTCTCGCTGAGCTCACCTTAGGACACCTGCGTTACACCTTGACAGATGTACCGCCCCAGTCGAACTCAAACTCAATGCATGTATTAGATCCAGATTTACCACAGTTATCCACTTCGCTTACGAGACTTAATAAACCAAGGCTGATTTAAATTGCCATTTGCAGTTTTGCTTTAAGAGTACTCGTACTTGCAATTTCATGGCTTCCATCCTCGCTGAGCTCACCCTAGGACACCTGCGTTACACCTTGACAGATGTACCGCCCCAGTCAAACTCACTCTTTGAGACAAGCATATCACTACTGGCGGGACAACCAAATAGCTGCGACAGCTGCGCTCGGCCCCCTCAGGCAGCCTGGCGCACTCCTTTGCTCTACCCGAGGTTTTCATCCTCGCTGAGCTCACCTTAGGACACCTGCGTTACAACTTCACAGGTGTACCGCCCCAGTCAAACTCAAACTCAATGCATGTATTAGCGCTAAATTTACCACAGTTATCCACTTCGCTTACGAGACTTAATAAACCAAGGCTGATTTAAAAAGAGCTCACCTTAGGACACCTGCGTTACACCTTGACAGATGTACCGCCCCAGTCAAACTCACTCTTTGAGACAAGCATATCACTACTGGCAGGACAACCAAATAGCTGCGACAGCTGCGCTCGGCCCCCTCAGGCAGCCTGGTGTGCTCCTTTCTCTACCCGAGGTTTCCAACCTCGCTGAGCTCACCTTAGGACACCTGCGTTACACCTTGTCAGATGTACCGCCCCAGTCAAACTTAAACTCATTGCATGTATACATAACAATGCGACCGTTCTGCTAGCACAAAAAGTGCTCAAACCAGACGCTCGATCGAGCGCCTCTTACATATTAGTCGAGACAACGGCTCGCTCATTAGCATCGTCTTTGTACTTCAACATTTTTTTGGCTCTGCCGCTCTCGACACCAATGCGACGCTTCTGTCGCGACGCTGCACTCTCTCGCTCGCCTGACTTAGGCGCAAGTCGTTCAAAGATACCATCCTTGTTGAGGTCACCTTAGGACACCTGCGTTACACCTTGACAGATGTACCGCCCCAGTCAAACTCACTCTTTGAGACAAAAGCATATCATCCTCGCTCGATCGAGCGCCTCTTACATATTAGTCGAGACAACGGCTGTGACAGCTGTGCTCGGCCCCCTCAGGCAGCCTGGCTCGCTCCTTTGCTCTACCCGAGGTTTCCATCCTCGCTGAGCTCCCCTTAGGACACCTGCGTTACACCTTGACAGATGTACCGCCCCAGTCAAACTCACTCTTTGAGACAAGCATATCAGTACTGGCAGGACAACCAAATAGCTGCGACAGCTGTGCTCGGCCCCCTCAGGCAGCCTGCCGCGCTCCTTTGCTCTACCCGAGGTTTCCATCCTCGCTGAGCTCACCTTAGGACACCTGCGTTACACCTTGACAGATGTACCGCCCCAGTCAAACTCAAACTCAATGCATGTATTAGCTCCAGATTTACCACAGTTATCCACTTCGCTTACGAGACTTAATAAACCAAGGCTGATTTAAATTGCCATTTGCAGTTTTAAGAGTACTCGTACTTGCAATTTCATGGCTTCCATCCTCGCTGAGCTCACCTTAGGACACCTGCGTTACACCTTGACAGATGTACCGCCCCAGTCAAACTCACTCTTTGAGACAAGCATATCACTACTGGCGGGACAACCAAATAGCTGCGACAGCTGCGCTCGGCCCCCTCAGGCAGCCTGGCGCACTCCTTTGCTCTACCCGAGGTTTCCATCCTCGCTGAGCTCACCTTAGGACACCTGCGTTACACCTTGACAGATGTACCGCCCCAGTTAAACTCAAACTCAATGCATGTATCGCTTCATTTCCGGCGACAGCTGCGCTCGGCCCCCTCAGGCAGCCTGGCGCGCTCCTTTGCTCTACCCGAGGTTTCCATACTCGCTGAGATCACCTCAGGACACCTGCGTTACACCTTGACAGATGTACCGCCCCAGTCAAACTTAAACTTATTGCATGTATACATAACAATGCGACCGTTCTGCTAGCCCAAAAAGTGCTCAAGCCAGACGCTCGATCGAGAGCCTCCTACATATTAGTCGAGACAACGGCTCGCTCATTAGCTTTGTACTTTAACATTTACAATTATATGTACTTTAACATTTTTTTGGCTCTGCCGCTCTCGACACCGATGCGACGCTTCTGTCGCGACGCTGCACTCTCTCGCTCGCCTGACTTAGGCGCAAGTCGTTCAAAGATACCATCCTCGTTGAGGTCACCTTAGGACATCTGCGTTACACCTTGACAGATGTACCGCCCCAGTCGAACTCAAACTCAATGCATGTATTAGATCCAGATTTACCACAGTTATCCACTTCGCTTACGAGACTTAATAAACCAAGGCTGATTTAAAGAGCCATTTGCAGTTTCGCTTTAAGAGTACTCGTACTTGCAATTTCATGGCTTCCATCCTCGCTGAGCTCACCTTAGTACACTTGCGTTACAACTTGACAGGTGTACCGCCCCAGTCAAACTCAAACTCAATGCATGTATTAGCGATAGATTTACCAAATTAATCCACTTCGCTTACGAGACTTAATAAACCAAGGCTGATTTAAAAAGAGCTCACCTGAGGACACCTGCGTTACACCTTGACAGATGTACCGCCCCAGTCAAACTCACTCTTTGAGACAAGCATATCACTACTGGCGGGACAACCAAATAGCTGCGACAGCTGCACTCGGCCTCCTCAGGCAGCCTGGCGCACTCCTTTGCTCTACCCGAGGTTTCCATCCTCGCTGAGCTCACCTTCGGACACCTGCGTTACACCTTGACAGATGTACCGCCATAGTCAAACTCACTCTTTGAGACAAGCATATCACTACTGGCAGGACAACCATTTAGCTGCAACAGCTGCGCTCGGCCCCCTCAGGCAGCGTGGCGCTTCTTTCTGCTCTATCCGAGGTTTCCATCCTCGCTGAGCTCACCTTAGGACACCTGCATTACACCTTGACATATGTACCGCCCCAGTCAAACTCAAATTCAATGCATGTATTGCTCCACTTCCGGCGACAGCTGCGCTCGGCCCCCTCAGGCAGCCTGGCGCACTCCTTTGCTCTACCAGAGGTTTCCATCCTCGCTGAGCTCACCATAGGACACCTGCGTTACACCTTGACAGATGTACGGCCCCAGTCAAACTTAAACTTATTGCATGTATACATAACAATGCGACGGTACTACTAGCCCAATAATTGCTCAAGCCAGACGCTCGATCGAGCGCCTCCTACATATTAGTCGAGACAACGGCTCGTTCATTAGCATCGTCTTTGTACTTTAACAATTTTTGGCTCTGCCGCTCTCGACCCCGATGCGACGCTTCTGTCGCGACGCTGCACTCTCTCGCTCGCCTGACTTAGGCGCAAGTCGTTCAAAGATACCATCCTCGTTGAGGTCACCTTAGGACACCTGCGTTACACCTTGACAGATGTACCGCCCCAGTCAAACTCAATCTTTGAGACAAGCATATCACTACTGGCAGGACAACCAAATAGCTGCGACAGCTGCGCTCGGCCCCCTCAGGCAACCTGGCGCGCTCCTTTGCTCTACCCGAGGTTTCCATCCTCGCTGAGCTCACCTTAGGACACCTGCGTTACACCTTGACAGATGTACCGCCCCAGTCAAACTCACTCTTTGAGACAAGCATATCACTACTGGCAGGACAACCAAATAGCTGCGACAGCTGCGCTCGGCCCCCTCAGGCAGCCTGGTGCGCTCCTTTGCTCTACCAGATGTTTCCATCCTCGCTGAGCTCACCTTAGGATACCTGCAATACACCTTGACAGATGTACCGCCCCAGTCAAACTCACTCTTTGAGACAAGCATATCACTACTGGCAGGACAACCAAATAGCTGCGACTGCTGCGCTCGGCCCCCTCAGGCAGCGTGGCACTTCTCTTTGCTCTATCCGAGGTTTCCATCCTAGCTGAGCTCACCTTAGGACACCTGCATTACACCTTGACAGATGTACCGCCCCAGTCAAATTCAAACTCAATGCATGTATCGCCCCTCAGGCAGCCTGGCGCGCTCTTTTGCTCTACCCGAGGTTTCCATTCTCGCTGAGCTCACCTTAGGACACCTGCGTTACACCTTGACAGATGTACCGCCCCAGTCAAACTTAAACTTATTGCATGTATACATAACAATGCGACCGTTCTGCTAGCCCAAAAAGTGCTCAAGCGAGACGCTCGATCGAGCGCCTCCTACATATTAGTCGACAAAACGGCTCTCTCATTAGCATCGTCTTTGTACTATAACATTTTTATGGCTCTGCCGCTCTCGACACCAATGCGACGCTTCTGTCGCGACGCTGCACTCTCTCGCTCGCTTGACTTAGGCGCAAGTCGTTCAAAGATACCATCCTCGTTGAGGTCACCTTAGGACACCTGCGTTACACCTTGACAGATGTACCGCCCCAGTCAAACTCACTCTTTGAGACAAGCATATCACTACTGGCAGGACAACCAAATAGCTGCGACAGCTGCGCTCGGCCCCCTCAGGTAGCCTGGTGCGCTCCTTTGCTCTACCCGAGGTTTCCATCCTCGCTGAGCTCACCTTAGGACACCTGCGTTACACCTTGACAGATGTACCGCCCCAATCAAACTATCTCTTTGAGACAAGCATATCACTACTGGCAGGACAACCAAATAGCTGCGACTGCTGCGCTCGGCCCCCTCAGGCAGACTGGCGCGCTTCTTTGCTCTACCAGAGGTTTCCAACCTCGCTGAGCTCACCTTAGGACACCTGCGTTACACCTTGTCAGATGTAACGCCCCAGTCAAACTTAAACTTATTGCATGTATACATAACAATGCGACCGTTCTGCTAGCCCAAAAAGTGCTCAAGCCAGACGCTCGATCGAGGGCCTACTACATATTAGTCGAGACAACGGCTCGCTCATTAGCATCGTCTTTGTACTTTATCATTTTTTTGGCTCTGCCGCTCTCGACACCAATGCGACGCTTCTGTCGCGACGCTGCACTCTCTTGCTCGCCTGACTTAGGCGCAAGTCGTTCAAAGATACCATCCTTGTTGAGGTCACCTTAGGACACCTGCGTTACACCTTGACAGATGTACCGCCCCAGTCAAACTCACTCTTTGAGACAAAAGCATATCATCCTCGCTCGATCGAGCGCCTCTTACATATTAGTCGAGACAACGGCTGTGACAGCTGTGCTCGGCCCCCTCAGGCAGCCTGGCTCGCTCCTTTGCTCTACCCGAGGTTTCCATCCTCGCTGAGCTCCCCTTAGGACACCTGCGTTACACCTTGACAGATGTACCGCCCCAGTCAAACTCACTCTTTGAGACAAGCATATCAGTACTGGCAGGACAACCAAATAGCTGCGACAGCTGTGCTCGGCCCCCTCAGGCAGCCTGCCGCGCTCCTTTGCTCTACCCGAGGTTTCCATCCTCGCTGAGCTCACCTTAGGACACCTGCGTTACACCTTGACAGATGTACCGCCCCAGTCAAACTCAAACTCAAAGCATGTATTAGCTCCAGATTTACCACAGTTATCCACTTCGCTTACGAGACTTAATAAACCAAGGCTGATTTAAATTGCCATTTGCAGTTTTAAGAGTACTCGTACTTGCAATTTCATGGCTTCCATCCTCGCTGAGCTCACCTTAGGACACCTGCGTTACACCTTGACAGATGTACCGCCCCAGTCAAACTCACTCTTTGAGACAAGCATATCACTACTGGCGGGACAACCAAATAGCTGCGACAACTGCGCTCGGCCCCCTCTGGCAGCCTGGCGCACTCCTTTGCTCTACCCGAGGTTTCCATCCTCGCTGAGCTCACCTTAGGACACCTGCGTTACACCTTGACAGATGTACCGCCCCAGTCAAACTCAAACTCAATGCATGTATCGCTCCATTTCCGGCGACAGCTGCGCTCGGCCCCCTCAGGCAGCCTGGCGCACTCCTTTGCTCTACCCGAGGTTTCCATCCTCGCTGAGATCACCTCAGGACACCTGCGTTACACCTTGACAGATGTACCGCCCCAGTCAAACTTAAACTTATTGCATGTATACATAACAATGCGACCGTTCTGCTAGCCCAAAAAGTGATCAAGCCAGACGCTCGATCGAGCGCCTCTTACATATTAGTCGAGACAACGGCTGTGACAGCTGTGCTCGGCCCCCTCAGGCAGCCTGGCTCGCTCCTTTGCTCTACCCGAGGTTTCCATCCTCGCTGAGCTCCCCCTAGGACACCTGCGTTACACCTTGACAGATGTACCGCCCCAGTCAAACTCACTCTTTGAGACAAGCATATCACTACTGGCGAGACAACCAAATAGCTGCGACAGCTGCACTCGGTCTCCTCAGGCAGCCTGGCGCACTCCTTTGCTCTACCCGAGGTTTCCATCCTCGCTGAGCTCACCTTAGGACACCTGCGTTACACCTTGACAGATGTACCGCCATAGTCAAACTCACTCTTTGAGACAAGCATATCACTACTGGCAGGACAACCATTTAGCTGCGACAGCTGCGCTCGGCCCCCTCAGGCAGCGTGGCGCTTCTTTTTGCTCTATCCGAGGTTTCCATCCTCGCTGAGCTCACCTTAGGACACCTGCATTACACCTTGACATATGTACCGCCACAGTCAAACACAAATTCAATGCATGTATCGCTCCACTTCCGGCGACAGCTGCGCTCGGCCCCCTCAGGCAGCCTGGCGCACTCCTTTGCTCTACCCGAGGTTTCCATCCTCGCTGAGCTCACCATAGGACACCTGCGTTACACCTTGACAGATGTACCGCCCCAGTCAAACTTAAACTTATTGCATGTATACATAACAATGCGACGGTACTACTAGCCCAATAAGTGCTCAAGCCAGACGCTCGATCGAGCGCCTCCTACATATTAGTCGAGACAACGGCTCGTTCATTAGCATCGTCTTTGTACTTTAACACTTTTTGGCTCTGCCGCTCTCGACCCCGATGCGACGCTTCTGTCGCGACGCTGCACTCTCTCGCTCGCCTGACTTAGGCGCAAGTCGTTCAAAGATACCATCCTCGTTGAGGTCACCTTAGGACACCTGCGTTACACCTTGACAGATGTACCGCCCCAGTCAAACTCACTCTTTGAGACAAGCATATCACTACTGGCAGGACAACCAAATAGCTGCGACAGCTGCGCTCGGCCCCCTCAGGCAACCTGGCGCGCTCCTTTGCTCTACCCGAGGTTTCCATCCTCGCTGAGCTCACCTTAGGACACCTGCGTTACACCTTGACAGATGTAGAGCCCCAGTCAAACTCACTCTTTGAGACAAGCATATCACTACTGGCAGGACAACCAAATAGCTGCGACAGCTGCGCTCGGCCCCCTCAGGCAGCCTGGTGCGCTCCTTTGCTCTACCCGATGTTTCCATCCTCGCTGAGCTCACCTTAGGACACCTGCGTTACACCTTGACAGATGTACCGCCCCAGTCAAACTCACTCTTTGAGACAAGCATATCACTACTGGCAGGACAACCAAATAGCTGCGACTGCTGCGCTCGGCCCCCTCAGGCAGCGTGGCACTTCTCTTTGCTCTATCCGAGGTTTCCATCCTAGCTGAGCTCACCTTAGGACACCTGCATTACACCTTGACAGATGTACCGCCCCAGTCAAATTCAAACTCAATGCATGTATCGCCCCTCAGGGAGCCTGGCGCGATCTTTTGCTCTACCCGAGGTTTCCATTCTCGCTGAGCTCACCTTAGGACACCTGCGTTACACCTTGACAGATGTACCGCCCCAGTCGAACTCAAACTCAATGCATGTATTAGATCCAGATTTACCACAGTTATCCACTTCGCTTACGAGACTTAATAAACCAAGGCTGATTTAAATTGCCATTTGCAGTTTTGCTTTAAGAGTACTCGTACTTGCAATTTCATGGCTTCCATCCTCGCTGAGCTCACCTTAGGACACCTGCGTTACACCTTGACAGATGTACCGCCCCAGTCAAACTCACTCTTTGAGACAAGCATATCACTACTGGCGGGACAACCAAATAGCTGCGACAGCTGCGCTCGGCCCCCTCAGGCAGCCTGGCGCACTCCTTTGCTCTACCCGAGGTTTTCATCCTCGCTGAGCTCACCTTAGGACACCTGCGTTACAACTTCACAGGTGTACCGCCCCAGTCAAACTCAAACTCAATGCATGTATTAGCGCTAAATTTACCACAGTTATCCACTTCGCTTACGAGACTTAATAAACCAAGGCTGATTTAAAAAGAGCTCACCTTAGGACACCTGCGTTACACCTTGACAGATGTACCGCCCCAGTCAAACTCACTCTTTGAGACAAGCATATCACTACTGGCAGGACAACCAAATAGCTGCGACAGCTGCGCTCGGCCCCCTCAGGCAGCCTGGTGTGCTCCTTTCTCTACCCGAGGTTTCCAACCTCGCTGAGCTCACCTTAGGACACCTGCGTTACACCTTGTCAGATGTACCGCCCCAGTCAAACTTAAACTCATTGCATGTATACATAACAATGCGACCGTTCTGCTAGCACAAAAAGTGCTCAAACCAGACGCTCGATCGAGCGCCTCTTACATATTAGTCGAGACAACGGCTCGCTCATTAGCATCGTCTTTGTACTTCAACATTTTTTTGGCTCTGCCGCTCTCGACACCAATGCGACGCTTCTGTCGCGACGCTGCACTCTCTCGCTCGCCTGACTTAGGCGCAAGTCGTTCAAAGATACCATCCTTGTTGAGGTCACCTTAGGACACCTGCGTTACACCTTGACAGATGTACCGCCCCAGTCAAACTCACTCTTTGAGACAAAAGCATATCATCCTCGCTCGATCGAGCGCCTCTTACATATTAATCGAGACAACGGCTGTGACAGCTGTGCTCGGCCCCCTCAGGCAGCCTGGCTCGCTCCTTTGCTCTACCCGAGGTTTCCATCCTCGCTGAGCTCCCCTTAGGACACCTGCGTTACACCTTGACAGATGTACCGCCCCAGTCAAACTCACTCTTTGAGACAAGCATATCAGTACTGGCAGGACAACCAAATAGCTGCGACAGCTGTGCTCGGCCCCCTCAGGCAGCCTGCCGCGCTCCTTTGCTCTACCCGAGGTTTCCATCCTCGCTGAGCTCACCTTAGGACACCTGCGTTACACCTTGACAGATGTACCGCCCCAGTCAAACTCAAACTCAATGCATGTATTAGCTCCAGATTTACCACAGTTATCCACTTCGCTTACGAGACTTAATAAACCAAGGCTGATTTAAATTGCCATTTGCAGTTTTAAGAGTACTCGTACTTGCAATTTCATGGCTTCCATCCTCGCTGAGCTCACCTTAGGACACCTGCGTTACACCTTGACAGATGTACCGCCCCAGTCAAACTCACTCTTTGAGACAAGCATATCACTACTGGCGGGACAACCAAATAGCTGCGACAGCTGCGCTCGGCCCCCTCAGGCAGCCTGGCGCACTCCTTTGCTCTACCCGAGGTTTCCATCCTCGCTGAGCTCACCTTAGGACACCTGCGTTACACCTTGACAGATGTACCGCCCCAGTCAAACTCAAACTCAATGCATGTATCGCTTCATTTCCGGCGACAGCTGCGCTCGGCCCCCTCAGGCAGCCTGGCGCACTCCTTTGCTCTACCCGAGGTTTCCATACTCGCTGAGATCACCTCAGGACACCTGCGTTACACCTTGACAGATGTACCGCCCCAGTCAAACTTAAACTTATTGCATGTATACATAACAATGCGACCGTTCTGCTAGCCCAAAAAGTGCTCAAGCCAGACGCTCGATCGAGCGCCTCCTACATATTAGTCGAGACAACGGCTCGCTCATTAGCTTTGTACTTTAACATTTACAATTATATGTACTTTAACATTTTTTTGGCTCTGCCGCTCTCGACACCGATGCGACGCTTCTGTCGCGACGCTGCACTCTCTCGCTCGCCTGACTTAGGCGCAAGTCGTTCAAAGATACCATCCTCGTTGAGGTCACCTTAGGACATCTGCGTTACACCTTGACAGATGTACCGCCCCAGTCGAACTCAAACTCAATGCATGTATTAGATCCAGATTTACCACAGTTATCCACTTCGCTTACGAGACTTAATAAACCAAGGCTGATTTAAAGAGCCATTTGCAGTTTCGCTTTAAGAGTACTCGTACTTGCAATTTCATGGCTTCAATCCTCGCTGAGCTCACCTTAGTACACTTGCGTTACAACTTGACAGGTGTACCGCCCCAGTCAAACTCAAACTCAATGCATGTATTAGCGATAGATTTACCAGATTAATCCACTTCGCTTACGAGACTTAATAAACCAAGGCTGATTTAAAAAGAGCTCACCTGCGTTACACCTTGACAGATGTACCGCCCCAGTCAAACTCACTCTTTGAGACAAGCATATCACTACTGGCGGGACAACCAAATAGCTGCGACAGCTGCACTCGGCCTCCTCAGGCAGCCTGGCGCACTCCTTTGCTCTACCCGAGGTTTCCATCCTCGCTGAGCTCACCTTAGGACACCTGCGTTACACCTTGACAGATGTACCGCCATAGTCAAACTCACTCTTTGAGACAAGCATATCACTACTGGCAGGACAACCATTTAGCTGCAACAGCTGCGCTCGACCCCTCAGGCAGCGTGGCGCTTCTTTCTGCTCTATCCGAGGTTTCCATCCTCGCTGAGCTCACCTTAGGACACCTGCATTACACCTTGACATATGTACCGCCCCAGTCAAACTCAAATTCAATGCATGTATTGCTCCACTTCCGGCGACAGCTGCGCTCGGCCCCCTCAGGCAGCCTGGCGCACTCCTTTGCTCTACCAGAGGTTTCCATCCTCGCTGAGCTCACCATAGGACACCTGCGTTACACCTTGACAGATGTACGGCCCCAGTCAAACTTAAACTTATTGCATGTATACATAACAATGCGACGGTACTACTAGCCCAATAATTGCTCAAGCCAGACGCTCGATCGAGCGCCTCCTACATATTAGTCGAGACAACGGCTCGTTCATTAGCATCGTCTTTGTACTTTAACAATTTTTGGCTCTGCCGCTCTCGACCCCGATGCGACGCTTCTGTCGCGACGCTGCACTCTCCTCGTTGAGGTCACCTTAGGACACCTGCGTTACACCTTGACAGATGTACCGCCCCAGTCAAACTCAATCTTTGAGACAAGCATATCACTACTGGCAGGACAACCAAATAGCTGCGACAGCTGCGCTCGGCCCCCTCAGGCAACCTGGCGCGCTCCTTTGCTCTACCCGAGGTTTCCATCCTCGCTGAGCTCACCTTAGGACACCTGCGTTACACCTTGACAGATGTACCGCCCCAGTCAAACTCACTCTTTGAGACAAGCATATCACAAACTGGCAGGACAACCAAATAGCTGCGACAGCTGCGCTCGGCCCCCTCAGGCAGCCTGGTGCGCTCCTTTGCTCTACCAGATGTTTCCATCCTCGCTGAGCTCACTTTAGGATACCTGCAATACACCTTGACAGATGTACCGCCCCAGTCAAACTCACTCTTTGAGACAAGCATATCACTACTGGCAGGACAACCAAATAGCTGCGACTGCTGCGCTCGGCCCCCTCAGGCAGCGTGGCACTTCTCTTTGCTCTATCCGAGGTTTCCATCCTAGCTGAGCTCACCTTAGGACACCTGCATTACACCTTGACAGATGTACCGCCCCAGTCAAATTCAAACTCAATGCATGTATCGCCCCTCAGGCAGCCTGGCGCGCTCTTTTGCTGTACCCGAGGTTTCCATTCTCGCTGAGCTCACCTTAGGACACCTGCGTTACACCTTGACAGATGTACCGCCCCAGTCAAACTTAAACTTATTGCATGTATACATAACAATGCGACCGTTCTGCTAGCCCAAAAAGTGCTCAAGCGAGACGCTCGATCGAGCGCCTCCTACATATTAGTCGACAAAACGGCTCTCTCATTAGCATCGTCTTTGTACTATAACATTTTTATGGCTCTGCCGCTCTCGACACCAATGCGACGCTTCTGTCGCGACGCTGCACTCTCTCGCTCGCTTGACTTAGGCGCAAGTCGTTCAAAGATACCATCCTCGTTGAGGTCACCTTAGGACACCTGCGTTACACCTTGACAGATGTAACGCCCCAGTCAAACTCACTCTTTGAGACAAGCATATCACTACTGGCAGGACAACCAAATAGCTGCGACAGCTGCGCTCGGCCCCCTCAGGTAGCCTGGTGCGCTCCTTTGCTCTACCCGAGGTTTCCATCCTCGCTGAGCTCACCTTAGGACACCTGCGTTACACCTTGACAGATGTACCGCCCCAATCAAACTATCTCTTTGAGACAAGCATATCACTACTGGCAGGACAACCAAATAGCTGCGACTGCTGCGCTCGGCCCCCTCAGGCAGACTGGCGCGCTTCTTTGCTCTACCAGAGGTTTCCAACCTCGCTGAGCTCACCTTAGGACACCTGCGTTACACCTTGTCAGATGGTACGCCCCAGTCAAACTTAAACTTATTGCATGTATACATAACAATGCGACCGTTCTGCTAGCCCAAAAAGTGCTCAAGCCAGACGCTCGATCGAGGGCCTACTACATATTAGTCGAGACAACGGCTCGCTCATTAGCATCGTCTTTGTACTTTATCATTTTTTTGGCTCTGCCGCTCTCGACACCGCTGCGACGCTTCTGTCGCGACCCTGCACTCTCTCGCTCGCCTGACTTAGGCGCAAGTCGTTCAAAGATACCATCCTCGTTGAGGTCACCCTAGGACACCTGCGTTACACCTTGACAGGTGTACCGCCCCAGTCGAACTCAAACTCAATGCATGTATTAGCTCCAGATTTACCACAGTTATCCACTTCGCTTACGAGACTCAATAAACCAAGGCTGATTTAAAGAGCCATTTGCAATTTCGCTTTTAGAATACTCGTACTTGCAATTGCATGGCTTCCATCCTCGCTGAGCTCACCTTAGGACACCTGCGTTACAACTTGACAGGTGTACCGCCCCAGTCAAACTCAAACTCAATGCATGTATTAGCGCTAGATTTACCACAGTTATCCACTTCGCTTACGAGACTTAATAAACCAAGGCTGATTTAAAAAGAGCTCACCTTAGGACACCTGCGTTACACCGTGACAGATGTACCGCCCCAGTCAAACTCACTCTTTGAGACAATCATATCACTACTGGCAGGACAACCAAATAGCTGCGACATCTGCGCTCGGCCCCCTCAGGCAGCCTGGCGCGCTCCTTTGATCTACCCGAGGTTTTCATCCTCGCTGAGCTCACATTAGGACACCTGCGTTACACCTTGACAGATGTACCGCTCCAGTCAAACTCACTCTTTGAGACAAGCATACCACTACTGGCAGGACAACCAAATAGCTGCGACAGCTGCGCTCGGCCCCCTCAGGCAGCGTGGCACTTCTCTTTGCTCTATCTGAGGTTTCCATCCTAGCTGAGCTCACCTTAGGACACCTGCATTACACCTTGACAGATGTACCGCCCCAGTCAAACTCAAACTCAATGCATGTATCGCCCCTCAGGCAGCCTGGCGCGCTCTTTTGCTCTACCCGAAGTTTCCATTCTCGCTGAGCTCACCTTAGGACACCTGCGTTACACCTTGACAGATGTACCGCCCCAGTCAAACTTAAACTTATTGCATGTATACATAACAATGCGACCGTTCTGCTAGCCCAAAAAGTGCTCAAGCGAGACGCTCGATCGAGCGCCTCCTACATATTAGTCGAGAAAACGGCTCGCTCATTAGCATCGTCTTTGTACTATAACATTTTCTTGGCTCTGCCGCTCTCGACACCAATGCGACGCTTCTGTCGCGACGCTGCACTCTCTCGCTCGCCTGACTTAGGCACAAGTCGTTCAAAGATACCATCCTTGTTGAGGTCACCTTAGGACACCTGCGTTACACCTTGACAGATGTACCGCCCCAGTCAAACTAACTCTTTGCGACAAGCATATCATTAATGGCAGGACAACCAATTAGCTGCGACAGCTGCGCTCGGCCCCCTCAGGCAGCCTGGCGCGCTGTTTTGCTCTACCCGAAGTTTCCATCCTCGCTGAGCTCACCTTAGGACACCTGCGTTACACCTTGATAGATGTACCGCCCCAGTCAAACTTAAACTTATTGCATGTATACATAACAATGCGACCGTTCTGCTAGGCCGAAATGCGCTCAAGCCAGACGCTCGATCAAGCGCCTACTACATATTAGTCGAGACAACGGCTCGCTCATTAGCATCGCGTTTGTACTTTAACTTTTTTCGGCTCGACTTCTCTAGAAGCCGATTTCTGCGACACGGCACTCTTACGCCCGCCGCCGAGGGAGTGTGCGCCCCATCCCGCCCCGACTGCCCCGCACCGCACGCAGCTCTTGGCTCATTATAGTTAACTCTGTCTTACGCTCTTACAGGCCTTACCTAGGGTTAGGTTAGTATGCTTGCACGTGCCGTCACTTAACTCTTTTCGGAACGGCCTCTCTCGTGCCGTCACTTAAGTCTTTTTGGCACGGCCTCTCTTGACGCCGATGCCGGCGACACAGCACTCTTTTGCCCGCCGCCGAGGGCGTGTGTGCCCCATCCCGCCCTGACTGTTCCGCACCGCACGCCGCTCTTGGCTCATTCGAGTTAACTCTGTCTTTCGCTCTTTCAGGCCTTACCTAGTGTTAGGTTTGTATGCTTGCACGTGCCGTCACTTAAGAGAGTCATAGTTACTCCCGCCGTTTACCCGCGCTTGGTTGAATTTCTTCACTTTGACAATCAGAGCACTGGGCAGAAATCACATCGCGTCAACACCGGGTTGCGGCCATCGCGATTCTTTGTTTTAATTTAACAGTCGGATTCCCCTGGACCGTACCAGTTCTAAGTTGGCTGTTCGACGCCGGCCGAAGCGAGCCGCGAGGCCCGCGTAGCTGCGGCAGTCCACGGATAGGGACCGGACGCAGGTCCGAGCTCACGCCGGCCGCCTTGAAGCGCGAGCGTTCGCCCAGTCCGCCAAGTCCCGCCATCCGCTTTGTACCTCAGCCCGACCGACCCAGCCCTTAGAGCCAATCCTTTTCCCGAAGTTACGGATCTGATTTGCCGACTTCCCTTGCCTACATTGTTCCGTCGGCCAGAGGCTGTTCACTTTGGAGACCTGCTGCGGATATGGGTACGGCCTCGCACGACAATTACACCATCTCCCTCGGATTTTCAAGGGCCGACGCGGGTTCACCGGACACCGCAAGAGACTCGGTGCTTTACGGAGCTGCCAGCCCTATCTCCGGGCGAACCGATTCCAGGGCCTGCGCTCCTTACCAAGAAAAGAGAACTCTTCCCGGGACCCACGCCAGCGTCTCCGAGTTCGGTTGCGTTGCCGCACCGGGCGCCGAAGCGCCAATCTCCGTGTCGAGGCTCGGGAATATTAACCAGATTCCCTTTCGGACACCGGGGGCGAAGACGAGCAACGCCCCCCGTCGAACTGCGTTCGCTTGTTCCTTAGGGCCGACTGACCCATGTTCAACTGCTGTTCACATGGAACCCTTCTCCTCTTCGACCTTCATAGCTCTCATTTGAATATTTGCTACTACCACCAAGATCTACACCGACGGCTGCTCCACGCGAGCTCTCGCTCGACGCTTCGACGCCCGCCGCCGCGGCCTTCCTACTCGTCGCGACATAGCGCCGTGGAACGGCCCGTGTCGTCGCGACGGCCGTACGACGGCCGGGTATAGGCCCGACGCTCAAGCGCTATCCATTTTCAGGGCTGGTTGATTAGGCAGGTGAGTTGTTACACACTCCTTAGCGGATTCCGACTTCCATGGCCACCGTCCTGCTGTCTAGATCAACCAACACCTTTTGTTGGCTCTGATGAGCGTCGCGTCGGGCGCCTTAACCCGGCGTTCGGTTCATCTCGCATCGCCAGTCCTGCTTACCAAGAGTGGCCCACTGGGCACTCGCATTCGAGGCGCCCGACTCCAATTAAGCGAGCCGGGCTTCTTACCAATTTAAAGTTTGAGAATAGGTTGAGGACGTTTCGTCCCCAAGGCCTCTAATCATTCGCTTTACCAGATAAAACTGCGACAAAGCGCCAGCTATCCTGAGGGAAACTTCGGAAGGACCTAGCTACTAGATGGTTCGATTAGTCTTTCGCCCCTATACCCAAATAGGACGATCGATTTACACGTCAGAATCGCTACGGTCCTCCACCAGAGTTTCCTCTTGCTTCGACCTTCCCAGGCATAGTTCACCATCTTCGGGGTCCCAACATGGACGCTCTTGCGCGACCGCCCCGGCAGAGCGGGTGCGATCGGCCGGTCGTGCGCCGGCGCCCGCACGGGGCTAAGGGTCCGACTTCGTTCGGCCGACGGCCGCCTTCACTTTCATTTCGCCTGCGAGTCTCGAACCACTCGACGACTCGCGCTCATGTTAGACTCCTTGGTCCGTGTTTCAAGACGGGTCGGGAGGGTGGCCGACGTGGCCACGGACCCCGAGCGCGTCGACGGCGCGCCACTAAAGCGGCAGCCCGCCGAACACCGACACTGCGTACAGTGCAGACGAACGACAAGCCAGCCGAACGGCGACGGCCGCACACAGAGAGCGCGCCGCATCCTTTCCTCGATCCGCCGCCGGGCCGCACCGCCCGCGCGCTGTAACACCCCCGCTGGAGCGGAGGCCACCTTCGCGCGGGGACTTAGACCGACGGCAAACCGGTCGTGACCCGCGCCGGTCGCTAGTGCGCTGAGACGGTGCGCGAACCGACTCGGCGGCGGCGCCTTAAGCGTCCGCGAACCGAGACGGCGCGCCCCCGCGCCCAACTGAAAGCGAGCCAGCGACCTGACGGGCCCTCCCGTTTGCCTCTCAACGGTTTCACGTTCTCTTAAACTCTCTCTTCAAAGTGCTTTTCAACTTTCCCTCACGGTACTTGTCCGCTATCGGTCTCGCGACCGTATTTAGTCTTAGGTGGAGTTTACCCCCCGCTTTGGGCTGCATTACCAAACAACCCGACTCCAAGAAGACCCGAAGCGGCCAAGGCACGCGCCCCTATGGGCCTAACACCTTCCGTGGGACGAGGCCTCGATCAGAAGGACACCGGCGCTCGCCGTCAGCCGCACTGGGACTTCCGTACGTCACAACTCGGCGCGCTCGAGAAGCGCGCAGATTAGACGCTGAACTCTTCCCGGTTCACTCGCCGTTACTCAGGGAATCCCTGTTGGTTTCTTTTCCTCTGCTTAATAATATGCTTAAATTCAGCGGGTGCTCTCGCCTGAACTCAGGTCGTATGTGTCAGGCGGGCCGCTTCTTCCACGGCCCGCTGGCATCGCAAGTCGTCGCCGCCGGCGCCGACCGAGCGCGTACCGTCGCCGCCTTGGCCCACGGTCGGTCTTGATCTCGTTACCGGACCGACCGACCTGGACCCGCCCCTCGAACGTCGTTGAACGTCGAGAGGCCGGCGATGTACGGGACACGTGGTCGCGCCGAGAAAGCTCGGCGACCGCTTCAACTTGGGGCGACGCCCGGCTGTCTTCGCAGCGGCCAGGCGACGGCCCTCGGGTGAGGACGAACGCGACCCTGAGGCAGACGCGGTCCTGGGATTGACCCGAGACCGCAATGCGCGTTCAGAACGTCGACGTTCAATGCGTTCTGCAATTCAAATTACTTCTCGCACTTGGCTGCGTCCTTCATCGACTCGTGAGCCGAGTGATCCACCGTTAAGAGTCGTCCTCGACGTTTCACCCGGCGCCGAAGCGCGCGGACGTCACACTGTGGGATCGACCACAAAACCACCACCGACAACAACTGCACAAACACACCAACAAACGGCGCCGAGCTACTGCCGGGCTGAGCCGGCGGCACATCGAGCGCGGTGCCCAGGAGCCACCATCGCACTCGGCTGCCTTGCTATGCCAACGTGTTACTCGTGTCGCACGGGGCGGAACCCCGATTGACGGCTGCCCTTGCGGCGGCACCCAAAGACAATTAAGTGCGCGGTCGGCCGGGGCCTACCACCACCTTCGGTAATGATCCTTCCGCAGGTTCACCTACGGAAACCTTGTTACAACTTTTACTTCCTCTAAATGATCAAGTTTGATCGTCTTCTCGACACGCCGACGCGGCCGTTGCCAGCCGCGACGGGGCCGATCCAAGGATCTCACTAAACCATTCAATCGGTAGTAGCGACGGGCGGTGTGTACAAAAGGCAGGGACGTAATCAACGCGAGTTGATGACTTGTGCTTACTGGGAATTCCTCGTTCAAGGGAAACAATTGCAAGTCCCTATCCCAATCACGAATGAGGTTTAACGGGTTACCCGGACCTTTCGGCCTAGGTTAGACACTCGCTGCTTCACTCAGTGTAGCGCGCGTGCTGCCTCGGACATCTAAGGGAATCACAGACCTGTTATTGCTCAATCTCGTGTGGCTAAACGCCACTAGTCCCTCTAAGAAGTTAGACGCCGACCGAGAAGGTCGCGTAACTATTTAGCATGCGTAACGTAGCGGGGTTTTTAGGCGATGGCGTTCGACGGTGATATTCTGTGTTGAAAAGACCGTCTACTTCCTCGCTAATCGACAGCTTAATTGACTTTTGAATACTGGCAAATACTCGGCTATTCTGTTTCCCCAGTCCACAGGTTCACACGATCAACAGTCAAGAAATATTCACGGTGCACTTTTGTATTCAACGCTAGGATACGATACCCAGCCATCAAGGTCAGAGAACAGAAAAGAACAGTCTGTCCGATGCAACAGACAACGACTTAAAAAGAACAAGTAATCAAAAACACGTGGCCAGACAACAAATGCGCAACGCATAAGCGCCACACAGTGGAATGAACGTAAGACTACGTATTACGTTACACCTCCCTTCTTTACAAAAAAGAAAATTTACGTAGTCAATTTCTTTCACACCAAATATGGGTGCAAGTAAATCCAATGTGAAGGAATTAAAATATATCTATACATCATCTGATTAGGATGGGGGCGTTATTACTTGAACTTGGGACAATGCAATAGTTGAAATCAAATATTGAAACACATTAGCAATGAAATGCGATAATTACAACATTCACACAGTAGATAACGATTACATTGAAAATACAACAGCAATGCAATGATATGAACTAAATGTTAGAATACAATTACAATAAATTCACACTCATAAAAATATGAAAATACTGAAATAAAATAAAACAATACAATACAATTCAAAATTATCAAATCTGGTAGGTAATTTTGAAACACGAGTTTTTGAAACATAGGGTTTGATTTGTGAAGTACTTGGAATATCGGGTACACCACGACAAACCAAAGATTCACGTCATCGAAAGATACTTTCGAACGAAAATCTGAAAACTTTTAAACTACTTATCTCAGGGGGATTTTTTTTCGTGCTCTAGGTCACGTTAATATTGCAACAAGAGTGACCCGCATTGTGTTCAACAAGAATCCAGTCATTGAGCGAAGCATTAAAAGCATCACCCGAACCTACTACAGGTGTAAATTCACCAAGTAATTGATTTATATTTACTTTCAATGAGAACGGTCCTGGGTTCATAATACGAACCGGTATTTGGGCATCAATAGAATAAGAAACAAAGTTTGAAACAAGGGCCGACTCTTTTTGCTGCAAGGGAAGTCTATTTTCAAAATAACCAAAAATGCGGGTCGGCACAATACCACTTGACTCATCAGAAAACACAGATTGCAAATTAGTCTCGATAATATTATTGGTGCTTATATCTGTGTCATTATAATCATCACTCATCAGACTTCCCTTTAGGACGACAGTTTCAGATGGTCAGATTACGACTTCATCTATTGACGACACTTTGTAAGTGCGTCTTGGATATGGGGTAGGTTCACATGCAAAATAAACGCAGCTATGCCCAATCTTAAGACTACAGTCATTGTAATCTAGAATGCAGGAATACTTATTAAGGAAATCGTTTCCTAACAGTATCTTATCGACATTACCCCTAATGTCTCCTGTTACAAAAAACATGTGGTAGTCGTCTATACTTCCAATACGAATACGTATTTTTGTTCTACCTTTAATATTAATAGGTTCTCCCCTATAACATTCAAATCTCTGTGTGACGGATTCTATGTCCTGATTTTTGCTAGCTTTTCCCCACAGAGTAGATGAAATGAAAGAGGCACCAGCACCACTATCTATGATAGTATTTGCATGCAAATTATCTCCGATCAAAATGTCGGTGTAAACGGGAGTACACAGTTCCCCGTGCTGGTTAGAAACATTGGGAAGGGTGTTCGAGACTTTCTTAGAATATTCTTCATATGCTTTAGTTGTCAAGGGTTTTTCAGTTTCATTTACAGGCCGTTCATTTGATTCGGGATTTACCTTGGAATCTATTTCTCGGGTTGGTGACTGGCCTCGTTTCCCAACCCTTCCGTGTTTAACACTGTGTTAACATCGGATTTGGACTGTTTATCATCCTTAATCTTTATATTCTTATATCTACGTAACACTTTCTGTAAAGCAAAACAATTCTCATCTATGTGGTTAGTCTTTTTGCAATAACTACAACCATCGCAATTTCGAGGTTCTTGTGTGCCGGAGAAACCTCCACGGCCACCCCGACCTCTGTTACATGATCCACGGCCTCGGCGGTCATTTTGTTTACCGCGATAGTTTTGGCGTCTGGAATCGCCACTACCGCTATATCTTTGCTTTGAGCTCATCGCATTGATTTGCGAGTTTTGTGAATCATTAGGATCCACATAATTATATGCAAACTGTTTCGTATTAGCAGCCCTCTCCATTAGACATTTAACATAAACACGAAAAGAGGTATTCATAGGTCCAACCATATCTAAAAATTCTTTAGCTCTTTTATTTCTAAGGCCATACTTAAATTGTTGGCACAGTATATCTTCTGTAGTTGGTGTTTTACCATATGCCAAATAACCCAAATGTTCGAGATCCTGAGCATACGCATTATAGCTTTCGCCAACCTGCTGTATGCGATCTCTAAATTTCTGGTGGGGACTAGTTTCACCAGCGGTACCAGAAAATTTTACCAAATATTGTAAAATAGCATCAGAATTAAAACTGTCTTGGGCAGGAATAACAGTTTTCAAGCGGGTAAGAACATCAGCATCAATGAACCCATACAAGCAAATTGCTTTTGCAGGGTCATCCCTAGCTTCGGTATGAGATAAACTAGCATTAAACCGAAGTGCAAATTTATTCGGATCATCCCCGTCATGAAAAACTTTGATACCACGGTTAAGGGTTTTTGTTGCTGAATGAGCAATTTGATAATCTTCCCGTGTAACATCAGGACGACGTCCCTCGACCCCCGGTACAAATTGTACATACGGTTGTTGAATAGGTTGTTGATGGGGCGGGCTGTTGGGACCCCTGGTAAAATGGATATTGCGGAGAAACCATAGGAGGGTTACTAGGGAAATAAGGAGCATAATTCTGACAATACATTTGATACGGAATATTCCCATAAAACATATTTGGTAGTTGACTACTAGGATAAGCAACACCAGCTAAGGACGTTGAATTAACGGGTTTAGATAGGGTGGTAACAATGGTAGTATCGTTACTCCTAACACTTGGTGTTGTTACGCCAGTAGGAAAACCAGAAAAAGTAACAAAAGTGTTAGACATACTTGATACGATAATTTCTCCTTCTGAAGTCGCACCAGAAGTTGGCGGAATATCTTCATCTTTTGATTGGTTCATTATTTTACGTGGAATTGTTTTTTGTTGTGTCGATGTGGAGTGACAGTTATTGAAGTACTCGAAATATAGGTACTTGTAGTTGTTTCGAGAATGTTCTGGAGATTTCTGCTGCGCAATTTCATAAACCGCAACAAATAATAGAAAAGTCTGTCACTGTCCAGTTCGTCGTTTATCAATCCAATTTAATTGCACTAATTGTTCAAGTGTTCTACCACCAAGTAACGGAATTTGATTTGATGAAGCGAATTGTCCAACTCATTTGAAGTTGTCTCGACTCTCGAGCAATGTGATTATTAACGCGATGATATGCTGATAGCAATCGGTGTTTTGGTTGTAGAGTTGACGCAATCTTCTGTTGTGTCTGCAAGACCAGAGAAATGAAGGTTGATTAGAGTTCTTAAGATTTCCGAGTCTCATAGTCTGGTAGTACTCGCCTTCTTGTATTAAGCAAACTCCAAATAAAACTTTGAATAGTCAATAGTCGTCATCCACGCTCTTACAACGCTGCCACCAATTTGTAAAGTAGCGGGGTTTTTAGGCGATGGCGTTCGACGGTGATATACTGTGTTGAAAAGACCGTCTACTTCCTCGCTAAACGACAGCTTAATTGACTTTGGAATACTGGCAAATACTCGGCTATTCTGTTGCCCCAGTCCACAGGTTCACACGATCAACAGTCAAGAAATATTCACGGTGCACTTTTGTATTCAACGCTAGGATACGATACCCAGCCATCAAGGTCAGAGAACAGAGAAGAACAGTCTGTCCGATGCAACAGACAACGACTTAAAAAGAACAAGTAATCAAAAACACGTGGCCACACAACAAATGCGCAACGCATAAGCGCCACACAGTGGAATGAACGTAAGACTACGTATTACGTTACACATGCCAGAGTCTCGTTCGTTATCGGAATTACCCAGACAAATCGCTCCACCAACTAAGAACGGCCATGCACCACCACCCACAGAATCAAGAAAGAGCTCTCAATCTGTCAATCCTACCTGTGTCCGGGCCGGGTGAGTTTCCCCGTGTTGAGTCAAATTAAGCCGCAGGCTCCACTCCTGGTGGTGCCCTTCCGTCAATTCCTTTAAGTTTCAGCTTTGCAACCATACTTTCCCCGGAACCCAAAGACTTTGGTTTCTCGGAAGATACCGGAAAGGTCGTCATGGTAACGCCTCCCGATCGCTAGTTGGCATCGTTTATAGTCAGAACTAGGACGGTATCTGATCGTCTTCGAACCTCTGACTTTCGCTCTTGATTAAAGAAAATATTCTTGGCAAATGCTTTCGCAGTAGTTCGTCTTCCGCCGATCCAAGAATTTCACCTCTAGCGGCAGAGTACGGACGCCCCCGTCTGTCCCTCTTAATCATTACCTCGTGCTTCAAAAACCAACAAAATAGAACCGAGGTCCTATTCCATTATTCCATGCAACACTATGCAGGCGAACGGCCTGCTTTGAACACTCTAATTTTTTCAAAGTAAACTTATCGGCCACCGCCGACACTCAGTCAACAGCACCGACGGAGAACCGAAGGTGAGGCGAACGCAACCAGTGACACGCCTTGCGACGGACCGGCGGCGCTCGCCCAAAATCCAACTACGAGCTTTTCAACCGCAACAACTTTAGCATACACTGTTGGAGCTGGAATTACCGCGGCTGCTGGCACCAGACTTGCCCTCCAATGGATACTCGTTAAGAGTTTTAGGATGTACTCATTCCAATTACAGGGCCTCGTTAGAGTCCTGTATTGTTATTTTTCGTCACTACCTCCCCGTGTCGGGAATGGGTAATTTGCGCGCCTGCTGCCTTCCTTGGATGTGGAAGCCGTTTCTCAGGCTCCCTCTCCGGAATCGAACCCTGATTCCCCGTTACCCGTTATCACAAAGGTAGGAACGTAGCGTACCTCGACAGTTGATAGGGCAGACACTTGAATGATACGTCGTCGGTGCAGAGACCGTACGATCCGCGTGGTTATCCAGAGTCATCAAACGTCACAGGACGAACCCGGTCGGTTTTAATCTGAAAAAAGCGCGCCTCCCGAAGTCGGCGCTTAATGCATGTATTAGCTCTAGAATTACCACAGTTATCCACTTCGCTTACGAGACCAAATAAACCATGACTGATTTAATGAGCCATTCGCAGTTTCGCTTTACGAGAACTCGTACTTGCACCTGCATGGCTTAATCTTTGAGACAAGCATATCACTACTGGCAGGATCAACCAGATAGCTGCGACACTGCGCTCGGCCCTTGCTGGGCCGCCCGGAGCGTGCTGGTCGCATTCGTTTAAGACCGAGGCGATCGCCTGCGGCCGTACTCGGCTTCGACGGTCGCTGGCCGAGACGTCCACGCCCTCGCTAGGCAGTGCCAGGCGGAGCGCTTTGCGTTTCGTCTTTGCTCGCCCTCTCTCGGGCTCAATCCACTCAGTTCCGCACAAACAAGAGCTCTGCCGGCCGCCTGCAGCGGTGCCTAAAACCCGGGCATAACAATGCGACCGTTCTGCTAGGCCGACAATCGCTCAAGCCAGACGCTCGATCGAGCGCCTCCTACATATTAGTCGAGACAAAGGCTCGCTCATTAGCATCGCGTTTGTACTTTAACTTTTTTCGGCTCGGCTTTTCTCGACGCCGATGCCGGCGACGCAGAACTCTCTCGCCCGCCCGCCACCGAGGGATTGGGCGCTCCATCCCATCCCATCCCGCACGCCGCTCTTTCTTGGCTCATTGGAGTTTACTGTCTTTCGCTCTTACAAGCCTTACCTAGGGTTAGGTTAGTTTGCTTTCACGTGCAGTCACTCGACTCTTTTCGGCTCGGCTATTCTCGACGCCGATGACGGCGATGCAGCACTCTCTCGCCCGCCTGCCACCGAGGGATTGAGCGCTCCATCCCATCCAATCCCGCACGCCGCTCTTTCTTGGCTCATTCGAGTTTACTGTCTTTCGCTCTTACAGGCCTTACCTAGGGTTAGGTTAGTATGCTTTCACGTGCAGTCAGTCACTCGACTCTTTTCGGCTCGGCTTTTCTCGACGCCAATGCCGGCGACGCAGCACTCTCTCGCCCGCCCGCCACCGAGGGATTGAGCGCTCCATCTCATCCCATTCCGCACGCCGCTCTTTCTTGGCTCATTCGAGTTTACTGTCTTTCGCTCTTTCAAGCCTTACCTAGGGTTAGGTTAGTATGCTTTCACGTGCAGTCACTCGACTCTTTTCGGCTCGGCTATTCTCGACGCCGATGCCGGCGACGCAGCACTCTCTCGCCCGCCTGCCACCGAGGGATTGAGTGCTCCATCCCATCCCATCCCGCACGCCGCTCTTTCTTGGCTCATTCGAGTTTACTGTCTTTCGCTCTTACAAGCCTTACCTAGGGTTAGGTTAGTATGCTTTCACGTGCAGTCACTCGACTCTTTTCGGCTCGGCTATTCTCGACGCCAATGCCGGCGACGCAGTACTCTCTCGCCCGCCCTCCACCGAGGTATTGGGCGCTCCATCCCATCCCATCCCGCACGCCGCTCTTTCTTGGCTCATTCGAGTTTACTGTCTTTCGCTCTTACAAGTCTTACCTAGGGTTAGGTTAGTATGCTTTCACGTGCAGTCACTCGACTCTTTTCGGCTCGGCTATTCTCGACGCCGATGCCGGCGACGAAGCACTCTCTCGCCCGCCTGCCACCGAGGGATTGAGCGCTCCACCCCATCCCATCCAGCACGCCGCTCTTTCTTGTCTCATTCGAGTTTACTGTCTTTCGCTCTTACAAGCCTTACCTAGGGTTAGGTTAGTATGCTTTCACGTGCAGTCACTCGACTCTTTTCGGCTCGGCTATTGTCGACGCCGATGCCGGCGACGCAGCACTCTCTCGCCCGCCTGCCACCGAGGGATTGAGCGCTCCATCCCATTCCATCGCGCACGCCGCTCTTTCTTGGCTCATTCGAGTTTACTGTCTTTCGCTCTTACATGCCTTACCTAGGGTTAGGTTAGTATGCTTTCACGTGCAGTCACTCGACTCTTTTCGGCTCAGCTATTCTCGACGCCGATGCCGGCGACGCAGCACTCTCTCGCCCGCCCTCCACCGAGGTATTGGGCGCTCCATCCCATCCCATCCCGCACGCCGCTCTTTCTTGGCTCATTCGAGTTTACTGTCTTTCGCTCTTACAAGCCTTACCTAGGGTTAGGTTAGTATGCTTTCACGTGCAGTCACTCGACTCTTTTCGGCTCGGCTATTCTCGACGCCGATGCCGGCGACGAAGCACTCTCTCGCCCGCCTGCCACCGAGGGATTGAGCGCTCCACCCCATCCCATCCAGCACGCCGCTCTTTCTTGTCTCATTCGAGTTTACTGTCTTTCGCTCTTACAAGCCTTACCTAGGGTTAGGTTAGTATGCTTTCACGTGCAGTCACTCGACTCTTTTCGGCTCGGCTATTCTCGACGCCGATGCCGGCGACGCAGCACTCTCTCGCCCGCCTGCCACCGAGGGATTGAGCGCTCCATCCCATTCCATCGCGCACGCCGCTCTTTCTTGGCTCATTCGAGTTTACTGTCTTTCGCTCTTACAAGCCTTACCTAGGGTTAGGTTAGTATGCTTTCACGTGCAGTCACTCGACTCTTTTCGGCTCGGCTATTCTCGACGCCGATGCCGGCGACGCAGCACTCTCTCGCCCGCCTGCCTCCGAGGGATTGAGCGCTCCATCCCATCCCGCACGCCGCTCTTTCTTGGCTCATTCGAGTTTACTGTCTTTCGCTCTTACAAGCCTTACCTAGGGTTAGGTTAGTATGCTTTCACGTGCAGTCACTCGACTCTTTTCGGCTCGGCTATTCTCGACGCCGATACCGGCGACGCAGCACTCTCTCGCCCGCCCGCCACCGAGGGATTGAGCGCTCCATCCCATCCCATCCCGCACGCCGCTCTTTCTTGGCTCATTCGAGTTTACTGTCTTTCGCTCTAACAGGCCTTACCTAGGGTTAGGTTAGTATGCTTTCACGTGCAGTCACTCGACTCTTTTCGGCTCGGCTATTCTCGACGCCGATGCCGGCGACGCAGCACTCTCTCGCCCGCCCTTCACCGAGGAATTGGGCGCTCCATCCCATCCCATCCCGCACGCCGCTCTTTCTTGGCTCATTCGAGTTTACTGTCTTTCGCTCTTACAAGCCTTACCTATGGTTAGGTTAGTATGCTTTCACGTGCAGTCACTCGACTCTTTTCGGCTCGGCTATTCTCGACGCCGATGCCGGCGACGCAGCACTCTCTCGCCCGCCTGCCACCGAGGGATTGAGCGCTCCATCCCATCCCATCCCGCACGCCGCTCTTTCTTGGCTCATTCGAGTTTACTGTCTTTCGCTCTTACAAGCCTTACCTAGGGTTAGGTTAGTTTGCTTTCACGTGCAGTCACTCGACTCTTTTCGGCTCGGCTATTCTCGACGCCGATACCGGCGACGCAGCGATTTCTCGCCCGCCCGCCACCGAGGGATTGAGCGCTCCATCCCATCCCATCCCGCACGCCGCTCTTTCCTGGCTCATTCGAGTTTACTGTCTTTCGCTCTTACAGGCCTTACCTAGGGTTAGGGTTAGTATGCTTTCACGTGCAGTCAGTCACTCGACTCTTTTCGGCTCGGCTTTTCTCGACGCCGATGCCGGCGACGCAGCACTCTCTCGCCCGCCTGCCACCGAGGGATTGAGCGCTCCATCCCATTCCATCGCGCACGCCGCTCTTTCTTGGCTCATTCGAGTTTACTGTCTCTCGCTCTTACAAGCCTTACCTAGGGTTAGGTTAGTATGCTTTCACGTGCAGTCACTCGACGCTTTTCGGCTCGGCTATTCTCGACGCCGATGCTGGCGACGCAGCACTCTCTCGCCCGCCCGCCACCGAGGGATTGAGCGCTCCATCCCATCCCATCCCGCACGGCGCTCTTTCTTGGCTCTTTCGAGTTTACTGTCTTTCGCTCTTACAAGCCTTACCAAGGGTTAGGTTAGTATGCTTTCAGGTGCAGTCACTCGACTCTTTTCGGCTCGGCTATTCTCGACGCCGATGCCGGCGACGCAGCACTCTCTCGCCTGCCCGCCACCGAGGGATTGGGCGCTCCATAGCATCCCATCCCGCACGCCGCTCTTTCTTGGCTCATTCGAGTTTACTGTCTTTCGCTCTTACAGGCCTTACCTAGGGTTAGGTTAGTATGCTTTCACGTGCAGTCACTCGACTCTTTTCGGCTCGGCAATTCTCGACGCCGATGTCGGCGACGCAGCACTCTCTCGCCCGCCCGCCACCGAGGGATTGAGCGCTCCATCCCACCCCGCACACCGCTCTTTCCTGGCTCATTCGAGTTTACTGTCTTTTGCTCTTACAAGCCTTACCTAGGGTTAGGTTAGTATGCTTTAACGTGCAGTCACTCGACTCTTTTCGGCTCGGCTATTCTCGACGCCGATGCCGGCGACGCAGCACTCTCTCGCCCGCCTGCAACCGAGGGATTGAGCGCTCCATCCCATCCCGCACGCCGCTCTTTCTTGGCTCATTCGAGTTTACTGTCTTTCGCCCTTACAAGCCTTACGTAGGGTTAGGTTAGTATGCTTTCACGTGCAGTCACTCGACTCTTTTCGGCTCGGCTATTCTCGACGCCGATGCCGGCGACGCAGCACTCTCTCGCCCGCCTGCAACCGAGGGATTGAGCGCTCCATCCCATCCCGCACGGCGCTCTTTCTTGGCTCATTCGAGTTTACTGTCTTTCGCTCTTACAAGCCTTACCAAGGGTTAGGTTAGTATGCTTTCAGGTGCAGTCACTCGACTCTTTTCGGCTCGGCTATTCTCGACGCCGATGCCGGCGACGCAGCACTCTCTCGCCCGCCCGCCACCGAGGGATTGGGCGCTCCATAGCATCCCATCCCGCACGCCGCTCTTTCTTGGCTCATTCGAGTTTACTGGCTTTCGCTCTTACAGGCCTTACCTATGGTTAGGTTAGTGTGCTTTCACGTGCAGTCACTCGACTCTTTTCGGCTCGGCTATTCTCGACGCCGATGTCGGCGACGCAGCAATCTCTCGCCCGCCCGCCACCGAGGGATTGAGCGCTCCATCCCATCCCGCACACCGCTCTTTCCTGGCTCATTCGAGTTTACTGTCTTTTGCTCTTACAAGCCTTACCTAGGGTTAGGTTAGTATGCTTTAACGTGCAGTCACTCGACTCTTTTCGGCTCGGCTATTCTCGACGCCGATACCGGCAACGCAGAACTCTCTCGCCCGCCCGCCACCGAGGGATTGAGCGCTCCATCCCATCCCATCCCGCACGCCGCTCTTTCTTAGCTCATTCGGGTTTCCTGTCTTTCGCTCTTACAGGCCTTAACTAGGGTTGGGTTAGTATGCTTTCACGTGCAGTCACTCGACTCTTTTCGACTCGGCTATTCACGACGCCGATGCCGGCGACGCAGCACTCTCTCGCCCGCCCGCCACCGAGGGATTGAGCGCTCCATCCCATCACATCCCGCCCGGCGCTCTTTCTTGGCTCATTCGAGTTTACTGTCTTTCGCTCTTACAAGCCTTACCTAGGGTTAGGTTAGTATGCTTTCACGTGCAGTCACTCGACTCTTTTCGGCTCGGCTATTCTCGACGCCGATGCCGGCGCCGCAGCACTCTCTCGCCCGCCTGCCACCGAGGGATTGAGCGCTTCATCCCATCCCATCCCGCACGCCGCTCTTTCTTAGCTCATTCGAGTTTACTGTCTTTCGCTCTTACAAGCCTTACCTAGGGTTAGGTTAGTATGCTTTCACGTGCAGTCACTCGACTCTTTTCGGCTCGGCTATTCTCGACGCCGATGCCGGCGACGCAGACCTCTCTCGCCCGCCCGCCACCGAGGGATTGAGCGCTCTATTCCATCCCATCCCGCACGGCGCTCTTTCTTGGCTCATTCGAGTTTACTGTCTTTCGCTCTTACAAGCCTTACGTAGGGTTAGGTTAGTATGCTTTCACGTGCAGTCACTCGACTCTTTTCGGCTCGGCTATTCTCGACGCCGATGCCGGCGACGCAGCACTCTCTCGCCCGCCCGCCACCGAGGGATTGGGCGCTCCATTCCATCCCATCCCGCACGCCGCTCTTTCTTGGCTCATTCGAGTTTACTGTCTTTCGCTCTTACAAGCCTTACCTAGGGTTAGGTTAGTATGCTTTCACGTGCAGTCAATCGACTCTTTTCGGCTCGGCTATTCTCGACGCCGGTGCCGGCGACGCAGCACTCTCTCGTCCGCCTGCCACCGAGGGATTGAGCGCTCCATCCCATCCCATCCCGCACGCCGCTCTTTCTTGGCTCATTCGAGTTTACTGTCTTTCGCTCTTACAAGCCTTACGTAGGGTTAGGTTAGTATGCTTTCACGTGCAGTCACTCGACTCTTTTCGGCTCGGCTATTCTCGACGCCGATGCCGGCGACGCAGCACTCTCTCGCCCGCCAGCAACCGAGGGATTGAGCGCTCCATCCCATCCTGCACGCCGCTCTTTCTTGGCTCATTCGAGTTTGTTGTCTTTCGCTCTTTTAAGCCTTCCCTAGGTTTAGGTTAGTATGCTTTCACGTGCAGTCACTCGACTCTTTTCGGCTCGGCTATTCTCGACGCCGATACCGGCGACGCAGCACTCTCTCGCTCGCCCGCCCGCCACCGAGGGATTGAGCGCTCCATCCCATCCCGCGCGCCGCTCTTTCTTGGCTCATTCGAGTTTACTGTCTTTCGCTCTTACAGGCCTTACCTAGGGTTAGGTTAGTATGCTTTCACGTGCAGTCACTCGACTCTTTTCGGCTCGGCTATTCTCGACGCCGATGCTGGCGACGCAGCACTCTCTCGCCCGCCCGCCACCGAGGGATTGAGCGCTCCATCCCATCCCATCCCGCACGGCGCTCTTTCTTGGCTCTTTCGAGTTTACTGTCTTTCGCTCTTACAAGCCTTACCAAGGGTTAGGTTAGTATGCTTTCAGGTGCAGTCACTCGACTCTTTTCGGCTCGGCTATTCTCGACGCCGATGCCGGCGACGCAGCGCTCTCTCGCCTGCCCGCCACCGAGGGATTGGGCGCTCCATAGCATCCCATCCCGCACGCCGCTCTTTCTTGGCTCATTCGAGTTTACTGTCTTTCGCTCTTACAGGCCTTACCTAGGGTTAGGTTAGTATGCTTTCACGTGCAGTCACTCGACTCTTTTCGGCTCGGCAATTCTCGACGCCGATGTCGGCGACGCAGCACTCTCTCGCCCGCCCGCCACCGAGGGATTGAGCGCTCCATCCCATCCCGCACACCGCTCTTTCCTGGCTCATTCGAGTTTACTGTCTTTTGCTCTTACAAGCCTTACCTAGGGTTAGGTTAGTATGCTTTAACGTGCAGTCACTCGACTCTTTTCGGCTCGGCTATTCTCGACGCCGATGCCGGCGACGCAGCACTCTCTCGCCCGCCTGCAACCGAGGGATTGAGCGCTCCATCCCATCCCGCACGCCGCTCTTTCTTGGCTCATTCGAGTTTACTGTCTTTCGCCCTTACAAGCCTTACGTAGGGTTAGGTTAGTATGCTTTCACGTGCAGTCACTCGACTCTTTTCGGCTCGGCTATTCTCGACGCCGATGCCGGCGACGCAGCACTCTCTCGCCCGCCCGCCACCGAGGGATTGAGCTCTCCATCCCATCCCATCCCGTACGCCGCTCTTTCTTGGCTCATTCGAGTTTACTGTATTTCGCTCTAACAAGCCTTACCTAGAGTTAGGTTAATATGCTTTCACGTGCAGTCACTCGACTCTTTTCGGCTCGGCTATTCTCGACGCCGATGCCGGCGACGCAGCACTCTCTCGCCCGCCTGCCACCGAGGGATTGAGCGCTCCATCTCATCCCATCCCGCACGCTGCTCTTTCTTGGCTCATTCGAGTTTACTGTCTTTCGCTCTTACAAGCCTTACCTAGGGTTAGGTTAGTATGCTTTCACGTGCAGTCACTCTACTCTTTTCGGCTCGGCTATTCTCGACGCCGATCCCGGCGACGCAGCACTATCTCGCCCGCCTGCCACCGAGGGATTGAGCTCTCCATCCCATCCTATCCCGCATGCCGCTCTTTCTTGGCTCATTCGAGTTTACTGTCTTTCGCTCTTACAAGCCTTACCTAGAGTTAGGTTAATATGCTTTCACGTGCAGTCACTCGACTCTTTTCGGCTCGGCTATTCTCGACGCCGATGCCGGCGACGCAACACTCTCTCGCCTGCCTGCCACCGAGGGATTGAGCGCTCCATCCCATCCCATCCCGCACGCCGCTCTTTCTTGGCTCATTCGAGTTTACTGTCTTTCGCTCTTACAAGCCTTACCTAGGGTTAGGTTAGTATGCTTTCACGTGCAGTCACTCGACTCTTTTCGGCTCGGCTATTCTCGACGCCGATACCGGCGACGCAGAACTCTCTCACCCGCCCGCCACCGAGGGATTGAGCGCTTCATCCCATCCCATCCCGCACGCCGCTCTTTCTTGGCTCATTCGAGTTTACTGTCTTTCGCTCTTACAAGCCTTACTTAGGGTTAGGTTAGTATGCTTTCACGTGCAGTCACTCGACTCTTTTCGGCTCGGCTATTCACGACGCCGATGGCGGCGACGCAGAACTTTCTCGCCTTCCCGCCACCGAGGGATTGGGCGCTCCATCCCATCGCATCCCGCACGCCGCTCTTTCTTGGCTCATTCGAGTTTACTGTCTTTCGCTCTTACAAGCCCTACCTAGGGTTAGGTTAGTATGCTTTCACATGTAGTCACTCGACTCTTTTCGGCTCGGCTATTCTCGACGCCGATGCCGGCGACGCAGCACTCTCTCGCCCGCCTGCCACCGAGGGATTGAGCTCTCCATCCCATCCCATCCCGCACGCCGCTCTTTCTTGGCTCATTCGAGTTTACTGTCTTTCGCTCTTACAAGCCTTACGTAGGGTTAGGTTAGTATGCTTTCACGTGCAGTCACTCGACTCTTTTCGGCTCGGCTATTCTCGACGCCGATGCCGGCGACGCAGCACTCTCTCGCCCGCCTGCAACCGAGGGATTGAGCGCTCCATCCCATCCTGCACGCCGCTCTTTCTTGGCTCATTCGAGTTTACTGTCTTTCGCTCTTTCAAGCCTTCCCTAGGTTTAGGTTAGTATGCTTTCACGTGCAGTCACTCGACTCTTTTCGGCTCGGCTATTCTCGACGCCGATACCGGCGACGCAGCACTCTCTCGCCCGCCCGCCACCTAGGTATTGAGCATTCCATCCCATCCCATCCCGCGCGCCGCTCTTTCTTGGCTCATTCGAGTTTACTGTCTTTCGCTCTTACAGGCCTTACCTAGGGTTAGGTTAGTATGCTTTCACGTGCAGTCACTCGACTCTTTTCGGCTCGGCTATTCTCGACGCCGATGCTGGCGACGCAGCACTCTCTCGCCCGCCCGCCTCCGAGGGATTGAGCGCTCCATCCCATCCCATCCCGCACGGCGCTCTTTCTTGGCTCTTTCGAGTTTACTGTCTTTCGCTCTTACAAGCCTTACCAAGGGTTAGGTTAGTATGCTTTCAGGTGCAGTCACTCGACTCTTTTCGGCTCGGCTATTCTCGACGCCGATGCCGGCGACGCAGCACTCTCTCGCCTGCCCGCCACCGAGGGATTGGGCGCTCCATAGCATCCCATCCCGCACGCTGCTCTTTCTTGGCTCATTCGAGTTTACTGTCTTTCGCTCTTACAGGACTTACCTAGGGTTAGGTTAGTATGCTTTCACGTGCAGTCACTCGACTCTTTTCGGCTCGGCAATTCTCGACGCCGATGTCGGCGACGCAGCACTCTCTCGCCCGCCCGCCACCGAGGGATTGAGCGCTCCATCCCATCCCGCACACCGCTCTTTCCTGGCTCATTCGAGTTTACTGTCTTTTGCTCTTACAAGCCTTACCTAGGGTTAGGTTAGTATGCTTTAACGTGCAGTCACTCGACTCTTTTCGGCTCGGCTATTCTCGACGCCGATGCCGGCGACGCAGCACTCTCTCGCCCGCCTGCAACCGAGGGATTGAGCGCTCCATCCCATCCCGCACGCCGCTCTTTCTTGGCTCATTCGAGTTTACTGTCTTTCGCCCTTACAAGCCTTACGTAGGGTTAGGTTAGTATGCTTTCACGTGCAGTCACTCGACTCTTTTCGGCTCGGCTATTCTCGACGCCGATGCCGGCGACGCAGCACTCTCTCGCCCGCCTGCAACCGAGGGATTGAGCGCTCCATCCCATCCCGCACGGCGCTCTTTCTTGGCTCATTCGAGTTTACTGTCTTTCGCTCTTACAAGCCTTACCAAGGGTTAGGTTAGTATGCTTTCAGGTGCAGTCACTCGACTCTTTTCGGCTCGGCTATTCTCGACGCCGATGCCGGCGACGCAGCACTCTCTCGCCCGCCCGCCACCGAGGGATTGGGCGCTCCATAGCATCCCATCCCGCACGCCGCTCTTTCTTGGCTCATTCGAGTTTACTGGCTTTCGCTCTTACAGGCCTTACCTATGGTTAGGTTAGTGTGCTTTCACGTGCAGTCACTCGACTCTTTTCGGCTCGGCTATTCTCGACGCCGATGTCGGCGACGCAGCACTCTCTCGCCCGCCCGCCACCGAGGGATTGAGCGCTTCATCCCATCCCGCACACCGCTCTTTCCTGGCTCATTCGAGTTTACTGTCTTTTGCTCTTACAAGCCTTACCTAGGGTTAGGTTAGTATGCTTTAACGTGCAGTCACTCGACTCTTTTCGGCTCGGCTATTCTCGACGCCGATACCGGCAACGCAGCACTCTCTCGCCCGCCCGCCTCCGAGGGATTGAGCGCTCCATCCCATCCCATCCCGAACGCCGCTCTTTCTTAGCTCATTCGGGTTTCCTGTCTTTCGCTCTTACAGGCCTTAACTAGGGTTGGGTTAGTATGCTTTCACGTGCAGTCACTCGACTCTTTTCGGCTCGGCTATTCACGACGCCGATGCCGGCGACGCAGCACTCTCTCGCCCGCCCGCCACCGAGGGATTGAGCGCTCCATCCCATCACATCCCGCCCGGCGCTCTTTCTTGGCTCATTCGAGTTTACTGTCTTTCGCTCTTACAAGCCTTACCTAGGGTTAGGTTAGTATGCTTTCACGTGCAGTCACTCGACTCTTTTCGGCTCGGCTATTCTCGACGCCGATGCCGGCGCCGCAGCACTCTCTCGCCCGCCTGCCACCGAGGGATTGAGCGCTTCATCCCATCCCATCCCGCACGCCGCTCTTTCTTGGCTCATTCGAGTTTACTGTCTTTCGCTCTTACAAGCCTTACCTAGGGTTAGATTAGTATGCTTTCACGTGCAGTCACTCGACTCTTTTCGGCTCGGCTATTCTCGACGCCGATACCGGCGACGCAGCACTCTCTCGCCCGCCCGCCACCGAGGGATTGAGCGCTCCATCCCATCCCGCACACCGCTCTTTCTTGGCTCATTCGAGTTTACTGTCATTCGCTCTTACAAGCCTTACCTAGGGTTAGGTTAGTATGCTTTCACGTGCAGTCACTCGACTCTTTTCGGCTCGGCTATTCTCGACGCCGATGCCGGCGACGCAGCACTCTCTTGCCCGCCCGCCACCGAGGGATTGGGCGCTCCATCCCATCCCATCCCGCACGCCGCTCTTTCTTGGCTCATTGGAGTTTACTGTCTTTCGCTCTTACAAGCCTTACCTAGGGTTAGGTTAGTATGCTTTCACGTGCAGTCACTCAACTCTTTTCGGCTCGGCTATTCTCGACGCCGATGCCGGCGACGCAGAACTCTCTCGCCCGCCCGCCACCGAGGGATTGAGCGCTCCATTCCATCCCATCCCGCACACCGCTCTTTCTTGGCTCATTCGAGTTTACTGTCTTTCGCTCTTACAAGCCTTACCTAGGGTTAGGTTAGTATGCTTTCACGTGCAGTCACTCGACTCTTTTCGGCTCGGCTATTCTCGACGCCGGTGCCGGCGACACAGCACTCTCTCGCCCGCCTGCCACCGAGGGATTGAGCGCTCCATCCCATCTCATCCCGCACGCCGCTCTTTCTTGGCTCATCCGAGTTTACTGTCTTTCGCTCTTACAAGCCTTACCTAGGGTTAGGTTAGTATGCTTTCACGTGCAGTCACTCGACTCTTTTCGGCTCGGCTATTCTCGACGCCGATGCCGGCGACGCAGCACTCTTTCGCCCGCCTGCCACCGAGGGATTGAGCGCTCCATCCCATCCCATCCCGCACGCCGCTCTTTCTTGGCTCATTCGAGTTTACTGTCTTTCGCTCTTACAAGCCTTACCTAGGGTTAGGTTAGTATGCTTTCACGTGCAGTCACTCGACTCTTTTCGGCTCGGCTATTCTCGATGCCGATACCGGCGACGCAGCACTCTCTCGCCCGCCCGCCACCGAGGGATTGAGCGCTCCATCCCATCCCGCACACCGCTCTTTCTTGGCTCATTCGAGTTTACTGTCATTCGCTCTTACAAGCCTTACCTAGGGTTAGGTTAGTATGCTTTCACGTGCAGTCCTTCGACTCTTTTCGGCTCGGCTATTCTCGACGCCGATGCCGGCGACGCAGCACTCTCTTGCCCGCCCGCCACCTAGGGATTGGGCGCTCCATCCCATCCCATCCCGCACGCCGCTCTTTTTTGGCTCATTCGAGTTTACTGTCTTTCGCTCTTACAAGCCTTACCTAGGGTTAGGTTAGTATGCTTTCACGTGCAGTCACTCGACTCTTTTCGGCTCGGCTATTCTCGACGCCGATGCCGGCGACGCAGCACTCTCTCGCCCGCCCGCCACCGAGGGATTGAACGCTCCATTCCATCCCATCCCGCACACCGCTCTTTCTTGGCTCATTCGAGTTTACTGTCTTTCGCTCTTACAAGCCTTACCTAGGGTTAGGTTAGTATGCTTTCACGTGCAGTCACTCGACTCTTTTCGGCTCGGCTATTCTCGACGCCGATGCCGGCGACGCAGCACTCTCTCGCCCGCCCGCCACCGAGGGATTGAGCGCTCCATTCCATCCCATCCCGCACACCGCTCTTTCTTGGCTCATTCGAGTTTACTGTCTTTCGCTCTTACAAGCCTTACCTAGGGTTAGGTTAGTATGCTTTCACGTGCAGTCACTCGACTCTTTTCGGCTCGGCTATTCTCGACGCCGGTGCCGGCGACACAGCACTCTCTCGCCCGCCTGCCACCGAGGGATTGAGCGCTCCATCCCATCCCATCCCGCACGCCGCTCTTTCTTGGCTCATTCGAGTTTACTGTCTTTCGCTCCTACAAGCCTTACCTAGGGTTAGGTTAGTATGCTTTCACGTGCAGTCACTAGACTCTTTTCGGCTCGGCTATTCTCGACGCCGATGCCGGCGACGCAGCACTCTCTCGCCCGCCTGCCACCGAGGTATTGAGCGCTCCATCCCATCCCATCCTGCACGCCGCTCTTTCTTGGCTCATTCGAGTTTACTGTCTTTCGCTCTTACAAGCCTTCCCTAGGGTTAGGTTAGTATGCTTTCACGTGCAGTCACTCGACTCTTTTCGGCTCGGCTATTCTCGACGCCGATGCCGGCGACGCAGCACTCTCTCGCCCGCCCGCCACCGAGGGATTGAGCTCTCCATCCCATCCCATACCGTACGCCGCTCTTTCTTGGCTCATTCGAGTTTACTGTATTTCGCTCTTACAAGCCTTACCTAGAGTTAGGTTAATATGCTTTCACGTGCAGTCACTCGACTCTTTTCGGCTCGGCTATTCTCGACGCCGATGCCGGCGACGCAGCACTCTCTCGCCCGCCTGCCACCGAGGGATTGAGCGCTCCATCTCATCCCATCCCGCACGCTGCTCTTTCTTGGCTCATTCGAGTTTACTGTCTTTCGCTCTTACAAGCCTTACCTAGGGTTAGGTTAGTATGCTTTCACGTGCAGTCACTCTACTCTTTTCGGCTCGGCTATTCTCGACGCCGATGCCGGCGACGCAGCACTCTCTCGCCCGCCTGCCACCGAGGGATTGAGCTCTCCATCCCATCCTATCCCGCATGCCGCTCTTTCTTGGCTCATTCGAGTTTACTGTCTTTCGCTCTTACAAGCCTTACCTAGAGTTAGGTTAATATGCTTTCACGTGCAGTCACTCGACTCTTTTCGGCTCGGCTATTCTCGACGCCGATGCCGGCGACGCAACACTCTCTCGCCCGCCTGCCACCGAGGGATTGAGCGCTCCATCCCATCCCATCCCGCACGCCGCTCTTTCTTGGCTCATTCGAGTTTACTGTCTTTCGCTCTTACAAGCCTTACCTAGGGTTAGGTTAGTATGCTTTCACGTGCAGTCACTCGACTCTTTTCGGCTCGGCTATTCTCGACGCCGATACCGGCGACGCAGAACTCTCTCACCCGCCCGCCACCGAGGGATTGAGCGCTTCATCCCATCCCATCCCGCACGCCGCTCTTTCTTGGCTCATTCGAGTTTACTGTCTTTCGCTCTTACAAGCCTTACTTAGGGTTAGGTTAGTATGCTTTCACGTGCAGTCACTCGACTCTTTTCGGCTCGGCTATTCACGACGCCGATGGCGGCGACGCAGAACTTTCTCGCCTTCCCGCCACCGAGGGATTGGGCGCTCCATCCCATCGCATCCCGCACGCCGCTCTTTCTTGGCTCATTCGAGTTTACTGTCTTTCGCTCTTACAAGCCCTACCTAGGGTTAGGTTAGTATGCTTTCACATGTAGTCACTCGACTCTTTTCGGCTCGGCTATTCTCGACGCCGATGCCGGCGACGCAGCACTCTCTCGCCCGTCTGCCACCGAGGGATTGAGCGCTCCATCCCATCCCATCCCGCACGCCGCTCTTTCTTGGCTCATTCGAGTTTACTGCCTTTCGCTCTTACAAGCCTTACCTAGGGTTAGGTTAGTATGCTTTCACGTGCAGTCACTCGACTCTTTTCGGCTCGGCTATTATCGACGCCGATGCCGGCGACGCAGCACTCTCTTGCCCGCCCGCCACCGAGGGATTGGGCGCTCCATCCCATCCCGCACGCCGCTCTTTCTTGGCTCATTCGAGTTTACTGTCTTTCGCTCTTACAAGCCTTAGCTAGGGTTAGGTTAGTCTGCTTTCACGTGCAGTCACTCGACTCTTTTCGGCTCGGCTATTCTCGACGCCGATGCCGGCGACGCAGCACTCTCTCGCCCGCCTGCCACCGAGGGATTGAGCGCTCCATCCCATCCCATCCCGCACGGCGCTCTTTCTTGGCTCATTCGAGTTTACTGTCTTTCGCTCTTACAAGCCTTACTTAGGCTTAGGTTAGTATGCTTTCACGTGCAGTCACTCGACTCTTTTCGGCGCGGCTATTCAGGACGCCGATGCCGGCGACGCAGCACTCTCTCGCCCGCCCGCCACCGAGGGATTGAGCGCTCCATCCCATCACATCCCGCCCGGCGCTCTTTCTTGGCTCATTCGAATTTACTGTCTTTCGCTCTTACAAGCCTTACCTAGGGTTAGGTTAGTATGCTTTCACGTGCAGTCACTCGACTCTTTTCGGCTCGGCTATTCTAGACGCCGATACCGGCGACGCAGCACTCTCTCGCCCGCCTGCCACCGAGGGATTGAGCGCTCCATCCCATCCCATCCCGCACACCGCTCTTTCTTGGCTCATTCGAGTTTACTGTCTTTCGCTCTTACAAGCCTTACCTAGGGTTAGGTTAGTATGCTTTCACGTGCAGTCACTCGACTCTTTTCGGCTCGGCTATTCTCGACGCCGGTGCCGGCGACACAGCACTCTCTCGCCCGCCTGCCACCGAGGGATTGAGCGCTCCATCCCATCTCATCCCGCACGCCGCTCTTTCTTGGCTCATCCGAGTTTACTGTCTTTCGCTCTTACAAGCCTTACCTAGGGTTAGGTTAGTATGCTTTCACGTGCAGTCACTCGACTCTTTTCGGCTCGGCTATTCTCGACGCCGATGCCGGCGACGCAGCACTCTTTCGCCCGCCTGCCACCGAGGGATTGAGCGCTCCATCCCATCCCATCCCGCACGCCGCTCTTTCTTGGCTCATTCGAGTTTACTGTCTTTCGCTCTTACAAGCCTTACCTAGGGTTAGGTTAGTATGCTTTCACGTGCAGTCACTCGACTCTTTTCGGCTCGGCTATTCTCGATGCCGATACCGGCGACGCAGCACTCTCTCGCCCGCCCGCCACCGAGGGATTGAGCGCTCCATCCCATCCCGCACACCGCTCTTTCTTGGCTCATTCGAGTTTACTGTCATTCGCTCTTACAAGCCTTACCTAGGGTTAGGTTAGTATGCTTTCACGTGCAGTCCTTCGACTCTTTTCGGCTCGGCTATTCTCGACGCCGATGCCGGCGACGCAGCACTCTCTTGCCCGCCCGCCACCTAGGGATTGGGCGCTCCATCCCATCCCATCCCGCACGCCGCTCTTTTTTGGCTCATTCGAGTTTACTGTCTTTCGCTCTTACAAGCCTTACCTAGGGTTAGGTTAGTATGCTTTCACGTGCAGTCACTCGACTCTTTTCGGCTCGGCTATTCTCGACGCCGATGCCGGCGACGCAGCACTCTCTCGCCCGCCCGCCACCGAGGGATTGAACGCTCCATTCCATCCCATCCCGCACACCGCTCTTTCTTGGCTCATTCGAGTTTACTGTCTTTCGCTCTTACAAGCCTTACCTAGGGTTAGGTTAGTATGCTTTCACGTGCAGTCACTCGACTCTTTTCGGCTCGGCTATTCTCGACGCCGATGCCGGCGACGCAGCACTCTCTCGCCCGCCCGCCACCGAGGGATTGAGCGCTCCATTCCATCCCATCCCGCACACCGCTCTTTCTTGGCTCATTCGAGTTTACTGTCTTTCGCTCTTACAAGCCTTACCTAGGGTTAGGTTAGTATGCTTTCACGTGCAGTCACTCGACTCTTTTCGGCTCGGCTATTCTCGACGCCGGTGCCGGCGACATAGCACTCTCTCGCCCGCCTGCCACCGAGGGATTGAGCGCTCCATCCCATCCCATCCCGCACGCCGCTCTTTCTTGGCTCATTCGAGTTTACTGTCTTTCGCTCCTACAAGCCTTACCTAGGGTTAGGTTAGTATGCTTTCACGTGCAGTCACTAGACTCTTTTCGGCTCGGCTATTCTCGACGCCGATGCCGGCGACGCAGCACTCTCTCGCCCGCCTGCCACCGAGGGATTGAGCGCTCCATCCCATCCCATCCTGCACGCCGCTCTTTCTTGGCTCATTCGAGTTTACTGTCTTTCGCTCTTACAAGCCTTCCCTAGGGTTAGGTTAGTATGCTTTCACGTGCAGTCACTCGACTCTTTTCGGCTCGGCTATTCTCGACGCCGATGCCGGCGACGCAGCACTCTCTCGCCCGCCCGCCACCGAGGGATTGAGCTCTCCATCCCATCCCATCCCGTACGCCGCTCTTTCTTGGCTCATTCGAGTTTACTGTATTTCGCTCTTACAAGCCTTACCTAGAGTTAGGTTAATATGCTTTCACGTGCAGTCACTCGACTCTTTTCGGCTCGGCTATTCTCGACGCCGATGCCGGCGACGCAGCACTCTCTCGCCCGCCTGCCACCGAGGGATTGAGCGCTCCATCTCATCCCATCCCGCACGCTGCTCTTTCTTGGCTCATTCGAGTTTACTGTCTTTCGCTCTTACAAGCCTTACCTAGGGTTAGGTTAGTATGCTTTCACGTGCAGTCACTCTACTCTTTTCGGCTCGGCTATTCTCGACGCCGATGCCGGCGACGCAGCACTCTCTCGCCCGCCTGCCACCGAGGGATTGAGCTCTCCATCCCATCCTATCCCGCATGCCGCTCTTTCTTGGCTCATTCGAGTTTACTGTCTTTCGCTCTTACAAGCCTTACCTAGAGTTAGGTTAATATGCTTTCACGTGCAGTCACTCGACTCTTTTCGGCTCGGCTATTCTCGACGCCGATGCCGGCGACGCAACACTCTCTCGCCCGCCTGCCACCGAGGGATTGAGCGCTCCATCCCATCCCATCCCGCACGCCGCTCTTTCTTGGCTCATTCGAGTTTACTGTCTTTCGCTCTTACAAGCCTTACCTAGGGTTAGGTTAGTATGCTTTCACGTGCAGTCACTCGACTCTTTTCGGCTCGGCTATTCTCGACGCCGATACCGGCGACGCAGAACTCTCTCACCCGCCCGCCACCGAGGGATTGAGCGCTTCATCCCATCCCATCCCGCACGCCGCTCTTTCTTGGCTCATTCGAGTTTACTGTCCTTCGCTCTTACAAGCCTTACCTAGGGTTAGGTTAGTATGCTTTCACGTGCAGTCACTCGACTCTTTTCGGCTCGGCTATTCTCGACGCCGGTGCCGGCGACACAGCACTCTCTCGCCCGCCTGCCACCGAGGGATTGAGCGCTCCATCCCATCTCATCCCGCACGCCGCTCTTTCTTGGCTCATCCGAGTTTACTGTCTTTCGCTCTTACAAGCCTTACCTAGGGTTAGGTTAGTATGCTTTCACGTGCAGTCACTCGACTCTTTTCGGCTCGGCTATTCTCGACGCCGATGCCGGCGACGCAGCACTCTTTCGCCCGCCTGCCACCGAGGGATTGAGCGCTCCATCCCATCCCATCCCGCACGCCGCTCTTTCTTGGCTCATTCGAGTTTACTGTCTTTCGCTCTTACAAGCCTTACCTAGGGTTAGGTTAGTATGCTTTCACGTGCAGTCACTCGACTCTTTTCGGCTCGGCTATTCTCGATGCCGATACCGGCGACGCAGCACTCTCTCGCCCGCCCGCCACCGAGGGATTGAGCGCTCCATCCCATCCCGCACACCGCTCTTTCTTGGCTCATTCGAGTTTACTGTCATTCGCTCTTACAAGCCTTACCTAGGGTTAGGTTAGTATGCTTTCACGTGCAGTCCTTCGACTCTTTTCGGCTCGGCTATTCTCGACGCCGATGCCGGCGACGCAGCACTCTCTTGCCCGCCCGCCACCTAGGGATTGGGCGCTCCATCCCATCCCATCCCGCACGCCGCTCTTTTTTGGCTCATTCGAGTTTACTGTCTTTCGCTCTTACAAGCCTTACCTAGGGTTAGGTTAGTATGCTTTCACGTGCAGTCACTCGACTCTTTTCGGCTCGGCTATTCTCGACGCCGATGCCGGCGACGCAGCACTCTCTCGCCCGCCCGCCACCGAGGGATTGAACGCTCCATTCCATCCCATCCCGCACACCGCTCTTTCTTGGCTCATTCGAGTTTACTGTCTTTCGCTCTTACAAGCCTTACCTAGGGTTAGGTTAGTATGCTTTCACGTGCAGTCACTCGACTCTTTTCGGCTCGACTATTCTCGACGCCGATGCCGGCGACGCAGCACTCTCTCGCCCGCCCGCCACCGAGGGATTGAGCGCTCCATTCCATCCCATCCCGCACACCGCTCTTTCTTGGCTCATTCGAGTTTACTGTCTTTCGCTCTTACAAGCCTTACCTAGGGTTAGGTTAGTATGCTTTCACGTGCAGTCACTCGACTCTTTTCGGCTCGGCTATTCTCGACGCCGGTGCCGGCGACACAGCACTCTCTCGCCCGCCTGCCACCGAGGGATTGAGCGCTCCATCCCATCCCATCCCGCACGCCGCTCTTTCTTGGCTCATTCGAGTTTACTGTCTTTCGCTCCTACAAGCCTTACCTAGGGTTAGGTTAGTATGCTTTCACGTGCAGTCACTAGACTCTTTTCGGCTCGGCTATTCTCGACGCCGATGCCGGCGACGCAGCACTCTCTCGCCCGCCTGCCACCGAGGTATTGAGCGCTCCATCCCATCCCATCCTGCACGCCGCTCTTTCTTGGCTCATTCGAGTTTACTGTCTTTCGCTCTTACAAGCCTTCCCTAGGGTTAGGTTAGTATGCTTTCACGTGCAGTCACTCGACTCTTTTCGGCTCGGCTATTCTCGACGCCGATGCCGGCGACGCAGCACTCTCTCGCCCGCCCGCCACCGAGGGATTGAGCTCTCCATCCCATCCCATACCGTACGCCGCTCTTTCTTGGCTCATTCGAGTTTACTGTATTTCGCTCTTACAAGCCTTACCTAGAGTTAGGTTAATATGCTTTCACGTGCAGTCACTCGACTCTTTTCGGCTCGGCTATTCTCGACGCCGATGCCGGCGACGCAGCACTCTCTCGCCCGCCTGCCACCGAGGGATTGAGCGCTCCATCTCATCCCATCCCGCACGCTGCTCTTTCTTGGCTCATTCGAGTTTACTGTCTTTCGCTCTTACAAGCCTTACCTAGGGTTAGGTTAGTATGCTTTCACGTGCAGTCACTCTACTCTTTTCGGCTCGGCTATTCTCGACGCCGATGCCGGCGACGCAGCACTCTCTCGCCCGCCTGCCACCGAGGGATTGAGCTCTCCATCCCATCCTATCCCGCATGCCGCTCTTTCTTGGCTCATTCGAGTTTACTGTCTTTCGCTCTTACAAGCCTTACCTAGAGTTAGGTTAATATGCTTTCACGTGCAGTCACTCGACTCTTTTCGGCTCGGCTATTCTCGACGCCGATGCCGGCGACGCAACACTCTCTCGCCCGCCTGCCACCGAGGGATTGAGCGCTCCATCCCATCCCATCCCGCACGCCGCTCTTTCTTGGCTCATTCGAGTTTACTGTCTTTCGCTCTTACAAGCCTTACCTAGGGTTAGGTTAGTATGCTTTCACGTGCAGTCAGTCACTCGACTCTTTTCGGCTCGGCTATTCTCGACGCCGATACCGGCGACGCAGAACTCTCTCACCCGCCCGCCACCGAGGGATTGAGCGCTTCATCCCATCCCATCCCGCACGCCGCTCTTTCTTGGCTCATTCGAGTTTACTGTCTTTCGCTCTTACAAGCCTTACTTAGGGTTAGGTTAGTATGCTTTCACGTGCAGTCACTCGACTCTTTTCGGCTCGGCTATTCACGACGCCGATGGCGGCGACGCAGAACTTTCTCGCCTTCCCGCCACCGAGGGATTGGGCGCTCCATCCCATCGCATCCCGCACGCCGCTCTTTCTTGGCTCATTCGAGTTTACTGTCTTTCGCTCTTACAAGCCCTACCTAGGGTTAGGTTAGTATGCTTTCACATGTAGTCACTCGACTCTTTTCGGCTCGGCTATTCTCGACGCCGATGCCGGCGACGCAGCACTCTCTCGCCCGTCTGCCACCGAGGGATTGAGCGCTCCATCCCATCCCATCCCGCACGCCGCTCTTTCTTGGCTCATTCGAGTTTACTGCCTTTCGCTCTTACAAGCCTTACCTAGGGTTAGGTTAGTATGCTTTCACGTGCAGTCACTCGACTCTTTTCGGCTCGGCTATTATCGACGCCGATGCCGGCGACGCAGCACTCTCTTGCCCGCCCGCCACCGAGGGATTGGGCGCTCCATCCCATCCCGCACGCCGCTCTTTCTTGGCTCATTCGAGTTTACTGTCTTTCGCTCTTACAAGCCTTAGCTAGGGTTAGGTTAGTCTGCTTTCACGTGCAGTCACTCGACTCTTTTCGGCTCGGCTATTCTCGACGCCGATGCCGGCGACGCAGCACTCTCTCGCCCGCCTGCCACCGAGGGATTGAGCGCTCCATCCCATCCCATCCCGCACGGCGCTCTTTCTTGGCTCATTCGAGTTTACTGTCTTTCGCTCTTACAAGCCTTACTTAGGGTTAGGTTAGTATGCTTTCACGTGCAGTCACTCGACTCTTTTCGGCGCGGCTATTCAGGACGCCGATGCCGGCGACGCAGCACTCTCTCGCCCGCCCGCCACCGAGGGATTGAGCGCTCCATCCCATCACATCCCGCCCGGCGCTCTTTCTTGGCTCATTCGAATTTACTGTCTTTCGCTCTTACAAGCCTTACCTAGGGTTAGGTTAGTATGCTTTCACGTGCAGTCACTCGACTCTTTTCGGCTCGGCTATTCTAGACGCCGATACCGGCGACGCAGCACTCTCTCGCCCGCCTGCCACCGAGGGATTGAGCGCTCCATCCCATCCCATCCCGCACACCGCTCTTTCTTGGCTCATTCGAGTTTACTGTCTTTCGCTCTTACAAGCCTTACCTAGGGTTAGGTTAGTATGCTTTCACGTGCAGTCACTCGACTCTTTTCGGCTCGGCTATTCTCGACGCCGGTGCCGGCGACACAGCACTCTCTCGCCCGCCTGCCACCGAGGGATTGAGCGCTCCATCCCATCTCATCCCGCACGCCGCTCTTTCTTGGCTCATCCGAGTTTACTGTCTTTCGCTCTTACAAGCCTTACCTAGGGTTAGGTTAGTATGCTTTCACGTGCAGTCACTCGACTCTTTTCGGCTCGGCTATTCTCGACGCCGATGCCGGCGACGCAGCACTCTTTCGCCCGCCTGCCACCGAGGGATTGAGCGCTCCATCCCATCCCATCCCGCACGCCGCTCTTTCTTGGCTCATTCGAGTTTACTGTCTTTCGCTCTTACAAGCCTTACCTAGGGTTAGGTTAGTATGCTTTCACGTGCAGTCACTCGACTCTTTTCGGCTCGGCTATTCTCGATGCCGATACCGGCGACGCAGCACTCTCTCGCCCGCCCGCCACCGAGGGATTGAGCGCTCCATCCCATCCCGCACACCGCTCTTTCTTGGCTCATTCGAGTTTACTGTCATTCGCTCTTACAAGCCTTACCTAGGGTTAGGTTAGTATGCTTTCACGTGCAGTCCTTCGACTCTTTTCGGCTCGGCTATTCTCGACGCCGATGCCGGCGACGCAGCACTCTCTTGCCCGCCCGCCACCTAGGGATTGGGCGCTCCATCCCATCCCATCCCGCACGCCGCTCTTTTTTGGCTCATTCGAGTTTACTGTCTTTCGCTCTTACAAGCCTTACCTAGGGTTAGGTTAGTATGCTTTCACGTGCAGTCACTCGACTCTTTTCGGCTCGGCTATTCTCGACGCCGATGCCGGCGACGCAGCACTCTCTTGCCCGCCCGCCACCGAGGGATTGAACGCTCCATTCCATCCCATCCCGCACACCGCTCTTTCTTGGCTCATTCGAGTTTACTGTCTTTCGCTCTTACAAGCCTTACCTAGGGTTAGGTTAGTATGCTTTCACGTGCAGTCACTCGACTCTTTTCGGCTCGGCTATTCTCGACGCCGATGCCGGCGACGCAGCACTCTCTCGCCCGCCCGCCACCGAGGGATTGAGCGCTCCATTCCATCCCATCCCGCACACCGCTCTTTCTTGGCTCATTCGAGTTTACTGTCTTTCGCTCTTACAAGCCTTACCTAGGGTTAGGTTAGTATGCTTTCACGTGCAGTCACTCGACTCTTTTCGGCTCGGCTATTCTCGACGCCGGTGCCGGCGACATAGCACTCTCTCGCCCGCCTGCCACCGAGGGATTGAGCGCTCCATCCCATCCAATCCCGCACGCCGCTCTTTCTTGGCTCATTCGAGTTTACTGTCTTTCGCTCCTACAAGCCTTACCTAGGGTTAGGTTAGTATGCTTTCACGTGCAGTCACTAGACTCTTTTCGGCTCGGCTATTCTCGACGCCGATGCCGGCGACGCAGCACTCTCTCGCCCGCCTGCCACCGAGGGATTGAGCGCTCCATCCCATCCCATCCTGCACGCCGTTCTTTCTTGGCTCATTCGAGTTTACTGTCTTTCGCTCTTACAAGCCTTACCTAGAGTTAGGTTAATATGCTTTCACGTGCAGTCACTCGACTCTTTTCGGCTCGGCTATTCTCGACGCCGATGCCGGCGACGCAACACTCTCTCGCCCGCCTGCCACCGAGGGATTGAGCGCTCCATCCCATCCCATCCCGCACGCCGCTCTTTCTTGGCTCATTCGAGTTTACTGTCTTTCGCTCTTACAAGCCTTACCTAGGGTTAGGTTAGTATGCTTTCACGTGCAGTCAGTCACTCGACTCTTTTCGGCTCGGCTATTCTCGACGCCGATACCGGCGACGCAGAACTCTCTCACCCGCCCGCCACCGAGGGATTGAGCGCTTCATCCCATCCCATCCCGCACGCCGCTCTTTCTTGGCTCATTCGAGTTTACTGTCTTTCGCTCTTACAAGCCTTCCCTAGGGTTAGGTTAGTATGCTTTCACGTGCAGTCACTCGACTCTTTTCGGCTCGGCTATTCTCGACGCCGATGCCGGCGACGCAGCACTCTCTCGCCCGCCTGCCACCGAGGGATTGAGCGCTCCATCCCATCCCATCCTGCACGCCGTTCTTTCTTGGCTCATTCGAGTTTACTGTCTTTCGCTCTTACAAGCCTTCCCTAGGGTTAGGTTAGTATGCTTTCACGTGCAGTCACTCGACTCTTTTCGGCTCGGCTATTCTCGACGCCGATGCCGGCGACGCAGCACTCTCTCGCCCGCCCGCCACCGAGGGATTGAGCTCTCCATCCCATCCCATCCCGTACGCCGCTCTTTCTTGGCTCATTCGAGTTTACTGTATTTCGCTCTTACAAGCCTTACCTAGAGTTAGGTTAATATGCTTTCACGTGCAGTCACTCGACTCTTTTCGGCTCGGCTATTCTCGACGCCGATGCCGGCGACGCAGCACTCTCTCGCCCGCCTGCCACCGAGGGATTGAGCGCTCCATCTCATCCCATCCCGCACGCTGCTCTTTCTTGGCTCATTCGAGTTTACTGTCTTTCGCTCTTACAAGCCTTACCTAGGGTTAGGTTAGTATGCTTTCACGTGCAGTCACTCTACTCTTTTCGGCTCGGCTATTCTCGACGCCGATGCCGGCGACGCAGCACTCTCTCGCCCGCCTGCCACCGAGGGATTGAGCTCTCCATCCCATCCTATCCCGCATGCCGCTCTTTCTTGGCTCATTCGAGTTTACTGTCTTTCGCTCTTACAAGCCTTACCTAGAGTTAGGTTAATATGCTTTCACGTGCAGTCACTCGACTCTTTTCGGCTCGGCTATTCTCGACGCCGATGCCGGCGACGCAACACTCTCTCGCCCGCCTGCCACCGAGGGATTGAGCGCTCCATCCCATCCCATCCCGCACGCCGCTCTTTCTTGGCTCATTCGAGTTTACTGTCTTTCGCTCTTACAAGCCTTACCTAGGGTTAGGTTAGTATGCTTTCACGTGCAGTCACTCGACTCTTTTCGGCTCGGCTATTCTCGACGCCGATACCGGCGACGCAGAACTCTCTCACCCGCCCGCCACCGAGGGATTGAGCGCTTCATCCCATCCCATCCCGCACGCCGCTCTTTCTTGGCTCATTCGAGTTTACTGTCTTTCGCTCTTACAAGCCTTACTTAGGGTTAGGTTAATATGCTTTCACGTGCAGTCACTCGACTCTTTTCGGCTCGGCTATTATCGACGCCGATGCCGGCGACGCAGCACTCTCTTGCCCGCCCGCCACCGAGGGATTGGGCGCTCCATCCCATCCCGCACGCCGCTCTTTCTTGGCTCATTCGAGTTTACTGTCTTTCGCTCTTACAAGCCTTAGCTAGGGTTAGGTTAGTCTGCTTTCACGTGCAGTCACTCGACTCTTTTCGGCTCGGCTATTCTCGACGCCGATGCCGGCGACGCAGCACTCTCTCGCCCGCCTGCCACCGAGGGATTGAGCGCTCCATCCCATCCCATCCCGCACGGCGCTCTTTCTTGGCTCATTCGAGTTTACTGTCTTTCGCTCTTACAAGCCTTACTTAGGGTTAGGTTAGTATGCTTTCACGTGCAGTCACTCGACTCTTTTCGGCGCGGCTATTCAGGACGCCGATGCCGGCGACGCAGCACTCTCTCGCCCGCCCGCCACCGAGGGATTGAGCGCTCCATCCCATCACATCCCGCCCGGCGCTCTTTCTTGGCTCATTCGAATTTACTGTCTTTCGCTCTTACAAGCCTTACCTAGGGTTAGGTTAGTATGCTTTCACGTGCAGTCACTCGACTCTTTTCGGCTCGGCTATTCTAGACGCCGATACCGGCGACGCAGCACTCTCTCGCCCGCCTGCCACCGAGGGATTGAGCGCTCCATTCCATCCCATCCCGCACGCCGATCTTTCTTGGCTCATTCGAGTTTACTGTCTTTCGCTCTTACAAGCCTTACCTAGGGTTAGGTTAGTATGCTTTCACGTGCAGTCACTCGACTCTTTTCGGCTCGGCTATTCTCGACGCCGATGCCGGCGACGCAGCACTCTCTCGCCCGCCCGCCACCGAGGGATTGAGCGCTCCATCCCATCCCATCCCGCACGCCGCTCTTTTTCGGCTCATTCGAGTTTACTGTCTTTCGCTCTTACAGGCCTTACCTAGGGTTAGGTTAGTATGCTTTCACGTGCAGTCACTCGACTCTTTTCGGCTCGGCTTTTCTCGACGCCGATGCCGGCGACGCAGCACTCTCTCGTCCGCCCGCCACCGAGGGATTGAGCGCTCCATCCCATCCCATCCCGCACGCCGCTCTTTCTTGGCTCATTCGAGTTTACTGTCTTTCGCTCTTACAGGCCTTACCTAGGGTTAGGTTAGTATGCTTTCACGTGCAGTCTCTCGACTCTTTTCGGCTCGGCTATTCTCGACGCCGATGCCGGCAACGCAGCACTCTCTCGCCCGCCCGCCACCGAGGGATTGAGCGCTCCATCCCATCCCGCACACCGCTCTTTCTTGGCTCATTCGAGTTTACTGTCTTTCGCTCTTACAAGCCTTACCTAGGGTTAGGTTAGTATGCTTTCACGTGCAGTCACTCGACTCTTTACGGCTCGGCTATTCTCGACGCCGATACCGGCGACGCAGCACTCTCTCGCACGCCCGCCACCGAGGGATTGAGCGCTCCATCCCATCCCATCCCGCACGCCGCTCTTTCTTAGCTCATTCGGGTTTACTGTCTTTCGCTCGTACAGGCCTTAACTAGGGTTGGGTTAGTATGCTTTCACGTGCAGTCACTCGACTCTTTTCGGCTCGGCTATTCTCGACGCCGATGCCGGCGACGCAGCACTCTCTCGCCCGCCCGCCACCAAGGGATTGAGCGCTCCATCCCATCACATCCCGCCCGGCGCTCTTTCTTGGCTCATTCGAGTTTACTGTCTTTCGCTCTTACAAGCCTTACCTAGGGTTAGGTTAGTATGCTTTCACTTGCAGTCACTCGACTCTTTTCGGCTCGGCTATTCTCGACGCCGATGCCGGCGACGCAGCACTCTCTTGCCCGCCCGCCACCGAGGGATTGGACGCTCCATCCCATCCCATCCCGCACTCCGCTCTTTCTTGGCTCATTCGAGTTTACTGTCTTTCGCTCTTACAAGCCTTACCTAGGGTTAGGTTAGTCTGCTTTCACGTGCAGTCACTCGACTCTTTTCGGCTCGGCTATTCTCGACGCCGATGCCGGCGACGCAGCACTCTCTCACCCGCCTGCCACCGAGGAATTGAGCGCTCCATCCCATCCCATCCTGCACGCCGCTCTTTCTAGGCTCATTCGAGTTTACTGTCTTTCGCTCTTACAAGCCTTACCTAGGGTTAGGTTAGTATGCTTTCACGTGCAGTCACTCGACTCTTTTCGGCTCGGCTATTCTCAACGCCGATGCCGGCGACGCAGCACTCTCTCGCCCGCCTGCCACCGAGGGATTGAGCTCTTCATCCCATCCCATCCCGCACGCCGCTCTTTCTTGGCTCATTCGAGTTTACTGTCTTTCGCTCTTACAAGCCTTACCTAGAGTTAGGTTAATATGCTTTCACATGCAGTCACTCGACTCTTTTCGGCTCGGCTATTCTCGACGCCGGTGCCGGCGACGCAGCACTCTCTCGCCCGCCTGCCACCGAGGGATTAAGCGCTCCATCCCATCCCGCACGCCGCTCTTTCTTGGCTCATTCGAGTTTACTGTCTTTCGCTCTTACAAGCCTTACCTAGAGTTAGGTTAATATGCTTTCACGTGCAGTCACTCGACTCTTTTCGGCTCGGCTATTCTCGACGCCGGTGCCGGCGACGCAGCACTCTCTCGCCCGCCTGCCACCGAGGGATTGAGCTCTTCATTCCATCCCATCCCGCACGCCGCTCTTTCTTGGCTCATTCGAGTTTACTGTCTTTCGCTCTTACAAGCCTTACCTAGAGTTAGGTTAATATGCTTTCACGTGCAGTCACTCGACTCTTTTCGGCTCGGCTATTCTCGACGCCAATGCCGACGACGCAGCACTTTCTCGCCCGCCTGCAACCGAGGGATTGAGCGCTCCATCCCATCCCATCCCACACGCCGCTCTTTCTTGGCTCATTCGAGTTTACTGTCTTTCGCTCTTTCAAGCCTTACCTAGGGTTAGGTTAGTATGCTTTCACGTGCAGTCACTCGACTCTTTTTGGCTCGGCTATTCTCGACGCCGATACCGGCGACGCAGCACTCTCTCGCCCGCCCGCCACTTAGGGATTGAGCGCTCCATCCCATCCCATCCCGCGCGCCGCTCTTTCTTGGCTCATTCGAGTTTACTGTCTTTCGCTCTTACAGGCCTTACCTAGGGTTAGGTTAGTATGCTTTCACGTGCAGTCACTCGACTCTTTTCGGCTCGGCTATTCTCGACGCCGATGCCGGCGACGCAGCACTCTCTCGCCCGTCCGCCACCGAGGGATTGAGCGCTCCATCCCATCCCATCCCGCACGACGCTCTTTCTTGGCTCATTCGAGTTTACTGTCTTTCGCTCTTACAAGCCTTACCAAGGGTTAGGTTAGTATGCTTTCAGGTGCAGTCACTCGACTCTTTTCGGCTCGGCTATTCTCGACGCCGATGCCGGCGACGCAGCACTCTCTCGCCCGCCCGCCACCGAGGGATTGGGCGCTTCATCCAATCCCATCCCGCACGCCGCTCTTTCTTGGCTCATTCGAGTTTACTGTCTTTCGCTCTTACAGGCTTTACCTAGGGTTAGGTTAGTATGCTTTCACGTGCAGTCTCTCGACTCTTTTCGGCTCGGCTATTCTCGACGCCGATGCCGGCGACGCAGCACTCTTTCGCCCGCCCGCCACCGAGGGATTGAGCGCTCCATCCCATCCCGCACACCGCTCTTTCTTGGCTCATTCGAGTTTACTGTCTTTTGCTCTTACAAGTCTACCTAGGGTTAGGTTAGTATGCTTTCACGTGCAGTCACTCGACTCTTTACGGCTCGGCTATTCTCGACGCCGATACCGGCGACGCAGCACTCTCTCGCCCGCCCGCCACCGAGGGATTGAGCGCTCCATCCCATCCCGCACGCCGCTCTTTCTTAGCTCATTCGAGTTTACTGTCTTTCGCTCTTACAAGCCTTACCTAGGGTTAGGTTAGTATGCTTTCACGTGCAGTCACTCGACTCTTTTCGGCTCGGCTATTCTCGATGCCAATGCCGGCGACGCAGCACTCTCTTGCCCGCCCGCCACCAAGGGATTGGGCGCTCCATCCCATCCCATCCCGCACGCCGCTCTTTCTTGGCTCATTCGAGTTTACAGTCTTTCGCTCTTACAAGCCTTACCTAGGGTTAGGTTAGTCTGCTTTCACGTGCAGTCACTCGACTCTTTTCGGCTCGGCTATTCTCGGCGCCGATGCCGGCGACGCAGCACTCTCTCGCCCGCCTGCCACCGAGGGATTGAGCGCTCTATCCCATCCCATCCTGCACGCCGCTCTTTCTTGGCTCATTCGAGTTTACTGTCTTTCGCTCTTACAAGCCTTACCTAGGGTTAGGTTAGTATGCTTTCACGTGCAGTCACTCGACTCTTTTCGGCTCAGCTATTCTCGACGCCGATGCCGGCGACGCAGCACTCTCTCGCCCTCCCGCCACCGAGGGATTGAGCGCTCCATCCCATCCCGCACACCGTTCTTTCTTGGCTCATTCGAGTTTACTGTCTTTCGCTCTTACAAGTCTACCTAGGGTTAGGTTAGTATGCTTTCACGTGCAGTCACTCGACTCTTTACGGCTCGGCTATTCTCGACGCCGATGCCGGCGACGCAGCACTCTCTCGCCCGCCAGCCACCGAGGGATTGGGCGCTTCATCCCATCCCATCCCGCACGCCGCTCTTTCTTGGCTCATTCGAGTTTAGTGTCTTTCGCTCTTACAGGCTTTACCTAGGGTTAGGTTAGTATGCTTTCACGTGCAGTCTCTCGACTCTTTTCGGCTCGGCTATTCTCGACGCCGATGCCGGCGACGCAGCACTCTCTCGCCCGCCCGCCACCGAGGGATTGAGCGTCCATCCCATCCCGCACACCGCTCTTTCTTGGCTCATTCGAGTTTACTCCCTTTCGCTCTTACAAGTCTACCTAGGGTTAGGTTAGTATGCTTTCACGTGCAGTCACTCGACCCTTTACGGCTCGGCTATTCTCGACGCCGATACCGGCGACGCAGCACTCTCTCGCCCGCCCGCCACCGAGGGATTGAGCGCTCCATCCCATCCCATCCCGCACGCCGCTCTTTCTTAGCTCATTCGAGTTTACTGTCTTTCGCTCTTACAAGCCTTACCTAGGGTTAGGTTAGTATGCTTTCACGTGCAGTCACTCGACTCTTTTCGGCTCGGCTATTCTCGATGCCAATGCCGGCGACGCAGCACTCTCTTGCCCGCCCGCCACCAAGGGATTGGGCGCTTCATCCCATCCCATCCCGCACGCCGCTCTTTCTTGGCTCATTCGAGTTTACTGTCTTTCGCTCTTACAAGCCTTACCTAGGGTTAGGTTAGTCTGCTTTCACGTGCAGTCACTCGACTCTTTTCGGCTCGGCTATTCTCGGCGCCGATGCCGGCGACGCAGCACTCTCTCGCCCGCCTGCCACCGAGGGATTGAGCGCTCCATCCCATCCCATCCTGCACGCCGCTCTTTCTTGGCTCATTCGAGTTTACTGTCTTTCGCTCTTACAAGCCTTACCTAGGGTTAGGTTAGTATGCTTTCACGTGCAGTCACTCGACTCTTTTCGGCTCGGCTATTCTCGACGCCGATGCCGGCGACGCAGCACTCTCTCGCCCGCCTGCCACCGAGGGATTGAGCTCTCCATCCCATCCCATCCCGCACGCCGCTCTTTCTTGGCTCATTCGAGTTCACTGTCTTTCGCTCTTACAAGCCCCACCTAGAGTTAGGTTAATATGCTTTCACGTGCAGTCACTCGACTCTTTTCGGCTCGGCTATTCTCGACGCCGATGCCGGCGACGCAGCACTCTTTCGCCCGCCTGCCACCGAGGGATTGAGCGCTCCATCTCATCCCATCCCGCACGCCGCTCTTTCTTGGCTCATTCGAGTTTACTGTTTTTCGCTCTTACAAGCCTTACCTAGGGTTAGGTTAGTATGCTTTCACGTGCAGTCACTCTACTCTTTTCGGCTCGGCTATTCTCGACGCCGATGCCGGCGACGCAGCACTCTCTCGCCCGCCTGCCACCGAGGGATTGAGCTCTCCATCCCATCCTATCCCGCACGCCGCTCTTTCTTGGCTCATTCGAGTTTACTGTCTTTCGCTCTTGCAAGCCTTACCTAGGGTTAGGTTAATATGCTTTCACGTGCAGTCACTCGACTCTTTTCGGCTCGGCTATTCTCGACGCCGATGCCGGCGACGCAGCACTCTCTCGCCCGCCTGCCACCGAGGGATTGAGCTCTCCATCCCATCCCATCCCGCACGCCGCTCTTTCTTGGCTCATTCGAGTTTACTGTCTTTCGCTCTTACAAGCCCCACCTAGAGTTAGGTTAATATGCTTTCACGTGCAGTCACTCGACTCTTTTTGGCTCGGCTATTCTCGACGCCGATGCCGGCGACGCAGCACTCTTTCGCCCGCCTGCCACCGAGGGATTGAGCGCTCCATCTCATCCCATCCCGCACGCCGCTCTTTCTTGGCTCATTCGAGTTTACTGTCTTTCGCTCTTACAAGCCTTACCTAGGGTTAGGTTAGTATGCTTTCACGTGCAGTCACTCTACTTTTTTCGGCTCGGCTATTCTCGACGCCGATGCCGGCGACGCAGCACTCTCTCGCCCGCCTGCCACCGAGGGATTGAGCTCTCCATCCCATCCTATCCCGCACGCCGCTCTTTCTTGGCTCATTCGAGTTTACTGTCTTTCGCTCTTGCATGCCTTACCTAGGGTTAGGTTAATATGCTTTCACGTGCAGTCACTCGACTCTTTTCGGCTCGGCTATTCTCGACGCCGATGCCGGCGACGCAGCACTCTCTCGCCCGCCTGCCACCGAGGGATTGAGCTCTCCATCCCATCCCATCCCGCACGCCGCTCTTTCTTGGCTCATTCGAGTTTACTGTCTTTCGCTCTTACAAGCCCCACCTAGAGTTAGGTTAATATGCTTTCACGTGCAGTCACTCGACTCTTTTCGGCTCGGCTATTCTCGACGCCGATGCCGGCGACGCAGCACTCTTTCGCCCGCCTGCCACCGAGGGATTGAGCGCTCCATCTCATCCCATCCCGCACGCCGCTCTTTCTTGGCTCATTCGAGTTTACTGTCTTTCGCTCTTACAAGCCTTACCTAGGGTTAGGTTAGTATGCTTTCACGTGCAGTCACTCTACTCTTTTCGGCTCGGCTATTCTCGACGCCGATGCCGGCGACGCAGCACTCTCTCGCCCGCCTGCCACCGAGGGATTGAGCTCTCCATCCCATCCTATCCCGCACGCCGCTCTTTCTTGGCTCATTCGAGTTCACTGTCTTTCGCTCTTACAAGCCCCACCTAGAGTTAGGTTAATATGCTTTCACGTGCAGTCACTCGACTCTTTTCGGCTCGGCTATTCTCGACGCCGATGCCGGCGACGCAGCACTCTTTCGCCCGCCTGCCACCGAGGGATTGAGCGCTCCATCTCATCCCATCCCGCACGCCGCTCTTTCTTGGCTCATTCGAGTTTACTGTTTTTCGCTCTTACAAGCCTTACCTAGGGTTAGGTTAGTATGCTTTCACGTGCAGTCACTCTACTCTTTTCGGCTCGGCTATTCTCGACGCCGATGCCGGCGACGCAGCACTCTCTCGCCCGCCTGCCACCGAGGGATTGAGCTCTCCATCCCATCCTATCCCGCACGCCGCTCTTTCTTGGCTCATTCGAGTTTACTGTCTTTCGCTCTTGCAAGCCTTACCTAGGGTTAGGTTAATATGCTTTCACGTGCAGTCACTCGACTCTTTTCGGCTCGGCTATTCTCGACGCCGATGCCGGCGACGCAGCACTCTCTCGCCCGCCTGCCACCGAGGGATTGAGCTCTCCATCCCATCCCATCCCGCACGCCGCTCTTTCTTGGCTCATTCGAATTTACTGTCTTTCGCTCTTACAAGCCCCACCTAGAGTTAGGTTAATATGCTTTCACGTGCAGTCACTCGACTCTTTTTGGCTCGGCTATTCTCGACGCCGATGCCGGCGACGCAGCACTCTTTCGCCCGCCTGCCACCGAGGGATTGAGCGCTCCATCTCATCCCATCCCGCACGCCGCTCTTTCTTGGCTCATTCGAGTTTACTGTCTTTCGCTCTTACAAGCCTTACCTAGGGTTAGGTTAGTATGCTTTCACGTGCAGTCACTCTACTTTTTTCGGCTCGGCTATTCTCGACGCCGATGCCGGCGACGCAGCACTCTCTCGCCCGCCTGCCACCGAGGGATTGAGCTCTCCATCCCATCCTATCCCGCACGCCGCTCTTTCTTGGCTCATTCGAGTTTACTGTCTTTCGCTCTTGCATGCCTTACCTAGGGTTAGGTTAATATGCTTTCACGTGCAGTCACTCGACTCTTTTCGGCTCGGCTATTCTCGACGCCGATGCCGGCGACGCAGCACTCTCTCGCCCGCCTGCCACCGAGGGATTGAGCTCTCCATCCCATCCCATCCCGCACGCCGCTCTTTCTTGGCTCATTCGAGTTTACTGTCTTTCGCTCTTACAAGCCCCACCTAGAGTTAGGTTAATATGCTTTCACGTGCAGTCACTCGACTCTTTTCGGCTCGGCTATTCTCGACGCCGATGCCGGCGACGCAGCACTCTTTCGCCCGCCTGCCACCGAGGGATTGAGCGCTCCATCTCATCCCATCCCGCACGCCGCTCTTTCTTGGCTCATTCGAGTTTACTGTCTTTCGCTCTTACAAGCCTTACCTAGGGTTAGGTTAGTATGCTTTCACGTGCAGTCACTCTACTCTTTTCGGCTCGGCTATTCTCGACGCCGATGCCGGCGACGCAGCACTCTCTCGCCCGCCTGCCACCGAGGGATTGAGCTCTCCATCCCATCCTATCCCGCACGCCGCTCTTTCTTGGCTCATTCGAGTTTACTGTCTTTCGCTCTTACAAGCCTTACCTAGGGTTAGGTTAATATGCTTTCACGTGCAGTCACTCGACTCTTTTCGGCTCGGCTATTCTCGACGCCGATGCCGGCGACGCAGCACTCTCTCGCCCGCCTGCCACCGAGGGATTGAGCGCTCCATCCCATCCCATCCCGCACGCCGCTCTTTCTTGGCTCATTCGAGTTTACTGTCTTTCGCTCTTACAAGCCTTACCTAGGGTTAGGTTAGTATGCTTTCACGTGCAGTCACTCGACTCTTTTCGGCTCGGCTATTCTCGACGCCGATACCGGCGACGCAGAACTCTCTCGCCCGCCCGCCACCGAGGGATTGAGCGCTTCATCCCATCCCATCCCGCACGCCGCTCTTTCTTGGCTCATTCGAGTTTACTGGCTTTCGCTCTTACAGGCCTTAACTAGGGTTAGGTTAGTATGCTTTCAAGTGCAGTCACTCGACTCTTTTCGGCTCGGCTATTCTCGACGCCGATGCCGGCGACGCAGCACTCTCTCGCCCGCCCGCCACCGAGTGATTGAGCGCTCCATCCCATCCCATCCCGCACGGCGCTCTTTCTTGGCTCATTCGAGTTTACTGTCTTTCGCTCTTACAAGCCTTTCTTAGGGTTAGATTAGTATGCTTTCACGTGCAGTCACTAGACTCTTTTCGGCTCGGCTATTCTCGACGCCAATGCCGGCGACGCAGCACTCTCTTGCCCGCCCGCCACCAAGGGATTGGGCGCTCCATCCCATCCCATCCCGCACGCCGCTCTTTCTTGGCTCATTCGAGTTTACTGTCTTTCGCTCTTACAAGCCTTACCTAGGGTTAGGTTAGTCTGCTTTCACGTGCAGTCACTCGACTCTTTTCGGCTCGGCTATTCTCGACGCCGATGCCGGCGACGCAGCACTCTCTCGCCCGCCTGCCACCGAGGGATTGAGCGCTCCATCCCATCCCATCCTGCACGCCGCTCTTTCTTGGCTCATTCGAGTTTACTGTCTTTCGCTCTTACAAGCCTTACCTAGGGTTAGGTTAGTATGCTTTCACGTGCAGTCACTCGACTCTTTTCGGCTCGGCTATTCTCGACGC